>NW_016690248.1:3638430-3829111 GCF_001604755.1 Lepidothrix coronata | reverse complement strand
AAAAATCACACTGTTCCATGGAATATTGCATGATGATAAAGAATATAGAATGCATTTGAAGTCTGTGACAAATTTAGACGTGTACTCTGGGACAGCACATTTTCTTAGCATGTTCATCTGCTTTTGAGCCACTTCATTCATATACAGTAAAAGTCTTCAAGCATCTGTGCAGTCTGTTCTCATTTATACTTTGGAAGAATCAATAGTTTTCCTTTAAGAAGTAATTCTAACTTGAAGTCTTCATAAAGAAGTGAGGAGAAAGTGGGATGCACTAGTGTCAAGCTCTAAGGGATGTTATTGAAGTAAATGGTGAGGCATAGGTTCTTTGAAGAGGTGCAGATTTTGATCGTACTGTATTTGTGCCTAGAAGTACACTCTCGCTTGGGAACTGTTTCTAAAAAAATAAATGAAAAAATAGGAGTAGAGGAATTCAAGTAGAATACTATTCTAAGCACTTTAGGCTTTATTTTATAGAGATTTGCAACATGTGTTTTCTCCATGTTTTTGTCACAGCATTTAGTGCCAATGGAAAAGATGTTATTGTGGACTTTCCTCAACAGTCTCATTGGACTGGCTTATTGTCAGAAATGGAATTGGTCCCCAGCGTTCATCCTGGAGTCACGTAAGTGATGATTTACTTTTTTCTTAATGAATTTGGGTTATCCTTTACCTTATTGTCTTGATTCTATTATCTTGTCTCGTGTTACAGTTAACCTGTACCATATATATTTCCTTGTTATTCTGCTGTCAAATCAGGTGTGATGGCTGTCAGATGTTTCCTATCAATGGACCTAGATTCAAATGCAGGAACTGTGATGATTTTGACTTTTGTGAAACCTGTTTTAAAACCAGGAAGCATAATACCAGACATACTTTTGGCAGAATAAACGAGCCAGGTAAGTTTCACAATCTAAATGACGTATTTTTTAAACTTCTTAACATTACAAAAAAGGTTTAAAGGTCAATGTTTTGTTGTAATCCACCACTTGCATTTGTAGCAGTGCTGTGATCTGCTAAAAATGTTTTGTTGTCTATGGAGTCAGTCTGAACTGTAATTTCATTGTGTTAAGGAGCTGAAATTTAAAACTGTTTTTTTAAAAATAACTTTTAAATGTCTTTTGAATTTATCTAGTCAAGAACTTGTAGACGTGAAACTCCTTTAAAAAAAAGACCATGCTCTTTGAGTACTGATGGGATATCCTTCTCTGTTCTCAATTTAGACTACATACCTGAAATCTTTGATTTGTTATGTTACCTTCCACATTGCTTATGGTCTCATAAAAGCCATTTTCTTTGAGTGATACATGCTTAATGTTTCACTTAACCATGCAGGTCAGTCTCCTGTATTCTGTGGGCGTTCTGGAAAGCAGCTGAAGAGACGGCACAGTAGTCAGCGGGGAATGTTACTGGATGATTGGTCAAGGATAGTTAAGAATTTGAATGTCTCATCCTCTGTGAATCAGGCTTCACGTCTTATTGATGGTAGTGAGCAGTGCTGGCAGTCTTCTGGTTCACAAGGAAAGGTAAGTTTAAGCCCTGACTGGTTTATTGTGGCATACTTCCTTCTTCAGAGGAAAGGGGTTTACGTTAGTGAAATATATTTATTTGTTACCTTTGTGTAAGGTAGAAGAGTAGTAAAACCAGACATCTGAAGTACAAAACTATGTTTCTTCATAATAAATGTGTCTATTTTGCTTCATCTTTCTAGTTATAGAATCATAGAATGGTAGGGTTGGAAGGGATTAAATTAAAGATTATTTAATTGCAAGCCCACTGCCATGGGCAGGGATGCCATTTACTAGATCAGGTTGCTTAGAGCCCCATCCAAACTTGTCTTGAAGGCTTCCAGGGATGGGGCATCCACAACTTCTCTAGGCAACCTCTTCCAGTGCTTTACCACCCTCTGAGTAATGAATTTCTTCCTAACATCTAATCTAAACCTGTCTTCTTTCAGTTCAAAACCATTGCCACTTGTCCTGGCAGTGTCTGCCTGTATAGAGTACCTTTCCTTTCATTTTATAGGCCCCTGTTAGGTACTGGAAGACCACAGTGGGGTCTCCCCAGACCCTTCTCTTCACCAGTCCGAACAACCCCAGCTCTCTCGGCCTGTCTTTGTGGGAGAGATGCTCTATCCCTTTGATTGCATTTGTGGCCCTCCTCTGGACCTACCTGCTCTAACAAGTCCACATCCAGTGCTGGAGATCCCAGAGCTGGATGCAGTCCCCCAGGTGGGATCTCAGAAGAGCAGAGTAGAGAGGGAGAATCACCTCCCTTGACCTGCCAGCCACTCCTGTTTTGATGCAGCCCAGCATGAGGTTGGCCTTCTGGACTGTGGGTACACACTGGGGACTCATATTCAATTATTCATCCACTGAGACGCCCAGCTCTCTTTTTGTGAGGCTGCTCTGCAGCCTCTCATCCCCCATTTTGTAGGTATAAGCAGGATTACCCCATCCCAGATGGAGAATGCCACACTTGCCCTAGTTAAATTCCATACAGTTGGTGATTGTTCAGCTGTCTAGTCTACCCAGGTCGCTCTGTAAGGCCTCTCTGCCTTCGAGGGAGTCAACAGCTTCTCCTAGTTTAATGTCATTGGCAAAGTTGTTTAGTGTAAGTTTGACTTCTGTGTCTAGGTATTTATTAAAAACCTTGTTCCTTATTTCATGGTTTATCAGTTTCATTGGCCTGCAGTAATGCTCTGTGGGTAGCATAGGCACTGGGATTTTGCTGCTAGTTGTCTGTCTTAACCTAAGATTTATATTATATCCCATTTCTTGACCTCCATTGGTATTGTGCTCTGTGTCTTCCCAGTGGTGTTGGTCTTGGCTGAAATAAATCTTTTGCTGCAACTGTTTTTCTTGTATTTAGAGGTCGGACAAGCGAGAAGTTCACAAGGTCATTTTCCTTTGGCCATATATTGTATCTGTTTTTCATGTTTTCTTCAAAAGCATTACACATATATTCTTGTTAACCATATGGTCCTAACAGTACCATCTAAAAATGAAATTCTGTATGTTTCCCCTAGCACTGGATTCGCTTGGAGATTTTTCCAGATGTTCTTGTTCACAGACTAAAGATGATCGTGGACCCTGCAGACAGCAGCTACATGCCCTCCTTAGTTGTAGTTTCAGGTATGTTTGTTCTCTGAGAAGTCCGAACCCTTTTTTTTTTTGTGCTTAATAGTAGATATTTACCTGGTTTCAGTTAACATAATCAGCTGTTCAACATGCTTAGTGCCTGTTTGTGAAACAAACATCATATCTAAAATGTTTTTTTTTCCATGTTTTCTAGGGGGTAATTCCTTAAATAACCTTATAGAGCTAAAGACAATCAATATAAATCCTACAGACACCACAGTGCCTCTACTCAGTGATTGTACTGAAGTAAGTGAAGTTTGTGTGAGAATTCCTCATGTGCAACAGAAAAATATTGTGCTGCAAGGGATGGATGAAAAGCACTATTGTGATTATTAATGCATGGTATTTATTTTTCCTCTAAATTAGCGGTATTTCTGGCAGTTTAGTGCAGTTAATTATTCTGATGTTTCACCATAATTATGGTGTAACTCTATTGTAAACATAGTAGTAATGATATTTTAGGGAATTTTCATGAAAATCAGTATATCTATGAACTCAAGACATTGCAGTAAACTTAAATTTGGGGATAATTTTGGACAGCAGTTCTGATATTTTTGACTAACAGCACAGAGAAATGCGTAATAAACTTTTACGGGATTGTAAGTGAAATTTTTCTCGAATGAGGCCATGTGTTTATCATAAAGTATGAATTTAGACCTCAAAAGCCAAGTCTTTAAAATTACAGATTCATTTTGTTAAGGTGATAAAGTCAAGGAAAAGTTCTAATTCTTTCCTATGTTTTATGAAGTTACGTAGAACCCAAAAGATGGCAATATAGTTTTTTTTCTTCTTAGTACCACAGGTATATTGAGATTGCAATCAAGCAGTGCAGAAGCTCTGGGATTGATTGCAAAATACATGGCCTCAGCATACTGGGACGTATACGGGCAGAGGATGAAGATTTGGCTGCAGTCCCTTTCCTGGCTTCTGATAATGAGGAAGAGGATGATGATAAAGCTAACACTGGGAGGTAGGTAACTACAGTGGTGGGGGCAGGGGGTAATGATAAAGAACCTACACATTCTTATAATCAGGAGATTATTGTAAAAGTAACTTAATTAGCTTGAATGCTAGTAAAGAGAAATCAGTTTTATTGGAACTGTAAGTAGATCCTTTGTCAATAAGTTAGTTTTTTAAGATTGTCACACTGATTAGGTGGTAGCATTTTATACATCTCGTATGCTTCTGCAGTATACTTGGAGTTGTAAACTGACCTAAAAACTTGATGTGCTTATATTTGTATGTAGCATGTGCGCTCAGCAAAATATTCTGGGCGTTTTTTTAACTGTAGTAGTGTAGTCTGAGTCCTGAAACTGTTCCAAACTGAAAAAATCAGGAAATACAGTAAAAGGTTGCCTATGCTAAACATGCTGTTTGCTAAACTGACTTTATTTTCTTTTCTGAATATGTTCAGTCTTGTCAGAAAGAAGGCAGCTGGGCTTGAATCAGCAGCTACAATAAGAACCAAAGTTTTTGTTTGGGGACTGAATGACAAAGACCAATTGGGAGGGCTAAAAGGCTCCAAGGTATGTTTGTTGTTTTCATACATCAGTACAGAAAAGAAACAGAGAATAATAAAAATGTACAAGTCTCACACAACTAAAATTAATTCAAATTTAGTTAGATTTTTACGGCTTATTGCCAAAAGCTCTGAAGAGCAGATTTGTTACTCTGAAATCTGGTTTGATTTTTAGCAGCCACCTAATCATTCATTTTAGATGATAGTGAACTAATTTTTCTAAAAATGTGTAGCACTCTGTATATATCCAGTTCCTTTTGAGTTTGCATGCATAAAATGAAGATATTGGTGAACTTTTCTATGTATTACTTGTTCCTGGAAATGGTACAGTCATCAGGAAAAAAAACTGAATTCTGATCTAATGATTGGTTTAACTTGATTGCTATTCGATGTAATTCAGGAGGAATTTCAGCCCTGTGTGCAACCATTTAGACATAATTTTTAGTACAATCCAAGATAGGAGATACAAGGCAAATGCTTAAACAATTTAAGATATGATTAATATGAAAGTTATGTTGAGAGCATTTCTTCAATTTATGTTGTAATTCAATTCTTCATAATTTATGTTGTGAATATATACTATTGTGTCTGTAGAGTGCCTTTCAAGAAACAAAATATTAGCCTTTCCTTTATTCTTTGGTTTTCTCAAGAAAACTTTACTAAAAGTAAGTCCTTGTTTATGTCACAGTTCATTTTTTCTCAGGTTTTGTATTTGTCATAGTTCTAGTATTAAATGCATTTTCTTGGTTTTCGTCTTATGCCTGGTGTATATTAACGGGTATGTGTAAGGCATCTGAAAGTACCTGTTAGATTAACTGGTTTATCATGTAAAAGCTCTTCTTTTTAAAGTGTAAAACGTTAAAGTGGAATTTTTTATTTTCTGTCTGCTGTAGATAAAGGTCCCTTCGTTTTCTGAAACCTTGTCTGCTTTGAATGTTGTACAAGTAGCTGGAGGATCCAAAAGCCTTTTTGCAGGTAATGTAAGTTTGAAATAAGTATAATTATCTAAGGCCAGAAGCAGATTTCCAGTTGTGAAACGCTAATGATGTTTCAAACTTTCTTCTTCATTTTAGTGACTGTGGAGGGTAAAGTATATGCCTGTGGAGAAGCCACAAATGGAAGGCTGGGTTTAGGAATATCTAGCGGAACTGTGCCTATTCCCCGCCAAATTACAGCTCTCAGTAACTATGTGGTAAAGAAGGTGGCTGTTCACTCAGGTACTGACTATTGCTATGCTTATATATGCAAACATAACATAATAAGCCTGAACATAGTTGCTTTGCAATTTTCTTGGGTGCTGTGATGCGCCAGCATCACATATCAGATTTTTTGGTTTTTAGATAAATACAGGTTATTAAATTCTGGCTGTTGCAAACAATGTCAGATTAAATCTAATGGTTCTGTTATTAAAATCTATGAATTTAGACCATACATTTTTTCTTATTTGCTGAAACTTAACTTTGGTAATTTTTTTCTGTCTAATTCAGAGAAAGTGTTTTCCTTTTTTAATATTGCTAAATGACAGGTTTGTTTGTTTTTTCCCTTTTTTCTTGCAACACTGAAAATAGAAAATTGAGTGACTTTTTTTTTTTTTTGTAATGTGCCAGGAAACCTACTGTTACAAAAGTTATATATTTTAAATTAAAATCACATAAAAACTTTGAAGAAAATAAGCTGTGTATGGAGTTGGAAGACTCGTACAGTTGCATTGTACATCGCTGTCACATTGTAGCTAGACCTGCTGCCTACTTAAAAGCTCGAATTTAATTTTTTTGTTTACACTTTCAGGTGGCCGACATGCTATGGCATTAACTGTTGATGGAAAGGTATTTTCGTGGGGTGAAGGAGATGATGGAAAACTTGGTCACTTCAGTAGAATGTAAGGATATCAAATTTGTGTGTATTTCAGTAAGAAAAGATTTGTGTTTCATGTTACAGCACAGCTGACCACCACTATAGACAGTAACAGGGTTTTTGATATAATAGGAGTAAAAAAAAAAGTCATGTAAGAAGACTTTATTTTTTTTCAGCACCATGTGCCACTCTTCAGTCATTTAAAAGGGAGGTATTCAATTAATATAATACTTAGATACATATTTACTGGATAAAGTCTTGAGTAGTATTTTGGAATATCACTGATGAAATTGCATGCTTTTGGACACACAGTTTTTGGTTGTTTTTGTAAGGTAAGGTTTTCAGAGGTGCCTTGAGGAGTAAAACCATTGCAGTTTTACGTTTCTGAGCTGTAACAGTTCATAATGTGAGCCTGTCAGAGTAGTTTATAGCACTTTTCTTTAGACTTTGGTTCACAGACTTGTTAGCCAGAAATAAATTTCTTGCACTTTTCAGTAATTCAGAGTTTAATCCTCCTCAAGACAACTTTGAGGAAAATTTGAATTTTCTCAGGATTTTACTCTGTATGCACTCACAGAACAATATTTTGAAAGAAAAAAACCTGATAAACAAAGCCTGTGGGGGAATCTTTGTTTGTCATTCTGATATATTTTGAGGACCTGCTCATAATACATAAAAAATTACAGTAACCCACTCAGATGGTTAATATATTAAAACAAATACATATTCATAAGGTTGTGTGTCAGACTAATGAAAAGGGAAGGTCAGATGAGAGCAGTATTTTTGTTTATTGTTCAAGTGTCTCATGTTTTCTGTAATTTTATTAGAAGTGAGATTTGGAACTCTGGAGCATTTCATGGGAGCAAATTTTCCAGAGACCATGCATAATTATGTAGAACCTTAAAAGTTGCTCTGATATACAGTCAGTATTAGAAAATCTTGAGTTGAATCTTTTCCCTGAATTAAGGGAATATTGTAAACATATGAATAGTAAAAGTTTCCAGTACTTACAAAGAAGCCTAACAGTAAATTCTAGTTCTGATTTCTCGCAAAGAGTAAAGTTGGGATGGGAGTGTCATCTTTTTCTATCTGTCTCTGTCTGCTACTAACAAATCACTCACTTTGGGCAATAACAGGATATTGGTTTTCACTTCATATTATATGCTGTTTAACTGATTCATCACTTTGATATTTTGACTTTGTCACCTAAGTTTTGCAGCATATATATAAAAAACTTCTTGAATTAAGCATGTTAAAATAGTGTTAACTTTAGATTTATGGTGCCACTAAAGAGTACATCTTGGAATCACAGTGTTGCATCTTATTTTATCTTGAGATTGCTATTGGTTATTGCACAGAATTTTTTGGATTATGAAGGTTGGCTTGCATTGTGTGACTGTTTCATAATTAATTCAATGAATTTGTTGTTCGTTTTCTCTAGGAACTGTGATAAACCCAGGTTGATAGAAGCACTGAAAACCAAACGCATCCGTGATATTGCCTGTGGCAGTTCCCATAGTGCTGCTATTACCTCTAGTGGTGAACTGTATACGTGGGGTCTTGGAGAATATGGAAGACTAGGACATGGAGATAATACCACACAGCTGAAACCTAAGATGGTAAAATAAATGTTTCTTGTCTCTGATGAAATGCAAATGTGTTTAATAAATGATACCATTAAGCTAAAGCAACAAAAACCATGAAAACAGTATGAAGATATCGTTTTGGAGTGATCTGAATTAGATTTTGGTACACCTACCTCTAATAACAGTAAAGCTATTTCAGAAAGGCCAAAAAGATCCAGTCTCTTTCTTGAGAAATGATATAAAATGACTAGTGCTGTTTTCAACATTCATGTCCTGCATCTACTTTGATGTGTAGCTGGAAGCTGCTACTGTATGTAGCACTATAGGATTCTGAGGGAGCGTGGCTTGATAGTTCTTTGATCAGGCTGGGCACAATGAACAAGGTTAGTCATAAGACCTTGGAAATGTTTGTAAGGCTTTAAAACACAGGTTTTTTTAAACTTCTTGCTTATTCCTTGTTTTTTGTAGGTTAAAGTGCTGCTTGGCCACCGAGTCATTCAGGTTGCTTGTGGAAGCAGGGATGCTCAGACTCTTGCTTTGACAGATGAAGGTAGGAGTATCATGTTCCAGAAGCTTTCTAGCACATGGGAATACTGTGATCATTGTTTGACCTGAAATTTGGTGTTTGTTAGGTTTGGTGTTTTCCTGGGGTGATGGTGATTTTGGAAAACTGGGCCGAGGAGGAAGTGAAGGATGCAACATTCCTCAGAACATTGAAAGACTGAACGGCCAAGGCGTTTGTCAGATTGAGTGCGGTGCACAGTTCTCCTTGGCACTGACCAAGTCAGGAGTGGTATGGACATGGTATGTTACATTTGCCAGGAACTGCTAACAAAGCAGTTGCTAAGTATGTGTGGCATTTACTGCTATTCAACTGTCTTAACTCCCTTTGTGCCTTATCTGTGCACTCTGATTTTTAAATTGGCAGCTCTTCAAGACAAGCTGTATCTGTTCAATTACTCTAACACTGTCCTGTAGTGTGTTTAGTTGTGTGTTGTATTCTGTTAGAGTGCCTGAGTCTTATGGAATTAGTGGAGGATGGGATAGATCATTCCCTCTCTTCGTTGCAGTGGAACATGTAAAGGAATGTTAATTCAAGACTTTGGAGTGGAATGAGGAAAAAGATAACCTGAGAACTATAGCATGGAGTATGTAGTCTCCAGCTAAAGCAGAGTCTGAGAGTAAGCATACAGTAGAGTAAGGAAGTAAGCTGAAGTACAGGGCAGATGGGAGGAGCTTCCATGGAAACACAGGGTCTCTGTGGAGCTAGTTGCTGCTCAGAAGGCCACTGAGTTGTCAGTAATGGTGCCTTGAAGCAAGAATTGGTAGGAGATGATCATAGAGTTAGTCAGAAACATTTTTATTTTTCTTCTGCTTCTGTGCTTGCTTCTGCTTTGTTTTGAACACAGTTCTGGCTTTTTGAAATTATAAACCTTTCTGTAAAATTTTGGAGCTTACAGCATGGCAGATCAACTTCAGACTTCTAAACAGATCAAGGTCTTACCCCATCTTTGTTATTAAGACTATGGCCCATTTTATGTTTATCAAAGCTAACTAGACTTAAACCCGTCATTTTTGTTATGTAATTTGTCAGTTGTTGCTAAATGATATGAACAGAAACCCACAAAACTTTTATTTGTATAAGTTACTGCTGTTGTTAAAGGGGAGAAAAGTTTTTAGCAGAGATGTTGTTTCTCAGAGTGGTCATTGGAAACTATTTCTTTCTTGCCCTTCCACCTCTTAATTTTTTTTTTTTTTTGTAGTGACAAAAGGGGTAAGAGGAAAGGGAATTTGGCAGTCTTTAAGAACTATGCAAAATGCTTGTTCATTCTTTCTTTGCCCCAGTTTGTCTTAACACTTAGGTCTAGTCAAAAATCTACAGCTATTTCATGACATTACATGTCTACAAGGAGATTTTTTTTTGTGTCTGTTTCAGCTGGGCATGTCTGTGCTTTAGGATGGCTGAGTTGCTTCTAAACTTTTATTCTTCTTGAATTTGTAATGGTTTGAGGAAAAAAATCACAACTTCTGGGTTATAACTTCAGGTAGATAACAGTACTGTATATCATATTTGTCTCCAGAATAATATAACCTTTCCTGAGAAAAATTGGTGGTGGTGGTGGTGAGCAACGGAACTGAGTGAACAGTTACTAAAAATGCAGTGGAAGAAATCTCAGGGTTTCTTCTTTACTGACATTCTTGGTAGAGGCATTTTAAGGTATTTACATTAGTTTTGTGTAGGCTATTTTATTAGTGCACTTTGTGTATAGCAATTTTAGTAGAATTTAAATTATGGAGACTTGAGAACCTATATTGACGCTTCCAATAGTGTGAAAAAACTCAATTCTGAAAGCCTGTTAATTCCTATGTATTTTCTTATGTGACTTCTTAAAGGATCTGTTGTTATTAGGTTTATCCTCAGTAGTATAAATCTATCCAGGTCTTATCAAAACACATGAACTTGCAAGTGTTTATAATTGCAGTGTTTCTGCAAGAGGAAAGTAAAGGTAATCCCAATTACTTTGCATACAAAAAAATCATACTCATGCCTGTTCTATATTGAGGTGAGAAGTTATGGAGTCATAGAACTGCAGTTATCCTCATTCTTAGGCCTTTGTAATTCAGTTTTGAAGAATTTGCTCCTTGCTGTTTGTGTTTAATGCAGTGATAACTGAAGTATTTTCATTCGGGAAGCTGCACTGACAGAGGAATGTGTAAACAGTGTAGTTGTTCTGAATGTTACATTTATTGTCTGTTGCAGGGGTAAGGGTGACTACTTCAGGCTAGGCCATGGCACAGACGTACATGTACGAAAGCCACAGGTTGTGGAAGGACTGAGGGGTAAAAAGATTGTGCACGTCGCCGTAGGCGCACTCCATTGTCTAGCGGTTACTGACACTGGACAGGTACGTTGTGCCTCACCCTCCGTTCCCCTCATTCCTTGATCCAGAAAGGAATAAAGTAAACTGATGATGAAGAAAAACGTAACGGTATTGGTGCTGATTAAATGAAATAAATATTTCTAATTATATTTATTTGCTTTTTAAAGTCCTGCATAAATAAAAGCATGATTGTAATTTAAAATATATTAGCTTTCATATTAGTACTGGAGTTTAAATATTTTTTTGTCGTAGTAGCTTTTGTAATGCTTTCCTTGTATTATCTCATTATCAGTTTCCTGCTTCTTACTCTGAAAATGCAGAAGCAGTCATAGGATTCTGGACAGATTTCTCTGCTGTGATTCAGCATTATCATAGTATTGGTTCAGATCTCCAGTGTAATTACTAAGCAATTAATTCTTCTAACTTACTGTTCACTGTGAACATTCAGTAATTTATGAATCAACTGATCATTTATGAATTGGCAATAATTTATGAATCATCTGATAAAGTACTGCTTTGATTTTTTTCTTCTAATGTATGATAATGCCTGCATTAATGAATAGGGTGGGAAAAAGTCACAGTAGGTTCTAGTAGTGTCCTAGAGTAACAGTACAAGCTACTAACATTCCTTTGTAGGAATTTTTAAGAAAACACTTAAATGAGATATACAGTGAAATCACATGTGGAAATGTTTACTGGCAGGTTTATGCTTGGGGTGACAATGACCATGGGCAACAAGGCAACGGAACTACTACAGTCAACAGAAAACCCACTCTTGTCCAGGGCTTGGAAGGCCAGAAAATCACTCGGGTTGCTTGTGGGTCTTCCCACAGTGTAGCATGGACAACGGTGGATGTAGCTACACCATCTGTTCATGAGCCAGTACTTTTCCAGACAGCAAGGGACCCTTTAGGTGCTTCTTATCTTGGTTGGTATTTGTTGCCTTACATTGCTTTTTTTTTAATGCCATTGGAGTGTTTGTTTTTTGTGTGGTTAGATAGGTGATAGAAGAATGCAAAAAAAAAAAAAGTCTTAAAAAAAATAAAATCACAAAACAACGAAATACACCTTAAAAAAAAAAAGCCAACAAAACCTCTTCCTGAGAGTTGAACTTGTAAAGGACTTGTTCAGAAGTCGTATTCGTTTGAACTTTAATTGTTGTTCAGAAGATTAAAATGCAGCATGATTTCTCAAACACCCCAAAGACTTTGTCTTTATGGTGGTAATGATAGATGAATGCTACTGTAATATTAATCTTTTCACCTGTTACCTTTTGTTTCTAAGGTAAGAGACTTAAGAATTAAGGAGTCAAAACAGCAATTTTTTGTGTTGCATATGAAAGCACAAAACATTTTGCTAATTAAGCTTTTGATGACCAAGGCAATGTATATTTAATATATATTCTTGTTATTTGGGAATGTTTGTGTAAGTAAACCTTGTTTTAGGTGCTGATTACCAAAATATTTTGTTTGTATTACTTAATCTTTGTAAGTAAGTAACAAGTTCAAACACTTATTTTACAAAAGCTCTTGCTGCAAAGCCTCAATATTGACTTTAATATTGTAGCTGTAGGCACTGCAGTTTAAGAATCTACTGTAGATTAGTCATCTTTCTGATTTGACAAGAAATTAGATAAATCAGTTCTAATGATGTATTACACCATTAAAAAATGCTTACCTTCTCTTCCGCCCACCCTCCAGGTGTTCCTTCAGATGCAGATTCTTCTGCTGCCAGTAACAAAATCAGTGGGGCAAACAGTTCCAAGCCAAATCGCCCTTCTCTTGCTAAGATTCTCCTGTCACTTGATGGGAATGTTGCCAAACAGCAGGCATTATCTCATATACTGATGGCGTTACAAATCATGTATGCCAGGTAGGAAACATTTTTGTCTATTGCAGAGCAAAAGATGACACAGCTTACCATGTATTAGGGTCTCTTGAGTCAGGTATAAATTGCTTAACAAGTTTAGACTCCTCAGGATGGGCTTAAGCTTCCTTTAATTTTTTTTTTTTATGTTGATGTTACCTCTATGCTCTTATGTTTACAAAAGTTTAAATTGTCTGGGGAAAAAAACGTTTATTTAAGAATGCTCAAGTGAACAATGTAGAAGCAGTTTAAGTCAGTCATGATAGATAATATGGAGGAAGTAGTTGGGGGCAGGTTGGAAAGAACAATAGAACTTTACAGTGCCCTCATTGTTAGTAGAGAACAGAGTATTTGTGCTAAAATTTATGAAGAGAAACTCAGGTTAAAATAGTGGCCTTAAAACATGGTATTTAATCATCAGGCCCAAAGGAGAAGAGTGATAAACTACTCTCTAAATAGAGCTTGGAAGCCTTACCTTATTTTGTTAAGACAAGCTAATATAATTTTTCAAGTTCAACAAGGGAGTATAGTTAGGTTTATGTTAATCTATCCTAAATGATTTCAGGGATGCAGTTGTTGGAGCGTTGATGCCTGCAAGTATGATTGCACCAGTAGAATGTCCCTCTTCATCGCCAGCCCCCCCATCAGATGCTACGTCTGCAGGAAGCCCTGCAAATGGAGATGAATGCATGCTTGTAGGAGATATAGAAGAGAGGCTGAGCCCAAACCCATGGCAGGACAGGAGAGGGGAGGTAAAGTGTCAAATTATTTTTTTTTCATCAGTTTTTAACAGTAAAGCTGAAAAATATGATCTCCATTAGTTTGATAATAGCAGAGAATGAAAAAATCTTTCATGCTCTAATTTCAGGACTGGGTTCTCTGTGTATGTCAGATTTGGAAAAGCTAAAATTTTAGTGTGAATTCAATTTTGAACTCGCAGAAAGCGTTGTGTCACTTAAATGCAATTATGATGATTTGTAGTAATATTTTAGAGGTATTGAATTTTTTACAGGAGTGATATTAAAAAACAAAGTCAAGAATAAGAGGATATTTGACCATTATTGAATGATATGAAATTATAAACTTAGATCAATTAATGTAGACATGAGGCCCTAAATGAAATTCTACTCTGATTCCCAACTGCTAACAGAAACAGAAAAAAGAAAAGGCTTGCTACTGAAGAGATCTTTTGCTCTAACAAACTAGGAATTTTGACATGTATTATTAGGGGTTGTGTTGTACTTTGTAGACTTTTCTGTAGGCACTGGTGTTTTATTGTATGTTTTTGTAGCAGCTGGCATTGAGGGGGTGTGTTGGCTGTTTTTCTATCTTAGGACAGAAATAGAAGCTAAAAATACAAGCAGTGAATCTGAACTTACAGCTCTTTTTAGATTGCCGCTGTCTTTGAACACTAGCCCTTCTAATGAATAATTAAACTCTTAAAGGTTTTACAGTGTATTGTTGAAGCTTTTATTAGTTATTATTTGTTTTGGCTAGGTTGTTCCTTCAGAAGATGCTGTGACACCGTCTGCTGTAACTCCCTCAGCTGCTGCCGCCTCTTCCCGTCCTTTCATTCCAGTCACAGATGATCCTGGAGCTGCCAGTATCATTGCAGAAACCATGACAAAAACCAAAGAAGTAATGTTGTCAATACCTTCCTTAAAACTTAAGTCCTTACCATGCTTTTATCAAGCAGGGTTTTTTTGTGTGTGTGTGCTTTAAAAATTATTCTGTAAATTACTGCGTATTTTTAAATCTATCTAAAGACAGAGGGATGTTTATTCTTTGTTTTGTAGGATGTAGAAAGTCAAAGTAAGGTATCTGGCCCAGAACCGCAGTACTTGGATGAGTTTACGAGTCTTCTGGTTCCAGATGACACGCGAGTCATGGTTGACCTGCTAAAGCTTGCTGTGTCCAACCGAGCAGGTGAAAAGGGAAGAGATGTTCTTTCAGCTGTGCTGTCTGGCATGGGCACAGCTTACCCACAGGTCAGGCTTTGTTTCTGTTGCATTTTAACTATGTTCTTTCTATTAGTAGCTTTCTAGAATATTTTCTTTTATTGGAAGTACAGCTCAACGCACTGAGAAACTTAATAAACATGAAAATTTGAGTTGAACTTAAATGCATGTAAGCTTTAATAATTTTAATGGAAATACTACATGAATATATGCATGTGCTACAGATGTCAGTAATAGACTAATTTCTCAATTTGTCATGCTGCAGTTAGGCATTAAAATAGAAGCTTAATTAGCGTATTTGTATATTGGCTGTGGTTATTGGAATGAAGC
The DNA here is from genome assembly GCF_001604755.1 of Lepidothrix coronata. Classification (NCBI taxonomy): domain Eukaryota; kingdom Metazoa; phylum Chordata; class Aves; order Passeriformes; family Pipridae; genus Lepidothrix; species Lepidothrix coronata. The sequence continues at coordinate 3,813,979 of NW_016690248.1, read as the reverse complement.
TGAATTAACCAAGCCCTATTTGCTGGATCTGTAGAATGTTACTTTAAAAACTTCCATGGTGGTTTTGCTTTCCATCTGAGTTTATTTCTCAGATTGATGCAGTCATTATTGCTGGCTAAAAGGTCTGTTAATAAATTTTTAAAGATTTAATAATTTTTCTTAATTGTTAAGATTTACATTTAATGCATTGGACTTTCTAACTATTTACAAAGTATCTGTGAGTTTGGGGGTTTTTTTGGCATAGCTGACAAAAAGAATGTTGCAAATGATAAATTATTTATAGAATCTGTGTACAGTAATGAACTGAAAGTTGTTTAATATTTCTTATAGCTTTACCCTTCAAATAGTAGTAACAATTAATTTCTTTTAAGATTTCTAAAACTGTTACTCCCCACCCCCTTAATTTTCATTGATTAGCTAAGTATATTTATGTTGGATTTGAGATGTAGTTTTCCCAGTCCAATTAGATACATGCTATATGTGCACTTATACATTAGTTCTGGGGTTTTTGCTTCTAGCATTAATAGTGAGTAACAGAACAGTTCTTGTTTGCGTGGGGTTTTTGTATTTTGCAGTCAGAATTTTTATTTGAAACTGCTCTTTTAAAATTAGTACTATTGGAATTTTCTCCCTAAGCAGTGATTTGCAATATTACATACTGGTTAAATATTCATACCTTTCATTAATCTCTTGCTCTATGCTTTACAGCTTAGATTTAATAGTTTGCTTTTTCTGTAAGGAAAAACAATTATATGTGTTGTCATTTACTTACTGAAAACTTACATAGTTTGGCTTTTAGTTCCAGGAGTTTTTCTAGCTTTACCAAAAGGAGTATTTCTGAATTAATATCACGGTCCATGAATCAGAATTCAGAAAAAAAGTTATTTTAAATTTGAGAAGAATGGTAGTTGGCTTAGATTTCTTGGACTAATCAAACATACTGTGTGTAAAGTGTATATTTTTCTTTTCTTAGGTTGCTGATATGTTGTTGGAGCTCTGTGTTACTGAACTAGAAGATGTAGCAACTGATTCACAAAGTGGTCGCCTCTCTTCACAACCAGTTGTGGTAGAAAGCAGCCATCCATATACTGATGATACCTCTTCTAGTGGCACAGTTAAAATACCAGGTACAGAGTTCTTAGAGTTACATTGCTAAGATTCAGTTATTTTCCAGCTTGCATGCATTAAGTTGTTCCTTAGCTTGCAAAAATGTTTATTGAGCTTTGAAATGTTACGTATCATATCGCTATAAAAAAAAGTATTTTTTGATGCACTTACATACTGCAGGAACATCTTGATCATATGAAATGTGCATTTTTGGGTTCACTGGCTGTGATTGCACTTGTATATCATTGCTGTTTTCTGTTCATTTACGGAACTGAGAAGGACTGAGTCTTTTTCAGGGTCAGTAATTGAACACTTATTTTCTAGTCTTGAGCAAGGGAGATACCTTGTTTTAACACTTCCTTCAGTAGTGCTTCCTTCAGGAAGTTACCTAGTACTTATGAAGAGTTACAGACAATAAAGAGCTGTTTGCCTTAACTTTAAATAGGCATTTTTTGTCTTTTGCAACTTTAGTTTTGAATGTTCTGATATAGTCTTTTATCTGCTAGCCCCTACTCACATGAGCTTGCTGTGATCTAAGCCTTGGAAAGAAAAGAAATTACAGACAAATAATGTCATTAAACTTAAGGAGGTTATTTTTATTAATGAGTGCTATTACTTCCAAGCAACTCTGTTTGATTTCATGTGGATTTCTAAAATACTGCATTTATTTGTGGTATTGATTGCTCTGTAAAAATTTGTAAACTCTTTGTTGCTGTTTAGGTGCCGAGGGACTGAGGGTAGAATTTGATCGCCAGTGTTCCACAGAGCGGCGCCATGACCCACTCACCATAATGGATGGTGTCAACAGAATTGTTTCTGTCCGATCAGGTTATGAGATCTAGTGCTTTTCCAAAATTTCTTGTGTGGTTTACTGTTAAATGTTGAATGAAATGTACCACTCCCTGTGACAGACTTCTTGTGAGGGATATGCAAATTCTCTTTTAAACTAAAAATGATATATGATCTAGACACAGAGAGTGATCTTGCATCTTTAATTATAGAGAATCTCTCAGAAAAGCATGTTGTGCTGTCCTCTTCTTCCTAAGAGCAGTTAAGGGTGTAAAAATCAGTGTTTAGCACCCCTGCCAACATGTGTGAATGTGTGAATTTCTGTATAATAGTCAAATGTCCAAAATAATAGCTTGATGCTCTCTCTCTGTTTTCTACTCTGGCCTATATATGTGACACTACATGAATTCTTCACATCTTTAATCTTGATATCTCTGATTTAGTTTTTAAGCACTATTAATTTGTAGTAGATTTTAGAAGAACATTTTTAATCTCATCAAATTTTATATTGAAGCTGCCCATACGCTACATCATGTGCAAAGGTCTCAGTAGTTACTGCCTGTGCTTAATATCTCTGGGCAATCGTGATGTGGGCTTTTAGTGTTGACCCATTTTTCCCCACACTGTTTCAGATGCACGTTTCATTATTGAGATATTTCTGATTGGATTCCTGGTTGGAAGCTGTAAAGCTTAATTTAATGTATATGTTGTTATATATTTTTGTAATATGAAAGATAATTTAAAATAGGACAGTGGATTTTAGTAAGCTTTTGTAATGCCTCTTAAATGTGCTAATAAAAGCACTGAGGCTATCTACTAGCAGTGCTAACAGAACTGTTAAAGACTTCAGTTTTGGTTATGTAACATCTTTATAGTTACGTTTATGTGGTTTGCATAGCTTTTTTTCTTAAAAGCATTTATGTAATGTTTATAATGCGTAACCAGGGAGAGAAGTTGCTATGGATGAATGGCTTGCATATTGGCTCAGACAGTATAGATGAATATGTTCATATTACCTACCATAACAGGTCGTGAGTGGTCAGATTGGTCTAGTGAATTGAGAATTCCAGGGGATGAGTTAAAGTGGAAGTTCATCAGCGATGGGTCTGTGAATGGATGGGGATGGCGATTCACTGTTTACCCGATCATGCCAGCTGCAGGTAAGGTGTCACATATGACATTTACAGACAGATGAGTAGATTTTCTTGTCTGCTTTTTACAGTTGCATTTATTGCATGGTATTTACATGCCAGAGTTCAATAGTTCATTTACATTTATACTAAGGAAAATATACTTTCATACTTAGGAAACATTTTCAACTAAGTCCTGAGAAGGCGCACTTGTTCATAGGGAAGAGATAAAAATATTTTGTAATCACTCTAGTTTGCCTCTTCACTGGTGAAGAGGGCACAATTCATCTGAAATGCCTTTATTTTTTTCAATGCATTTGCTTTGAAGTTAGGTGAATTAGGTAATGAAAGTGCCTCTTTCTTCAGTCCCTTCAAAGGGAGGTGGAATGGATCAACTCACATGTAGATTAGCACTCTACAGTGATGTATTTGGTCAGCTAAATCCTGCCTGTGTTCTGTTCTTATTTCAGTCTGAGGACAAACTTTCCCCAGCTTTTTTTTTTTGTTACTTTTTGTTTCTTGCAGGCCCTAAAGACCTTCTCTCAGATCGTTGCATTCTTTCATGTCCCTCAATGGATCTGGTTACGTGTTTGTTGGATTTTCGCTTAAATTTTGCTTCCAACAGGAGCATAGTTCCTCGCTTGGCAGCTTCTCTTGCAGCCTGTGCTCAACTGAGTGCCTTAGGTAGGTATAGTCTTAAAATTAAGTCTGTTTGTTTGAAGTTAAAATTATTGTTTTAAGTAATTACATTCTTTGCGTACTTATTTTTCTTTAGCTGCTGGCCACAGAATGTGGGCCTTGCAGAGACTACGGAAACTGCTCACAACCGAGTTTGGCCAGTCCATTAACATCAACCGGATCTTAGGGGATAACGAGGGAGAGACACGAGCTTTGGTAAGAAGGCAGTGATTCTCTCCTCTTCACAATTTTCACATTAAGATGTATGTGAAGCATTAAATGCTAGCCCTGATGTATGTTTTTTCTATCAATGGCAAAATAGGAAATAGGCAAATGAATAGTTGTCTTTCACAGGTCTGCAAGTCCGTAAAGGTGCTTTATTTTAGGAAAAAAATGGCTAATTCCAAGACTGTGTAGATGTGCTTTTGGAATTGCCAGAAAGTGGTAGAAATACTTTTATGTTAAGAAGCGGATGGAAATAATACTTAGCACAGCTTCCTGTAGTTTGGGACGTTATTTGTGGTTTTATTTCTAAATAATCTACTTTCTGTAATGAATACAGTAAGACTAACTCTCTGGTTCTGTGATGTCCTAGAGTTTCACAGGGAGTGCTTTAGCTGCTTTGGTTAAAGGTCTTCCAGAAGCTTTGCAACGACAGTTTGACTATGAAGACCCCATTGTGAGAGGTGGCAAACAATTGCTCCATAGTCCTTTCTTTAAGGTAATGAAATACAATCATTAAAGAATTCGTTAGAACAGTTCTGGGATTTTTTTTATAAGACATGGTAAGCACACCTAGTCCTATATCAGAAATGTTTTCTGACAAACCCAGAATACTTCTAAAAGGAGAATCAAATATACAAATAAAGGATAAGGAGTACCTAGCTAGGCAGAGGTAGGTAGGTCAGAAAACCATCTTGGAAGTACAGTAGGCTACACTTTTCGATAAGTGATTTCTGAGTTGTCCTAATAGGAGTGTTGTATATTTCTATTTAGTTAGTTAAATACTCTGAAGGCTTTATTTACATCCAGTTGGAACAAATAAGTTTCTTAAGTGGAAGGCTATTCTGTTTTGGACCCTGTACTTCAAAATAAAAATAAACTAGTTGAGGAGATGTAGAGAAGAGCAAGAAAAATATAAGGCTGAAGAAGCCTCCCATGTAGTAAAGTGAAATTAAAGATAGTTTACCTATCTTAACAAAAAGAAATTCTCAAAACTCAAAGGTTTATACAAGGAAGAAGTAATCCATTGTTCACAATATTCATCAGTAACATTGATTTGAAATCGAATCACATTGAAAATCAGTTGAAAATTCATTTAATTGTAGGAAGGGGACTTTAGTTTAGAAATGGAAGGTAAAAAGTTCAGCACATGGTATTTGATATAAAAAAGTTAATTAATCTAGGAGTGTTTTTCCCTGGGAGGTTATGAAAACTTCTGGATTGGAAGAGGAAATTAGGTACATGACATAGTGTGGGTGCACTTGATGTTACCCCATCAGTGAGGGTAAGGAAGATGACTATTACTGTCCCTTGCACTTTATGTGTCTTTGAGACCATGTTCAGGCCCTACTGGTCTTTGCACTGTTCAACTGTATCAAATGCATATTAATTTTTATTGCGCATTTTTGATCCATCCCTAAAATATTTTTTGATTGTCTGCAGGTGCTTGTGGCTTTGGCTTGTGATCTGGAGTTGGACACACTCCCTTGCTGCGCAGAGACGCACAAATGGGCCTGGTTCAGGAGATACTGTATGGCATCCAGGGTTGCTGTGGCTCTTGATAAAAGGACACCATTACCTCGCCTTTTCCTTGATGAGGTACCGTGGGAATACTTTAAATGGTTAATGGAACATGTGAAAGTGTTTTGTGTAAGAAGATACACTGAGATTGAAGTATTTTATGCGAACTGCAATAGGAGTAACTGATAATTTGAATAAGGTTGTTTAATACAAAATATTTTACAGGTGGCAAAGAAAATCCGAGAATTAATGGCAGATAATGAAAATATGGATGTTCTTCATGAGTGCCATGATGTCTTCAAGAGAGAACAGGATGAGCAGCTTGTCCAGTGGATGAACAGGTTATTTCTTTCAGCTGTCACTGGTTTGGTCTTGTGATGCTTTTTTATTGTACAATGATAAACTGCATTTTCTGTGACTTTTAAAAAGCTCTTTTAAGATTGTGTTTGTTTTGCGTTTTCTGCAGGCGACCTGATGATTGGACACTTTCAGCTGGAGGCAGTGGAACAATTTATGGTTGGGGTCATAATCACAGAGGACAACTTGGTGGAATTGAAGGGGCAAAAGTCAAAGTCCCAACTCCATGTGAAGCTCTTGCTACCCTTAGACCAGTGCAGTTAATTGGTGGTGAACAGACTCTGTTTGCAGTGACCGCTGATGGGAAAGTAAGGATGCAACAAATGGTTGTTTGTTTGATTCCCTTGAAATATTTCATCATCAGTCAGAATGGGTTCAGACTAAATGAAAAATAATGTGCATAGCACAGGTTTATTATTAGTATTGGTAGTAGTAGTTTTGTTTTATTATTTTGAAGAATCTGAACTGTACCAACTCCACCTGTGCGTTCTAAGAATGCAGTGTACTGTGGCATTAAATGCGTGAAACAAGATGCATATTTTAGTTCTTGGTTCAAAAATGTGATCAGATTTTGGAAAACAAAGCTGGGCACAAGCAATGTGCTCACAGAGTTCCATGAAACAGGACAGACAGTAAAATGTAATGATGATTATATCTCTCTAACAGGGGAGAGGTATAATCTCAGATTATTCACATTTGGCTAAATGTAAATTAGATATTGCAGGATCCAGTTTGCAGATGCTTAAATCCTGAGCAAAAAGGAATCACAGTGCAGAAGTTTAGTGTAAGGTATAGGAGAAAAAAATAAGTTAATGAATTCGAAAAGTCTTTATTTTTATACAGATGGCAGCTCTCTGTTTAGGACATGATGGAGAATTTTAGCTGGAGCTTTGTGTAACAGTTACATTCATCTAGTAAAGTACTATAATGATTCCTTGGGATCAGTATTGTCCTTGTTAATTATTCAGAGAAGGGTAAAGGGCAGATTAAATATATTTATTGACATTCTGTTGAAAGAAATTATTGTCAGAGAGACAAAAAGAGTGAAAAGCACTACTTAGAACAGTATTTACGGGATGGAAGGGAAAGTAGCAATTGTGTTTAGGTGTATGTATTCTGCCGAAGAAAGAACATTAGAATAGTGGTGTTGGAAAGAGAGCTACAGGTGATAGTGATAGATGATTTTGTGATGTTATATTGCAAAGCTATGGTTTCTTGATAGTTTTACAAAACAAGCTTTAGGATTTGAAATTAAATCTGTTAAGTCAGTGAGACTTCTTCTTGGCTTGAATGTAGCCATATTTTCTGAAAGCTTTTGTGAAATATTTCAAAATATTTCTTATATTCCAAAAGATAGAAAATAGAAGTCCTGTAAGAAACTGTTTTTTCCAGACTTTCCTTTAACTGTATTCTGGCATACATACTTAAAGAATTCTTCTCTACATCTCCAGTCAATGTTCTGCATGAGGCAAATAAAATTAAATTTTATTCTTTACCCTAAAGCTGTATGCCACTGGATATGGAGCAGGTGGTAGGCTTGGAATTGGAGGAACAGAGTCAGTTTCTACTCCAACTTTACTGGAATCCATTCAACATGTGTTCATAAAGAAAGTTGCAGTGAACTCGGGAGGAAAGCATTGTCTGGCATTGTCTTTTGAGGGAGAAGTTTATTCTTGGGGTGAAGCAGAAGATGGTAAACTGGGTCATGGAAACCGAAGGTAAGTAACACTCCGATATGTTATTTTAAAAGAAACTATTAATGGATACTTATTATAGTTACTATGTATTAAAAGTGCTATGTGAGTACTGCCTACGTGCAGAATTCAGCGTTAAGTAGTGATGTGGAAACATATATTTTAAAATTGGAGAGCCACGAAGTATTTTTCAGATAAGCAGTTACTCTGATTTCTGTATTTAGATATCATCTTCTAACAAACATATCTGTGGATGCTAAAGTTCAGTGGCTTTCCTTTGAGATCTGTCTTGTAGGTAGGTATGTGGAACCTTTTGGGAGCAAAACTGCCATTGTCCTGTTTTCCACATGCACTGTTACCTACATTAAGTGAGAAGTTTTATTGTGTTAGAGATAAGTGTTCTGATCCAAAAAGTAAAAGGAATGCTCAAGTCCATGGGGGCAACACTATGTGTTTTATACTAGTATGTTTTATAGTAGAAATGGTCTGTTCTGAAAGATTTGTCCAGACAAATGTTTTTATTTCAGCCCTTGTGATCGTCCTCGTGTAATTGAGTCTCTGAGAGGTATAGAAGTGGTTGATATTGCTGCTGGGGGAGCACACAGCGCTTGTATTACAGCTGCAGGAGACCTTTTTACATGGGGAAAGGGAAGATATGGACGCCTTGGGCATGGAGATAGTGAGGACCAACTAAAACCTAAACTGGTAAGAAACCTTTGGAGTATTACAGTCTTAGTCCAGTTCATACCTTCTGATTTGTAACTTTTTGCATTTCTGCATATAGAGAATGAAAAGGCAAAACAGTGACATGTATCTATAAGAAATTAACAAATTCCCACACCTGGAAGCATAAAATGAAAGAGGAGCTCCACACTTTGTGGCTTTTAGTGTTCACTAAACAGCTTACAGGGAATTTCTTTTAGAGAGGTTTAAAGAAAACCCCAAATCAAACACCCCACCTCTCAGTAAGTAAATTTCACCCTTTCCCAGATGTAGTTTGCACTGAAAGTGAGTTCCTTGTCTTCTGGGTCTTCTCATTATTTACTTCCTGGAAAATACAACAGTGTTTACAGTGATAGCCACTTAGTCACTTACAAACTACTTTTTTCTCCTGACATAATAATGATACTCTTGATTCTCATGATTGAATACTGACATGTTACAGAAGTATACACTAAGTTAATAAGAATTTAATAAAGTAATTATGAAGTATTTAATTGCTATTTGCTAAAGTAAGTTGAGTTAAGCAGTTTTTGATGAAGAAGATTAAGTAGTAAATATAAGAACTTGGACAGTATGGAATGTAAGAAGAATGAGTATACTGATAAATTCAGACTTGTACTCGTGAACTAGGAGCTTTTAGCCAGAAATAGTGGTATTAAGAAAATTTCCCTGCCTTTTAAATGAGAGTTCATTTTGCTACCTGCATTCTCTTGCTGAAAATACAGCAAAGGCTAAGATTGTGTTTTTTGACTCAAACTGAATGTTAGTTTGTTATTTTTATTCATAGCTCTGTGTATATATTTCTATTCATATGAGCATTAACTTTTTCCAGTGTTTTAATTTGTGAGATGAGGTATCATACATTCTTAGTCCTCTTTGGGACCTTACCACCTGTATTCGGATGTTCTTGTTCCCCTGGCCCCAAAAAAGCAAGGCTTGCCCACCTTTCCTTTTCCCCCCTCCATGTTCTTTGGTAGTACAAAAATAGATAACCTGTAGATGAGTTGAAGTATGTGAAGTTCCATGCTGCTTTGGGTAGTGCCACCTATAATCTATTTCAAGTAGTTGTGAGGATGGGAAGGATGTGATGTATATGTGGGTCACTAAGCTTTTACTTTGTGATTCCAAATCCCATACTTCGTCACTAGATGGCACCATTTCAAAAGACGTTGATTACATTCAGGTTATGATGCAAGTGCTCAAAAATTGAAAACTAGTAAAAGACTATTTGAAAACAAGGCTTTTTCTTTTTCCTCTTACTATATTTGCCCAGAGAGCCTGAAATTATTTGAACAGAATATAGTCTTTGATAACCTTAGATATTTTGTATTAATTGTTTTCCCTGGCATTTTAGGTCAAAAAATTTAACTAGTTCACCAGTTAAAATAAATAAATCCTGTATTTAAAATGCATAGTTAGTTTTCATTTTGCTGTTTTGAAAAGAGCAAAGCTCTTTGAGTTGCCTTTATTTGCTTATGCCTCTGCTGTTTCAGACTTGTAGTTCCACTGAACCACTTCTACAAGTTGGGTTTGTCATCTTTTCTGAAACTAAATGAGTGAGTCTTTTGTTGTGAACAAAAATGGGTGATTTTGTTACAGGTGGAAGCTCTCCAGGGTTACCGTGTGATTGATATAGCCTGTGGCAGTGGAGATGCACAGACGTTGTGCCTGACTGATGATGATACAGTCTGGTCCTGGGGTGATGGAGACTATGGAAAACTTGGGAGAGGAGGCAGTGATGGCTGTAAAGTACCAATGAAGGTATTTCAGTGTAATTTTTTCGTTGCTTTAGAAACCAGGATGTTGGTGGAGAACACTGAAGACAGATTTGCCAGTATGTGCAAACTTTGACCCATCCTGGGACATCAGGATTCTGCTGCCTGTCATTAAGATGAACTTTATAGGCTACAATAACAAGTCTTTGAGTTTTGTACTGACTGATGAAGTTGCACTTGAAGGTTTTTCTTTGGAGGGCATTGCTGGTTTGAGCAGTATTTATCATTTTAATTTTGGTTCCTGTCAAAACATTACATTTTGCCAAAAAATCTTCATGTTCATTTGTGTTAATAAATTTCCATAATACTCCTGAAATCATAAGTTCATTCCAGCAAGGGGTATCAATTAGTTGAAAAATAATCTTACTTATATTAAACTTACATTAAACTTTATATTAAACCCTTCCTGTGAATGCATGGCTGACTTGGAATTTCTTCATGTTACAAATGAAATCAGTGTAGCAATCAATTTGAGTTCCAGTACTTACTATGAAGACGAATGTTGCTTGTGTGTGAGAAATGTGTGTTTCATTGTGTATGCCTATGCACAATGGATTTTAGATTCTAAATCCAGAATCACACTTTATTACTTGGATAGAGGTATCCCCATTCAGTCTCCAAATGTTTCCAGCATGATGTAACATGATGTGAAAATAGTTTGTTTATCTTCCGTCAGTCATCAGTCCCATAGGATTGACGGTAAAGCAGCATAAGGATAATAATAAATAGGAAGAGTCTACTGAAGGTATAAATATTTTTATTATGTCAGCAGAATCACATCCTTGTCATACCAGCTGGGGATGATTAATGTTGAGTGTTTGCAGACAAAGCCTTATCATTTCTACTTGGGGTAATTGCCAAGTAACTATTGGAAAAACATACCAGAGATGGATCTTCAACAGTTTGTGAAATTTGAACTTCTTTTTGGTGTTTAGGTGGTAAACAGTAGAAACATGAAGGGAGTAGAATTCTTCTAAATTATCTACATAAACATTTTGATTTGTAAATATATGTACAGTTATACATTTGGACACTATATTTTACTTAAGACTGTGCAGTCTATGAATTTATAGCCTCCTTAATTAACTCTGATTTGATTTGATATTATTTTTTTAGATTGATTCCCTCACAGGCCTTGGAGTGGTTAAAGTAGAATGTGGATCACAATTTTCTGTGGCCCTTACCAAATCTGGAGCAGTGTATACCTGGTAAGTATTCTATATTAGTTATTTTGACAGTATTAGATGTAACCTTGTCTGTGACAGATATTAGTAATACACTGCCTTCACTGTTTTGATCTACCCCATCAAAAATTTTCTGAGTTCCTCTGTCTTGATTAGTAATCCACTGATGTTCTTTGGGGAACATTTTGTAGTGCTGTGAATGAAAAATCCAAGTATTTTGTTTTGGAGACAGTAGAATTATAAGCATGAAATGTCATGCAGGGTGGAAGATGATAGCATAAATAACATTCTCATGTATTATCAAAATTGTGTCTAGCTTGTGGTGGCTGCAATGTGAGAATTTAATTTTAGAGTTCATTGTTTTAATCTTCCTACACCACTCCGAATTTTATCATTTAAACTACTAGACTAAAATGTTTAAAAAGACTAAGCAAAATACCTTCCCAGCTTGCCTCTGCCACCTTTCTTGTGTGACATTAGATATCCTTAAACTGTACAAAGTTCGAGTCTCTGAGATCAGTAAACGTACTATTTTTGCAGATAAATGGTTCTAATACTTGACCCTTTAAGAAGAAAAAAATAAACCACCCCCTGCAAAAGTGTTAAAAGGACCTATGCAGAATAAGTAGGAACAGCACAAGAATTTGTACTGTGTAAGCAGAATCACATTGATACAAAATAGGGATGATTAAGTTGAATATTTGGAGAATATTTTGATATTGGACTTTATAAGTACATCTGCAGAGCAAATATCAGACATGGTCTGTCGTTTCATTTTTTCCACAATTAAAACAGAATTTTGAACTTTTTTACTCTTCTCTGTGCAGGGGCAAAGGAGATTATCATCGCTTAGGCCATGGATCTGATGACCATGTTAGAAGACCACGACAAGTGCAAGGACTGCAAGGAAAGAAAGTCATTGCAATTGCTACAGGGTCTTTGCACTGTGTTTGCTGCACTGAAGATGGTATAATAATCAAATAATTTTAGTTCTTAGCACTGAATTTGAATAAAATGAAACTTTATCCTTTAGTCAGGTGTTGGTAGGTTGTCCTTGCTAAAAACACTGGTTCTCTGTGTGCATGGATACATTTTATGTTTGCAGATGTTGGGTGTTTCTTAAGCAGCAAGCATGATGTTGATTTAAAGTGATCACATAAAACTAAATTGATGAAAATTAAGGAATTCAAGTTGCAGAAACATTGATGGTCAAAGAAAAATATGGAACTCTAAAAGTAATTACAGAATGATCAAGCAGTAGCATTGAATGCATTCGGCTTTTTTTATTTTTTGCAGAGTCTTGTGGACTTGCTGAAGTGTTTAACTTGCTAAATGAAGCATTTCACAAACAATATTGCTTCTTACAGAGCAGGCTGAGATACTGAATATCCTTTGTAGCAGACTCACTCCCCCATTTAATTAACAAATCTGCACAATAGCTGAGTGTTTTATGGGTGCTAGTGAAATATAACTGCAGAAAATGAATGTGAATAGTGAATATAGCAGCAGAAAATGAATGCTCAGGATCAAGGTTGTTACTTTAAAAGTATTTTCCAATTATCTTGCAACTGTGAGCACCTATTTTAATGTCCTTTCTAGTAATATAACTTATAGGATCTTCTGTCTCATCTAAAATGTTAAGCCTTTTTAAATTCTTTTTTTTTTAATATTGGCTTTGTTTTTTTCTGTGAAATTGTGTTTCTGGTGTTCTGTTGTTCTTCTGCTCCACCTTTTTCTCCTATTCTGAACAGAACTCTTTAATTATACAAACTACTAGGAAAGAAATGCATCTTATGCTAGCTGCTCTACATAGACTGCAGACCTAGATATGTCATTGAAGATTTATCTGTACTAGATAGTGGATTTCAGGATGGCCATCAGTCCTAGAAGTCTTGATTACAGCCCAAGACCTCATTCAGTTAGATGTTTTATAAATACTAATTTAAAAAAAAGAGCAAAAAGCTTGTATATTAGCTTCAGAATGATCAATTATTTTTATTGATTTAGGGGAAGTGTATACATGGGGAGATAATGATGAAGGGCAGCTTGGAGATGGAACAACTAATGCCATCCAAAGACCGCGCTTGGTTGCAGCACTTCAGGGTAAAAAGATCAACAGAGTAGCCTGTGGCTCAGCACATACTTTAGCTTGGTCAACCAGTAAACCTGCTAATGCTGGCAAGCTCCCTACACAGGTAATATATTCGGCTTATTGAATTCAGATTTAAATGTACTTCGTATGCTTATATGCTCTTTCAGTTGACGTATTTCCTTTTAAATCCCTGCATAAGCTTAGTGTGCTTTGATTTGGCTTCATGTTTGAGCCAGTTACTTTGTTTTACTTTTGTGTTTTCAAAGGATTCTGCTTTTCTGAGCTGAAAAAGCATCTTCATTCAGGTTTTAATCCAAATGCAGAACAGTAACTGAGTTTGTACATTGGCAGGAACTTAATTCTGTATCGCAGCTATGAAAATGTTATACCTTTCAGTGGAGTTCTTTGTTGCTTGCTTTATGTTGAGAGGATTGTTTTTTGAATATTTTTTATTTCAGCTATAAGACCTGGGTGTAGTGATGACAAGATGTAAAATGTGTTTGTTCTTGGATAAATTGTAAAATATGGAATAGCACTTATATTCTAGCCATCATATTTTTAATACTTGTTTCAGTTTAGATGGATATTATTGGTATCTTTTAGAAACAACTGAACTCCACGTATTAAATTTTGACAGTATGAATAAGCAAATATCCGAATTTCTATTACAAATTTATCTACAAATGTAAAGGTTGTTGTTACATTTAATAAAATAAATTATATAATAATTCTAAATTACATTTAGATATCATTGCTTTATCATAGGTTCCTATGGAGTACAATCATCTGCAGGAAATTCCCATCATTTCATTAAGAAACAGGCTTCTGCTCTTGCACCACATTTCAGAACTCTTCTGTCCTTGCATTCCAATGTTTGATCTTGAAGGAAGACTTGATGAAACTGGCCAAGGACCCTCGGTTGGGTTTGACACATTACGGGGAATACTGATATCACAGGGAAAGGTATTTTATCAGAGTGTTTTTTAGGGAGAGATTTGTAACTGTAAGTGTAATGTACTGTTTGAACTCTTTCTGAAGAAAGAAGATATATCTCAATTTGTTCTGTGAGTTGTATCTCAAATATTTGCATTCTGATGATGCAGACTTCTTTGTGTTCTTTCTACTGTGTTTTTCACAGTTCAACATAGTGCTTTTGTGCGTTGATCTTGACAATAACTTTACACTGTAAATCTTTAGTTTGTAGTATAGTTGAATTTTTCTAGAAAATTCAGTAGATGGTTTCCTGGAAAAAATGTGAGATAGTAGACAACTACCAGTTCATACCTGTTTGCATTCCTCTGTCAAGGTCAGGTGATATACTAGTTGATCCAAAGCTCTGTGCAGGTACAAACTTGTTTTATTAGACAGCTAAAAATGAGAATAGAATACCTAAGAGTTCAATCCCAAATTGCTAATGAAAGTGGATTTTTATGGTTATAAGTAAAGTCAGTCATGAGAAAATGTAGATAATTCTAATGCTTTGAAGCTGCAAGACTTACTCAAAACTTTAGATATGGTAAGCCTGTGAAAACATGACTTGCCTTCAGTATAATCATTAGTTTTGGATCTGAATTTTCTCACTGTCATAGTAATTTGTCTAACTGAAAAAGAAAACGTTATATAAAAAGAAAAAACCTGCTGGGAGATATCTTTGAAAAGAGAAGCAGTTAAGTTTCCCCCTGCAGTGCTGTTCTATGTCCTTAAACAAGACACACGGCCTGTAACTAGACTCCTTAGCGCATGTATTGTCTCAAGGTCTCTTTTTCTAGACTCCAGTAAAATTTTGTAGTGGAACAATCAAGCTGTATACATACTTCACAGATCAAGGGAAGGCAACACATTTTTCATCGAAACCTACACTAGAGAAAAAGGAAACAGAAATCCTAGCTGTTCTGTTCATGACATGTTAGTGCTATTAATTTGCAGTCCTTACGTATATGATGTTACGTATAAGAATGGGTGTGCAGGAGGCGAATTCAACCTCATTTACTTTCAGTCTGCAGAATAGTTACAGAAAGGTTCCACATATAAGATAAAATGTGATATCAGGTATATTTTACGTCAGAAACATTCAACAGAGGCAGCAGCAGTTGCAATACCATATTCATATCTAGACATCTAAGTCAGACTTACTGTCAGAGATTCTAAAGACTTAAAAATCTTCTTAATCTTGCTTGAAACTGGCTGTAAAATCAGATCCAAATATTTAGTGAGAGAACCTAAGATATTTGAATTTGCATAAAAAGCTTTTTTTTGCTTTCGTGGTTGTCGTTCTGTGACATTAATTATTCTCCATATACATATATAATTCTGGTATAAACTAATTTATACCTGTACTCATCAGTATGTTGGTTGCTTAATAATAAGTGAATCTGGGGGCAGGGCAACCTTTCAAGCCATGATTTTGAGTTATACAGGAGGGACTTTCTTCTTTACTTTTTTAGTATCCCCACTGTTTCAGATGTGAATCCTATTAGTGCAAATAACATGATCCTTGACTAACATCTCACAGCTTTATCTTCTGTTGATTTTGTTTGTTTTTAATATGTCAAAACTATTTGATGCTTGTTTTATTTCTTCTAAAGAAGACTCAGATGTGTGATGCCTTTTCTAGTGTTTTGTTGTGTACTCAGAAAGAAATTGGTGAAGGATAGCATAGGTAGTTTCTCTATTCTGTTGAGTCTTTTTTTTTTCTGAGTTGAACTAAGTATGTGTTTATCTGTGAAATATGTTCAGCATTCTTATTTGATTGCAGTTTTGCCACTATCTTAACTTTTTGTACTTTCCTTTTTTTAGGAAGCAGCTTTCAGAAAAGTTGTGCAAGCAACTATGGTGAGAGATCGTCAGCATGGGCCAGTTGTAGAGCTCAACAGGATACAGGTATCTGATGCTGAAGTTTCCATGTACTATCTATATGTTTAGCCTGCAGTGCTATGTTGATCAAACCCCTTTTTTCAGCTGTTTGGTATCTGAGTACTGAAGAGTTTAATTTTTATCAGTGAATCAAACAATGAATAACTTAATGTAGGGCCTACTTATTTTTAGTATGTTTTCATCCACACTGTAGTTGTTCGGAGAGAGGGGGGCACTTTGTGAAATGTTAAGTGAATGGTTTAGACTCTAATGAGCAAAGTATGTCCTGCTTGACAAAGGACTGCTTTTTCAAAACTAACTATATTAGATAATTTAAGAGAACAGAGATTCTGGTGCTTTTCTTACCTTTCCAGATGATCAGCTGAATTACTCAGCTGTTGCTTTCATAAGAGAGAACAGGAAGGGCAAAAAAAAAAAGCAAAGGAAAATAACCTTTGAATATAATTAAATATCAGGCTGATAAACTCTTGTCTGTTGCTGGTCATCACATGTGGTCATATTGATTGCAGAACTCTTTGATACAGAAGTGCTTTTTTCCTTATCATTGACGTTAGAAAATGTAATGTTGTGCCTTAGGCCAGATGTGTCTTTTTTCCATAGATATTTCTGTAACATAGAATAGTAAACCATTGTTTTCATTTAAATGGACTGAAGCCTGATCTTACAGAGTCCTCATGCATTTCTTTTCTTTAGTCCTGCTTTCTTTTTTCTTTCTTTTTTTCCTGGTATATTGGAAAAAGTAAGAACATCTATTTGTAAGGTTAAAGTGGAGAGATTGTGAAAATTTTGACTGATTAGTTTTCTTTTAGTGAACAGAAATACACACTGTTGTGGCTGTTTCTACTTCTTTGCCATTTTCTATGTGCACTTAAAATTTTTTTGTAGTAATGTTCTGTGATAAAAATGTGGTATTTTAGTTTATAGTGCCAGAGATTTTCTGATTACTTTTTGTGTTTGTATTCAGAAAGTTCAATAAATTAGTGAGTGCAACCATTTTAGGCAGGAAACTAGTGAGTAGGTTTTGGGCTCATTTGCTATTGTCCTCCTTAATGAACTGTTGAGTTCATTAATTGAGATAGGCTTTCTCATGTATTTTTGCATGTTTGTTACTTAAATCTGTTTTGAACTCTAGAAATGAATTGGTAGCTTCCCTTCTTCTGTGGGAAATGAAATACTGCTTTAACACAAGTCTTTCCTAGATTTAGCCAAGTGAAGGCTAAAAAGGGCCTGATTACATATCTAGCCTGATTACAGTGTACAAAGGATGGCTCACAATTTCTTGAGTTATCTTTTGCTGAGAATGAGAATGTGGATTCTTATTTGATCCTTTATAATATTTAATTGAAGATTCAAAGCTGCCTTACATAGTCGCAAAAAAACTAATTGTCAGTTTAAAAATGTTCATCTTATTTGCAGTTGTAAGTTAAAAGTGCAACTAGGCCTTAAAATGCCTTTGCTTTCAGAAAACTGTTCTTGCAGTTTATAGATATATGGTGCAGTCAATTCACTTCATCTTCAATTGTATAAAATAAACAGATGAGTTTTTAATTTAAAGTTGTTTTCCAGATATTAACTTGTTTTTTTAAATACTTCCTTAGCATCCCTTGCTGTTCAGTGGTTTCTTTGGAAGTACCAGAACTGGACATAACAGCTGTCTAACTTGCAGTATAAAACCAGGCAAAACACCACTCCCTTGTCCTGAGATCAAGGGTTACATGGACCAGATTCCTTTAGAGTAGATCACATTCACCTTACATACAGCTCGGTCCTGTTTTTTTTCTGTTGGGAGTCTCCTAAAGGTGGGACATCATAGTTTTATGTAGTTTTCCTGCTCAGAGTGTGTGAAATACAATGCGATGGCTGTACTGTAATTCAGCCAAGTGCCAGCCTGGTGTTTCTGTAGCATAAAATTGAGTGTAGATATTTTATGCTTTGAGGTGTAGCATAAAGGAGTGTAGCTTGAATGCACAGAGACAGTTTGGGATGCTGTTGGAGGACTGCATAGGGCATAAAACCCAAATTTGATGCAGTTTTATCCATAGTAATTTCTGGGAATAGTCATTAAGTGAAATGTTCCAAAACAGCATCTGGGCCTTATTCTGGAAAGGTGTAATAGAAGTAGTCCAGAAAATGAACTAACAGTTATATGTCTAGACAGGGTTCCAGTGCTCAGGTTTGCTTACTGACCCTCTTACTAGCAGATCAGATTTATCCAGTGTTTAAGTACGGGTGTAGCTTGTAGCTCGTGTGGTGTCGAATGGACAGTGTGTTATGACCTATAGACAGACACTTTCAGAATGCTGTTAAAACGTATCTTTCCACCGCAGTTGAAAGGAATTCCTTCCTTTTCAAAAGGAAAAAAATTTCAGTTATGAAGGAGATTGTCTGCTTTCATTAATGTAATACTGCAAGGAATCCCCTGGTTTAATGTTCTCTACTGTCTCTCCTTATTAAATGTGGGTTATAGAAATCTCAATAACATGATGAGTAAAAATGATCTGATCTTAAAGTAGGCACAGCATATGAATGAATGATTTGTTCTTTTTTGAGGGTTATATTTCAGTTTAAATATCATTCTTCCGTCCTGATTTCGTCGTCTGCCTTATAAAATGTACTTTTAAAGAACTCTTACTTCATGACAGCCTTCATTTTACTACCCTGATCAAGCTAAGGTTTTTTGTTTGCTTGTGTAGAGTAATCTTTTCTTTACTCCTTGCCTTTTTATACTCTTATTTTTTCTGTAGCATTTCATTTTGAACATAGGTAACTGAAACTCAATGTACGGGTGAGACTATGTCTGTGCTCTTATAATTATTACACTGAAACTTCACTGGCTCTTCTGGAGATTGATTTCGTGACATATTCTTGATTTGTGTTCGTTTTCTTCATAGATCTGTCTTGTCCGTGAACTGTATATATTTCTCTTTCTTGGCTGATTTCTACTGAGAAGCCATCATCTTTTTGTAAACTTTTTTTATTAGTGTACAGTTGCATGGCTTTATGTACTACATTTCTCCCAGCTTCTATGGGTTGAAGAGAATCTCATAGAATGGCCAATATTTTGATGGGTAATTTCAAGCTGCTTTAGACAAATACAAAGTTTTGTGATTCAGAAAAAGAACTTAAATTTTGTTCTTCATCACTTGAAAACACTTTAACCAGCTTACAGATTGACTTGAGTGACTCTCCCCCTTTGTTGCAATAGTGCTGCTCACAATAAGTGATTATTCATTAGGGCAAGTTCTTGAATTTGGTTCTTCCACACTTCACTGAATGCTGCTTCTGAGCTGCCTCATTTCCTCCGTTGCAAGAATGGACAGTTTTCCATAGGTTGGTATCTTCTGATGGAAGACTGTTTTATGAAAATCCTTCTTGGGTTCTAATTAACTTATTAACTTGTTTTATGCTAAAAATTATCTGATCTGCAAGAAGGCTGGAACTGTATTTTAAAAAATTGAGATGATGTACAATCTGTGTTTAATAAGGGATGATTTTGAAACCTGAGCAAGATACTGTGCTCTGGACTTGTACAATAAAAAGCAAAAATACCTGTGGTGGATTGTGTATTTGTATGAATTTTTGCCGTTTTTCAGTGAAGTGTTTTACTCTTTGCTAGTAACCTAAAATAACTTATTATGGGCATCTGTCAACAAGCAATATAGTAAGATGCTGGCAGAAATGCCAATAATCCCTCATGACATTCTTAAATTGCTTTGTTAAAAGTCAAATTTTAATCGTTCCTGCATCTAAATTATCAATCAAATGAAATTTAAGTGTTAGGAAATAAATACTAAATGGAATGTGTAAAAGCATGTGCATTCCATCCTATTCAGTTCAGGCAGGTGTTCTTCCGTTTTTATTGTCACTTGATTAATTTGTTAAGTGTGAGATTTGAAAAAACAGTGAATTAACTGGTGCTTTCATAGACCTTCTATTCATACTTTCTTCTTTTTAAGAGAAGACTCAGTGACTTAGTTCTCAACATAAAACTTCTTGGGCATACAAATTTCTCAGAAGTCCACTGAAATAAAAACAGCTTGTGTTGATAGAGAACATCTTACACATGAGGAAGATTTGGGTGTGTCAGTCTTTCAGTAAAACCTGAAAGAAATGTGATGGTTGTTTTATCCAAAGCCATCAGAGCAACTGGATTTTGAGATGCACTATAGCTTGTAGTGGAACTAAATACAGGTTAGTGGGATGAGTCTGATTTATTTCTGAATGAACAGTCTCACGGATATCGGTGAACTGTGTGCACTGTAGGAGTTCCTTTGCAGTCAGAACAGGTTGAGAATATAACCTGCAGAACAACAAGGGGAAAAAAATACCTTGTGTTTCTCCAGCCCTCTATTTACTTTCCATTTCTTTCCTTTCTATACTGGTGAAATGCTTTTTATATTCTTACCATCTTTGTGTGCATCTCTTGCAGCAGAATCCGTGGGATTTTCCTTGCATGCCAATTCTTATGAATCTTCATCAGCTCTTAAAATACACTTTTTCTGTAGGTGCCTTAGAACACGTTACCTTTGTGTCTATGTGCATATGTATTTTGGTAGCACTTACTCATTGTTAGAGACTCCTAGTAAGTATCATAGATGCATATTTAGTTCTTATCATTAACTATAGACTAACATTAACTATATAAGACTAACACATATTCAGTTTACTGGCCAACAACACAGCCTCTGATCTGTCTCATATGAAAAACTTACCCAGATTTGTCAATTGACTGCGTGAATAGAGACAGGATGAACATTACAATCAGAAAAACTGAATTTGCTGATGCATTGGCTACTTCTTCAGAAATAAGGAGAGAAGTCTTTATCATCAGACTTTATCACTGACATCCCTCTGTCTTTTCATTTTCTTTTAAAAATAAACAGATATAGTGCTGAATAGTGACAGATGAACAAAGAACTGTTTGAAATGAAAGATAAGAAAGGTGTTGGTTGTTGAGGGTACTGAGAATTCCTTATCTATATGCACAGTAATGCCAGTTGAAATATGTTCTTACTGTGACTTTTATAATATGCTTACTCAATAGGTAAAGCGTTCCAGAAGTAAAGGAGGACTGGCTGGACCTGATGGTACAAAGTCAGTGTTTGGACAGATGTGTGCTAAAATGAGTTCCTTTAGCCCTGATAGCCTTCTGCTTCCTCATCGTGTTTGGAAAGTCAAGTTTGTTGGTAAGAGAATTCTTCTCACCCCACCCTTCTACGTTGCAGTTAACTCTTGGAGAACCTGAAGGAAGGAAGTGATACAGAAAACAATGTATGTGTGTAGACAAAGTGCTTAAAATGTTAGGAAGTAAAAAACCTTTTCAAATTATTCTATAAAACCCCTCAAGTTTAATGGAAATGTGTCTGTGATTCTCCTCAAATTCCAGGGGCAGCTATTCTGCTTGCTGCAAACACTCTGCAAAACCTAAACCGGTTTTTGAGCTGTCTGAATTGGTAATTAATCCTGGCTAGCTAGTCTTACTGGTAAGGTTGTTTCTACAAATCACCATATCACTTTGAGCTTTTTAATGAAAAATATTTGAAATTGAAGAGCCGTTCTATCTACGGAATATGGGCTCAATAAAATATATCTACTTTAAAATGCCACTCGTGAAATTCAAAGCTACACTTCCTTTTCTAGCTCTGTTTTGTTTTATTTTCATTAGTGGATAGCGATAAAAAAAATTAGTTACATTCCGTCAAAATAGTATTTTTGTCACTGTGATATGTCATATAATCTTCTAAATAATGCATTTTACAATGAGCTGGAAACATCCGGAGAGCAGAACTTCAGGCGTTTTCATATGAAGAGATAAGACAGCGCAGCTTTTAGTAAACTTCTGTTTACTCAGTTATCCCTGTGGAATGAAATACAGTTTGTTTCAATACTTCAGTTATTTTTGAAAGAACATTTAATTTTGAGCCTTTTTTCTTCAAGGTGAATCTGTGGATGATTGTGGTGGAGGTTATAGTGAATCAATAGCAGAAATGTGCGAAGAGCTTCAGAATGGGCTGACCCCTCTGTTAATTGTGACACCAAATGGAAGAGATGAATCTGGAGCAAACAGAGATTGCTTCCTATTAAATCCTGCTGCCAAGTCACTCCTGCATATGAACATGTTTCGTTTTCTTGGTAATTTCTTAGCTACTTTGTGATATGCTACTGGCATTACATGATCAGAATATTGGGAATCTAAAAAAGAGTGTTTAAACTTACAGGTGTACTTTTGGGCATTGCTATCCGGACCGGCAGCCCTCTGAGCCTCAACCTGGCTGAGCCAGTGTGGAAACAGCTTGCAGGAATGAATCTAACAATTGCTGATCTCAGTGAGGTAAGTATGATGAAGTTCCTGAGTAGGATATAGCTTACAGCAGACAAGCAGATTCTAGCATAAGTTTTTCTCGAGTGATTAGTTTCCCTGGTTTCCATATGCTTGTATTTTGACTGCCCTTTTACATTTTGAACCAGTATACAAGGAGGATTTGTACTGACTGTTAAAACTGTAAATGTGAGTTGTTCAAAAGTATTTAATCTATTTGAATTCTAGAGTATTCTTAAATCTCATGGGTTTGACTAGACAAATCTTTGTGGTGGAATTCCTACTTCCAGTAGACCTTTCTGTAGCTGTTACTGTCTGTAGTACCAAATGATTTGAGTGCACATGCGTGCACTGTTTTGAAGTAAAAGAAAATGAGTGCAAACTACTACTAGTTTGTGCTTACATACTTCATGAATATCACAAACTTTCAATGTCTGTTTAATGAGCTCAGTAAATGTAGGATAAGACTTAGATCTTCAGTACAAAGAAGAGCTCCTTCTCAAATCCTGTCATGTAGAAATGTACTTACTGTAAAAGCATTGAGTCATTCACTTGTCACTAAGGGGATTCCTTTTGTACCAAACCCAGCATTGGTAGAGATAATTATTTTTTTAAGCTTTAAATCCATTTTCTCATAAAATACAGTTTCTTGGGAAATGCTCTCCAAAAAGGTTGAAATCTGGAACCACATGCACTTTCCAACATCCAACATAATGAAATTTTATGTAAAATACTAAGCCGTTTTATGTTTTTGAAATAAAGTTCGATGAATTCTGGTCAGACATTCATCAAAGCTTTTGGCAGATAACATGTGATGCACTGCTTTTGGTATACAAGAGACGCTGTTGTGTAATGCTAATAAACTGAGTTTAACTCGGGTTTGTTACTCTCAAAAGGTTGATAAGGATTTTATTCCTGGGCTTATGTACATTCGAGATAATGAAGCTACTTCAGAAGAGTTTGAAGCTATGAGCCTCCCGTTCACTGTGCCTAATGCAAGTGGTCAAGATATTCAGCTGAGTTCTAAGTACACCCATATTACACTGGATAACAGAGCAGAATATGTGAGACTGGCAATAAACTACAGGTTTGTTGAAGAAATCATTAAAATTATTGACGTGAATACGCATTTTCTTTCAAAAAGTATGCAACAGCTTTTAAACAGTGTACTACTTCAACCTCTTATGCAGAAATATTTTAATATTTTCACAGGATTGCAGTGTTGAATTTCTGATTTCACTTATCTCTCTAAGGAGAGAAAGATTAAACTTAGTTTTTAGGAAACAAAACAAAGAAGCAGGTATGGCTCTAGACAGAGGTATGACCTGACAGAGCAGTTTTGGCAGCCAGTTTTACAGGTGGAGAAATATCCCATGCATCTAGTTCTTCCTATGCGCTAAAGTAATAGACTTGATCTTGTGAAGAGAACATAGATGTAGTACTGCTGCACTCATAGTTTTTCATCTCATCAATTGCAATCAAAGGCAGTATCAGCTGAATTCTTACTTTATTCTTATCTAAGTTGGAATAGACAAAACAAAATGTTCGTTCCTTGGATATGACACTTGTGCACACCCACCAAAAAAGGCGAAAGCCGAAAAGGGCCAAGAGCCGAACATTGCATCATCATCATGGCTAGGCTTCGTGAACGAAGATTTAGGAAAGCTCTATCCACATTTGTTACGGGCATGCTGGTGGCTTATGAGGCCAATACGAGATAGACATATCCGATTGCACAAACATTGCACTGAAATGCAAATAGTTGTTTAGTATTTGAAAAGACAGGCCTTTGGGTTGCTTGTGTAGCCAGGTAGCTAATCTAGATGAGCACAACTAAGAAGCAACCATAAGCATCTTTGTGAAGTAGTAAGTCTAGTGCCTACTGAAATATGGAAATTTAGATAATTTGGGTGAGAAACTGATTCATGGCTGTTTTATTCACTCCACCATAGTTATCTGCTTCAGAGAGTGCTTGAGCAAGACTGTGTTGTCACTATATACTTGCTTATTAGTTTCTAGTTAGTGTCTGGCAACAACTACTGAATTAGTCTTTGTTTTTCTTTTTTTTTTTACTCTATAAATGGTTATGAACCAATACTTAAACTTGATTTTGACAGTAGAGAGAGGGATTTCATTTGGAGTGGATATTCCTTTGAAGAAATGGCTTTGTTTTATTGTCAGTTCTGGCTATTCTCAAAGGACACAAGCAATTCTAAAGCATTTTGCAGTCAAAAGGCCTTTGGGGGAAACGTTTAAAGGTTTAGATTAAGTATCGGGTTTTTACTATATGAAGCCCTTGAGAGGGAAAACTAGCACCTGAATTGAATCCATAGGGAAAAGTGGATTCAAAAGACCAAACTTGTCCTGACATCTTTGTTTATTTTGGTGATGACTTCATAAGCCTGAAGACAGGACTTATGAAACATGTGAAACTGTGCTCTGGAGAGCTCTGTAAAACATCTCAGAAATTATTTGATAGAGAAAAAAACCCCAAAACACAAATGATGTGTGGCATCAGAAGCAGCAAAGTGTTACTTATCAGTATCTGCCCTGAAATCGGAAAACCTCCTGTCCCCACAGAAACCATGTTTTAGTTTAGACCCATTTTCCTTTTACTGTAATGTCTATCACATATTGAGAATGTTTAAGGTTTCAAGACACAGCCTCTCTTTTCCCAAGAGTATTGTGGCAGTTTGAGCCACATTAGAAATCCAAAATCCAATTACCAGGCTTCCCCCACCCCTTCCCACAATTTATCTCAACACCGAAGAGAAAACTTTCAGGCAAGAGGCTTCTATAGGGGAAGGGGGAAGTATTTACATTTATTTACGCAAATAAATATACTGTACAAGCTAAAAGCAACTATATATATATATATATTACACTTCTATCAGTCTCTGCAAAGCTTCTCCTTTTAACTTAAGTCCAGGAAAAGCCTTTCCAGTCTGATAGGTAACCAGTCTCTCTCTCGTGGGAGTGTTCGGGGACCCGAACGCTCCCCCCTCACCAAGCTCCAGCTGTTTGTGGAAGTCCTTCCTTCCTCACAAAGTCCAAGAAGGTAGCTCTGAGTCCTTTCTCCTTGGTCCTGTGTCATTTCTGCTGTGTGATCTCTCTCTCTCGGTCTCATACCTCGGTTTTGTAGGCTGCTGTAGTGTAGCTTATCAACATACGCATCCTCCAAGTCAGTTTTCGGCTGCCCCTGGTCAAACCTCAGCAGGGCAACTCCCGAGCCTCTCTTTCTCTGGCCCATCTCCAATTTTGCCTGGGATTCTTCTCCCTAGCGCCGAGCTGCTTCATTATCAGCCCGTCCACTTGGCTCTGCTTCAATGCTGAGCCTCTCCTCCACTTTACAGTGGAGGGAAAGAAAAGGCCCCCCTCCACAACTTAAATGCAAAAGGGGGTGGGGAAGAAGGCTTGGCTGCAAGGCCTGCCTTCTTTCTCTCCCACTTACCAGTTATTTGTGAGTTGCGTCCCTCACAAACACACACTCACTCCAATGCTGTCTCTAACTCTGGCCTAGGCAGAGTTGGGGGGCCACAGGGCTCCCCTCTCCCCGCCAGAGGGGGCAAGAAGGAGCCCAGCCACCCCCTGACCTCCTACACCTACACGCAGCAGACACCAACAGAAACTGTCACCAGCTTCCGGTGCTGTGTATATATGATTTTTTAGCAGAATCGAACAAGATGAGTGGTGACTGGCTCTCCAGGGAACACTGCCCTGGCACCCAATCACCTCTGAGCCCCCCGACTCTCTGGGGGGCCAGTCTTAACCCATGACAAGTATGTTGTTTCCAAATTGGGTATTGGTTTGTTTTTGCCAGGCATAGCACAGGAATAATACTGGGAATAAAATATTCTAAACATTGGGAGATATCTCTCCATATTGAGCTTGCTGTGCAATATGAATTGGTGTATAAAGTCAAGTATTTTGTGGTAAATGTTAATGTTCCTTGGTTTATAGCTGGAGACTTGAGGAGAGTGGTTAAACTTGCTTTGATGTCACAGTAATTGCTATAAATAATTGCTAGAAATAACATTCACAGAAACTCCAAAAATGTTTCTTTGCAGGCTTCATGAATTTGATGAACAGGTTGCAGCAGTTCGTGAGGGCATGGCCCGTGTTGTTCCAGTTCCTCTACTTTCGCTCTTTACAGGATACGAACTGGAAACTATGGTATCAATTTCTGCTTTATTACTTCTGTCAGACTAATTTGAAGTGAGATTATTCACTCATTCATTTTACTAATCCAAACCCCACATTAAATGCTGTTTACAATGATTGCTCTGTGGTTGCAAACATTCAGTTCAAGAAAAGACTAGAAAATGTTTAATTGCCCTATTAGTGTTAGTAAAATTATTTTGATATAGCTGAGCAGTGATGTAATGAATTTTTTCAGTAAGAAACAAACAAAACCAAAAAACCCCACATGACAGGGATCTAGGAGGTGAATTGCAGATATTTGTCCCAAGTAAAATGTTTAATTTGTTATGTGATCTAGGAATGTGAAAGAAGGTTCATTACTGTCCCCTGATGGGAAGATGTGTATTTAGTACTATTGTAATAGGAGACTATTCATGACACTTCAAATATTCGAATGTTGAGTTTGTCAGTGTAAAAGATTATTAAATACTTTAAAGGAATAGAGGGAACAAATCACCTCTAATTGATTTTATCAGACTTGTATAGCCTATCACTGGATCTTATTTTTCAGGTATGTGGAAGCCCAGATATTCCACTTCATCTCCTGAAATCTGTAGCGACTTATAAAGGCATTGAACCAACTGCTTCCTTGATACAGTGGTTCTGGGAAGTGATGGAGTCCTTCTCCAATACAGAGCGATCTCTCTTCCTGCGTTTTGTGTGGGGCAGAACAAGGCTGCCCAGGACTATTGCAGACTTTAGGGGGAGGGACTTTGTTATTCAGGTAAGGTGTATGGGATGGAGAGGATGTAGGGGGGTATTTAAAAAAGCT
Organism: Lepidothrix coronata; assembly: GCF_001604755.1. Taxonomy (NCBI): domain Eukaryota; kingdom Metazoa; phylum Chordata; class Aves; order Passeriformes; family Pipridae; genus Lepidothrix; species Lepidothrix coronata. Next base: position 3,786,542 of record NW_016690248.1, on the reverse strand, counting down.
GCTACTGGAGAAGTAGTAGCATGACATAACAAGAGAACAGGCTGATTTCATTAAACTGTTTTGCAACATTACATTGTAGATTTGACAGTGCAACAGAGACTGTTAATGTATATAAATATTCTCTCTTGACTTGGACAACTCATTTAATTGCCCAGCCACTTATTTCTCTGGATTTTGATAGTTTTCCACTGTCATTCAACTGTTTTTGCTGGCCCGTATTTAGCAGTTCATTCAGCTTAGTTAGTAATTTCAGCTAAATTAAACCCCCATGATCTTCAAATCATGTTTTGATATTTGCTGAAGTAATACACCATACATTCATAATCAAAGCAACTCATACATGTCTGTTTTTATTTATTTACTTAGGGTAGGGAAAATGGATTTTGCCTTTTAATTTTCTTTTAAGAAACATCAGCATCAGAATCAAAAATATAATATCCTGTTTAAAAACAAATCCCAATTATTATTTTGATACTCATTTGTGGTTTGGACAGTGAATTAAAAATATTGTGCTTTTTTTTTTTCAACAGGTATTGGATAAATACAACCCTCCAGACCACTTCCTTCCTGAGTCGTACACATGCTTCTTTCTCCTGAAGCTGCCCAGATATTCCTGTAAGCAAGTACTAGAGGAAAAACTCAAGTATGCCATTCACTTCTGCAAGTCTATAGACACTGATGATTATGCCCGGATAGCACTGACAGGAGAGCCAGCAGCTGATGACAGTAGTGATGATTCTGATAATGAAGATGCAGACTCTTTTGCTTCAGATTCTACACAGGACTACCTAACAGGACATTGAAAAGTAACATAAGAAATAGTTGTCACAAGCACTGAGGCAAAATGCCAAAATGACAATGAAGCCAAGGACAGTTTAGGTTTCAGAATATAGACTATATAGTCAGAGGGATGGTAATCTTCTGAACATGGGGAAAGTGTGTTTGCTACTCACAGTAGGAGTTAAGGGTTACAGCTTAAACCATCAGCTTAAAATAAATGGCACAGTATATGGGCATTTAACATTTATTTTAAGAGCTGAAAGTGGCCCCCCATAATGCTGCACTGCATTTAGAACCTTTGTGTTTACTGAAGTGTTGTAAATGTTTATATAAATATGGTAGTGCAGCATCCAAAAGGCAGTGAAACCTTTAAATTGTGGGTGCAATAGGTTTTTTTCATATTAAGTGTTGTGTTCTGTGCATCTTCTTGATTGTATATTGGAAATACTGTGCAACAACTGAATAGTATTATAAATATTTCATTTAACTTTACTAGAAGTTTGTTAAAAGTTTTTGAACATTGAATAAACATTATTCCTTGAAATTCTTCTATAGATAATTAAAAATGGCCAATAGTTTCACCTCCACCCCTGGTTTGTATATTTTAGCTTATGTGTTATTTATCTCAAATTTGATACTTTCTGTGAACAGCATCATAATTCTTATCATGGAAAGTGTACTGTATATAATTGGTGCCATGTAAATGCAGAAGTTATAATTTCCTTCCAAATAAAAGTTCTGCCACATTGAAAAACAGTATGTGTTTTTCCGTGGTAATGCAGCTGCTACATGGGACAAACACTGAAACGGCTCTACTAAGAAACGTTTCTGTAATTTACAGCTGCTGAGCAAACGTTTTTGGTGCTGCTCCACCAATAGTAGGTGCATTGCCAGAGACAGAATGTGAGCTACAGTAAACTTGAGCAAGTCTATGTGATGTGTTAATGGTAGCAAAACACCATGTTTTTGCAGTCGTTCCTAAGGCAGCTGTTGTCAGTAAATGGTGAATTTCTTCTTAGACACCTGGAAAAAAATTTTGAGGAAGTTTAAGGGGCAGGTGTCATCAGGTACCTGAATGTGAGTAGAAGAGTATGATGATCCTTGTACAACATACTGTCGTGGAGATTAGGTCATCTTACAAGGCTTGATCGTGACACATCGTGCATCCAGAGTGGCCTGTTTGAATAAGTGATCGAAGTCAAGCGCCTTTGGGCAGGTATTATGTGTTGACCACATGGTGTATGCACTGGTTTTTCGGAGTAGGAGAATAAGATTTAGTTGTGCCAAGGCACTGATGTTTTACTTTGAAATCCAGTAATAGGTGATGTCATACCATTGCTTCACTAATTATCAGGATAGGTATATGTGAGTATTTAACATTTTGCTATTCTGAGCGGATTAATTAATTTTTTAGTGTGTGCATTTGACTTTAACTAGATTTAAATATTAAATGTGGGTTAATATTATTTCAAAGTTCTCATGAGACAAAGTTGATATTCCAAAATAGTGGTGAAACTATCTGTTTGTTCTTAAGATGTCAGAGTTTTGAAATCTGTTAGCTTTAGACACCTCTGTTTAGTGCTGAAGATCTTTTGCTACTGTCCTGATCCTCTGTCTCGTTGGAGATTCCAGAGTCAGGCCTGTGCTCTGTCCTCCAGATTTACTCTGCTGATGAAAAATGCTGTATCTTTTTTGAGTCTTAAAGATGCAAAACTCAAAAAAACGTTAAGCAACCTCTTTTATCTTTGCTGCTGAATTGAATTTCTCCTGGGGGTAAAGAGTGGAGAAGCTAGTACAGAAGTGCTTGTGAGGTCATCTGTTGCCCTTCGCTGTGGTAACACTGGAGCCCTGTAGGCATCTAGCTTGATCAAAGAGATTCTGTAGTCAGCTTTTTAGGAGATGCAATGAATGAGTCATGCCCAAATCTCAGTCCAAGTTCAATTGCCATTCTTAAATTTCAAATCTCATTTCAGGAGCATGTGGACTACTAGTAAGATGGAGAAGTTTATAACTTGCTTCTAGGAAAGCAAAAGAATGTCAGAGTTTTTCTCCCAAGAAAAGTTAAAAGGAAGTATCGTTTATATAAGGAATCCGTGAACTGCATAAAAGAAGTTTCTTAAGCTGCCTTCTTTTCTTTCCCATCCTAACAGAAGAGTCTCAAGACACCTTTTTACAGTGTGATGCTTGTCGTCTGTGGCCTGACTTACAGCATTGCATAGATCATCATGTTGGAAGGGACTTCAAGGATCATCTGCTCCAACCTTTATTGGCTAAAACACAATCTAGACAAGATGGTTAAGCATCCTGTCCAACTGAATCTTAAAACTGTCAATGTTGGGGAATCTGTCTTTTCTCTGTGGAGATTGTTCCATGAATAACTTTCCTCTTCAGTCTAATATGAATCTCCACAGGGTTATCTTGTATCCATTACCGCTTGTCTTTTCCTTGTGACTCCTTGTAAGAAGGAGTCTGTGTCTTCTTTGTAGTCACACTTTATATACTGGAACATGGTGATAAGGTCTCCCCTAAGCCTTCTTTTCTCAAGGCTGAACAAAGTTCTCTCAGCCTTTCCTCACATGGCAGGCCTCCCAGCCCTCTGATCATTTTTGTGGCCCTTCTCTGGATCATCTCCAGCCTGTTCACATCTTTTTGCATAGTAGGGACCAAAACAGCACAGTATTCCAGGTGTACTGGTGTTGAGTGGGGTAAAGTGGGGTAAAGACTACTTTTATCTCTGCTGTCAATGTCTGTGTTGATGCAACCCAGCATCTCGTTGGCTTTCTTTGCTGCAGCAGCACACTGTTCACTCGTATTGAGCTTGCTGTCCACCTAGACCCCCAAGTCCATTTTCATGGAGCCACTCCCCAGCTGGGTAGATCTGAACCTGCACTGCAATCCTGGGTTGTTTTCCCAGGTGCAAGACCTTATGCTTGTCCTTGTTGAACTTCATACGGTTCTTGTTAGCCCACCCTCTGGGTGCAACCTGTCAGCCACACAGTTCCCCACCTACCACATGGAGCACTTCTCTAGACCCACCACTTTTTCTGGGAAGAGGCTATGGGAAACCATACTGAAAGCTTTTGAGAGATCCAGGTAGACAATGTCCTCCACTCGGCCCACATCAACCAAGAAGTTATTTTGTCATAAAAGGTGATCAGGTTTGTCAAGCACGATTTGCCCTTGGTGAATCTGTGCTGACTTTTCTCACTCATGGGCCTCATCTGATTTGTGATAACCCCTGGGAGCATTGTTTCATAATTTCCCCAGGGACTGAAGTAAGACTGCTCATCCTGTAATTTCGTGGATCATTTTTTTAAGCCCTTCTTTTAGATGGGTGACATTAGCCTTCTTGCAGTCTTCTGGATATCCCCTGATCTGCACAATTTCTCCAAGATTATGGAGAGTGAACCCACACCGTCAGCCAGCTCTCTTAAACAGCCTTGAGTGGATAATGTCAGGGCCCATCAATTTGTAGGGGTCGAACTGTAACAGTTCACGCCCAGCTCTTCCTTCACTGATGGTGGTGAGTCTGTGTTTGCATCAACCTGGACTTTTGTTCCCAAGGCCAAGAGGCCCAACAGTGCTGGTAAAGACTGAGATGAAGAAAGTGTTGTCAACCTCTGCCTTTTGAGCATTGCTAGTGACTAATTCACCTCTCTGGTTAAACAGCAAGCCAGTGTTTTCCTTCTGTTTCTGCTTGTTTACATACCTAAAGAACCCTTTCTTGTGGTTTTTGATACCTATGGCCAATTTCAGTTCAAACAGAGCTTTTGTTTTTCTGACTGTACCTCTGCAAACCCTGACAATGCCCTTGTAGTTCTCAGTGGGTATCCACCCACATTTCCTATAGCCTGTAACCATCCATTTTAATCTTCAGGCATGTGAGTTATCCTGTCATGTTTCAGTTATTCCTATGACATAATAAATTTCTGACTGGGTGTGGAGCTCCAGTTCCTTGTGTTTGTACCCCAGGCTGCATGCAGTGGTATACATACACTTGAAGTGATTGATCCTAAGGAGTATTTGTCACTGCTCTGGTTGGCCTGGCTTATTCCTGACTTGGTTGTGATGATTTGAGTGCTGCCACTTTAGACTTTACCACTCAGGTCCTTCAGTTTAAAGCCTGCTTCACCAAGCTGCCGAGCCTGCTGCCAAAGATTCCTTTGCCTTTTCTAGACAGGTGGATCCCATCCCTCCTTAATAGGCTGTAGTATTTCTGAGTAACCAGCTATTGGTCTTGAAAAAACCATTGTTTCAAGTGGTCAAAAATAGGATTTGCTATTAATGGGCTTTTACATGCAAATTCCTAGTCTAAGAAGGAAAAGGGCTCAACCCACATCAGGGAGTTTAGGGGACATGAACCATTTATCATGATTTACGTTCCTTAACATGTTAGTCAGAGAAGTCTTCAGGCCAGCATATATAGGTACTTGCCCTCCCTGCAAGCATCTTAATCAACAGACTATGTGCAAAATTAAATCGTTCAGTACTCTTCTAGAAAAAGTGGAAAGAGAGATCTCATTGACAAAATATTTTCCCTTTTTAGTTTAAAGAAAATGTACAGATGTAGAGTTTCCTATAGATGTTGCCTTTCAAGGTTAATTTCCTGATGAACCTTATCCTTAAAAATTTTGGTGTGAACTAAAACATGTCACTGTAGTTTCTTTTGCCTAACTGGGGTTGAAAGGTGTGAAATTGGTGGGAAAAAATATTCTATCATGGTGTCATGTCCCTATCTTAAGTGAAAATTGCAGTAAAACAACAGAACTGTGAATGTGACACACAAACTATTTATGAATTGATGCTCCTGATATTTGGAAAAGATTGTGCTGATTTATGTGTCTGTCTCAAATTTGAATGCAGATGGTTATATCTGTCAGGTTCTTCAGCTTTGAATTTAGTCATCTGATGGCCAGTGAGTATGATTGTGCAAAGATTCTCAGAAACACAGAGCAGAATTGTCTCAGTTGTTTCCTGACTGTGGTCATCCTTGATCAGCTCTCTCCAGTGAGTTTGCATGTGGTGGACTAGCAGCATGACCTGTAAAAGGTTTCAGCAGAAGCATTTTGAGAAGTCTCTTTGGAGGACGTGGATATAACATAAAGGAGGACATGATATAATGTCAAATGGAGGACATGATATAAAATACTCTGGGATTCTCTTTTGTAAATGGTCAGTGTTAAGTGAAAAGAAACTTAATGGGCACTTGTATCTTCTTAGTACTGATGATAAACCTTAATAGGGATGGGGTACAGCACTTCTAGAAAATAAAGTCCAAGATAGGAGTATAAACTTTCTTGTTTCCTCGTGACAACTTTATCAGTGTGGGAGGGCAAAACGTGTCAATGTTTTTTGGTCTCAGTGGTAGGCTGAGCTTTGTTATCCTGTTTGGCAGCAACTCATAGGGGAAAAAAAAAGTGTAAAATCAAACTTTTGCAGGTAAAGCTTCAGGAAAAGCATTAAGGTGCCTCCTAAACTGGAAAGATTTTTTTGAGCAAGACTCCCACACATGTAGTTTCTGGTTCTGCTGCTTCTAATGTTTTTCATTGATTTCATCACATTGACCTCGAAACACTGTGGAGAAGAGGGTCCATGTCCAAAATGAAGTTGATAGGAGAAGGCCTGTCTGACCTGAGCAATGCAGAAGTCTGTGGGTTATGAAGTGCTGTGCACAGCAGGAGAAAGAAATCAAATGCATGAAATACCTGTGTTGGGAAGCCAAGTGAGATTTAGGCTGGTTTGAGTGAGTTGCTCTTCCTCCATGCTTCTGCAGAGGACAAGGAATTCCTGGGGGAAAACTGGCTGGACAAAACCATGAAGGAAATGAACTGTGGAGTGCAAATGAGGCACATTCTTTTCTGTGATCCTTGAGGCTGCTGCTTCCTTGCAGAGACACCGACCAGGCTCCAATCCGTTGTACTTGTGGTACCAGTAACCCATGTGGAATACTGCCTAGCAACCTTTAGAATTTTTCATTTTGGAACAAAGGAAGACGTTTTAATTGCACCTGTGGACCAACTGTACAATGAGTGGTTGATAGCAGTAGAGGAGATGGGGGATTTAGGCTGGTGGTACCCAAGGAACAGTCATGTTGCCTCTGTCCCTGCAATGAAGTGACAATTTAATAGCACAAACCTGTTGTATGACGGAGCAAACTACCATCCCTAAAGGATTACACTGTACAATGGCTGGTATGGTCTAGAAGCCAGATACCTGGGAGGATGTTGGTCTCCCTGGGTGCATGTGACCTTGACAGAGTGACAGGAATGTGGTGGCATATTTTGTCTCTTACAGCATTGTTAAGGGATGGTTAAGAGTGTGGGCATCTCTTCCTGCCATCCTGGCCCAGCACCCTCCTGCCTGAAATCTGTCCAAGGGACCCTGGGACAGCGATGCAGCTGCCTGTTTCCCCTTTGCAGGTTCAACCAGTGGTGAAGCTGTGCGTGTGTCCCAGAGACACACACACACGTGGGCATGGACATTCACAGGACACTGACACAGCCAGTCCCATCCAGGAGTTAAAAACCTCACCTGTTCTGGCAGCTGATGCCAGGACCCCACTTGTGCCAGCAGCCAGCACCACTTGCCACATACACACACATACACACAAATCTCACTGGTAGCTGGCATTCAGTCCTTGTGGCACATGGGCATGTGGGATAGCAGTGTTGCCATGCAGAGATAGGTAATAAAAGATTCAATAAGAAGATGTAAGAAGACAGGACAAACTGCAGTGAAATTAGTTTTGACTTCAGTTCTGGGTTTGCTTCCCTGTCTGGATTCCACAAATGAAACTGCCTGCATGCTCCAGGATGTCAGTACCATATTGATATTTGTTTCCAGGATGGTCTTGCATGGTCCCAGACAGTTTGCAGTACGAATAAAATACCCGTGTATAGGCATGACCAGGGAGGAGAAGCCTGTGGGAGATTTTCAAGCTTGCTCTGTGGTTAAGGCACAGGACCAGGAGTCAGGAGATCGAAGTTTCTGTGTTGCACAGAAAAGCTGTTTCAACACATAGACTGCATTGATGAAAGCTACCTCCTAGGACTGCTAGAAACAGTTCTTTGATGCAACCAAGGCTTCATTCTTGCCCTCTGTATCACCTTCTCATCCCTTATAGAGTGGTAACAATTGCTGCTAAATTGGGGGAGATGGTAAAAAAACTCTCTGTGGTACCTCTGGGAGATTCGGGTTACTAATGGTGTCAAAACAACCCTGAGGCAGTAGCATTTGCAGGAGTAGTCAGTGCCCCTTCTACCTAGTCTAGATCCACTTTTCCTGGTGCTTTTGGGAAAGAGGTGAATTGAACATGCTGAGCACTCATTTACTGACATGGCTAGTTTGGAGTCATTTATTGAGTTTTCATTTACTTGTCTGTTGCCTGATGAAGACAGCAGTTCCTAATATTAATATCATAATGATGGTACTGCTGTGTTGGGAGGGGTTGCAAAGTGTCTGCTCTGGTTTAACCATTAGCTAGCCTGAAAAGCCACTCTGGGGATGACTGTCTGCTCTGAGAAGGAAGTATACTAGGGGTGGGATTTTGGCATGACAGAAATCTTTCAACTGGTGAGTTATGAATTGTCATGAGTGAAATAATGCTTTCCTACCCCTGAGATGGGCTTAGCATTGTCAACGTTGAGCAGTCCTCAGCACCCTGTGTGACCAGATCCACCCTTCAGAGATAAATGTTTGCATGTAACTCAGAAATGCAAGGTTGGCCATGGTCCCTGGAGATCATCCCTGGTGATGGTGCAGAGCTGTTTTACTTTTGGTATGGCCTTTAGTCTGATGGAGTTACATCAGTGGAGAGTAAAAGGGCAAAACCAAAAACTGTAAAGTGAGATAAAAGTGAGTGTCTTTAACTTTGATGGGAAGGAAAAACCTTGTGAACCACTATTAAACTTTACTGAAAAATCATAGTAGTCAAATACCTCCTTATATGGAAAATTCAGAAAACTTCCCAGTTTGAGTAAATTAGTTTCATCTCCACTAGAGATGTCATTCTCTGCTCTGCCTTGTACACAGAAATAATGACTCCATATAACCCTGTTTAAGACTGAGGTTTGTATCTGCGTGGGCACCAGCGTAACTATCCTGGAGTAATTATTTTTCTGGTACCACTCCAGACCACACCAGTGCAGGGTGGGAAAGTGTAGAAGGGGCATGTATGGTTACTCTGGAACACATGTGGAGGCTGACATAGGTGCAGAGAGATGTAGAATTTGGTGCCATTCAGTATTTGTTTCTGTATGTAAAGGGAAAATCCTTACAGATAAAGGTTTACTTTTGTAATTGCCTCAGCTGAGTTATGATTAACCCTAAGGATATGGGGTGACTTCAGACCACGAAACTCCTTTTGTGAAATAAGTACTGTCTCGTGCTTCTTTTGATGTCGGTGCTCCTGCATAAAAGGGCATTTGCTCTTGTATTTGCGTCTTCTTATAGAGAGAGTAACGTGATGGCCCTGGTAGACCTCTCAGTATCACCTAGACACTGCTGTCCTTGTGCCCCTGAAGCAAGATATAGATGTCCAGTGGCTCCCTGGCCCGTGCAGATGGGCAGCATTTGGCATGTGAAGCAGCTGCAACTGCTGGGGGCTATGGCCAGGAGTGGGAGCAGTGTCGGGCGGGCAGTGAATGCCACCCTTCAGGGCCCAGAGCTAAAAGGGTACTGTTGTTATCTGCATCCCTCCCTGGCCACATCCCATGACCTATTGCGTGCAGCCTTTCAGAGTGGATCCAGACAGCAGGGCTGGGATGTGCGTCTGTCTCCTTGACAGCGGTGTGCTGTGAGCAAGGAACAAAAGTTCATGGATGCTCTACTCTTCCTATGGGCTGTCCCACTGCTGGTGAGACACACTAGGTGCTGGGCTGACTAGTGTGATGACAACTGTAGCGTGATATGAAACACTCAGAGACCTCCAATAGTAGCCATATAGAGTGTGGGGTAGGTTTGTTAGCACTGGGGACTGAATGAACCACTAGTTCTGTGTTAGCCTCAACCTGAAATAAAAAATCATGAGGTTGCCTGCCCTGCCAGAGTTTTCCTTTCTTTTTCCTTGCTGCAGCCCTGCTTGGAGGGGTTGCTTGTTACTGTGTGCTTTGAAAATTGAATCTTTAATGAAAGTTTGCTGGTTCATAAAATCATAGAATGTTTTGGGTTGGAAGGGACTTTAGATATCACCTAGTTCCAATCCTCCTGCCATGGGCAAGGACACCTTACTCAAAACCCCATACAACCTGGACTTGTTAATCAAGTTTGGTTTGTTCAGCTCTGGCATACACTGGCACAGGCTTCTCAGATGGTCAGTTCAAGATGGCAAATCAACATCGAACAGCTAGCTTGCCACTGAGTGGGCATTGTTGCTGGATAATGGTACTGTTCCTGCTCACCAACTGCAGAGGAAGTCTGCCAGTTGTCACCCTTACTGCAGCTAGATGATTTGTAGATATAAGCTATAGACCAGATTTCCCCATCCTCTGACAAAAATTATGCTGGTTGATGTTGGTGTTCAGCAAATGGATGTTTTAGCCTCTGTGTTTTCACTGGCTCTGCTCACTTCTGCTTCTTTAACCATCCATGCGGACAGGCCCTCACAGGGGTAGGACACGAGGAGGAGCCAGAAACAAACAAGTAGAAAACAGGTAATTGAAGGAGAAAGGAACAGAAGAGACAGATAAAGAAGGAGCCCAGCCACAGCTGGACTCGGGCTTGTCTGAGCCTGGTGTGCATTTGCCCAGTGCTGCTCTGGAAAACATGGAGAAAAAGAAGAACAGCCTGAGGGTGGCATGTGTGGACACCTGCCTTAAGGGGAACAAATTGTTCCTGCTTAGAAAGACCCCTTGCAAAGGCATCTCCCTCTTCCCATACATTGTGCACAAGAGGTAGACCTCTCCCTCTAGAAGAATGCTCAACTATATCACCTAAGGCTTCATCCCCACTAAATATAGGTGTCTAAGCTGAAGGTCTCCACCTGTGAACACAGTGCCTGTTCTCTTCATTTTGGGATGTGGAGGCCTATTTACTATTACTATCCCTATTTGGGACGAGACAGGGGGTGGAGGAGTCACCCCTTCCACCAGTGGAGGGCACTGCTAGTGGGCTTCCCCGCCAGCCCCTCCATCCCCAGCCCCCGGGGCTGGGCAGGCAGTGCTTGCCTGCCTGGAAAGCCCATCAGGAATGCAAAAGCCCCTTTCTGTTGGACTGAGCTATGTAGGTTTCACACAACAGCCAGGCTGCTGACAGGCACGTTACTGTGGACTGAGAAATGAGTCTTTCCTCCACCTCCACAGCAGGGACTTGTTTACATGGGCTATAATCTTATCTATTTACCTATCTACTTATTTGTTTATCTTAACTTCAAACCCATAGTGTCTCCATAAAAACCTTGACAGGAGGTGTTGGAATCCCCATTTTTAGTCTGAAAAGACAGACAACCAGAACCAAGCCCAGTTTGCTATCCAGCTCTGGTGAGTCTTGTGGAAACCAAGAAGTTTAAAAACTCTGTATTACAAAAATAATAAGCTCAAATCCAAACCTCAGTTAGCTCCTATTTCTCTGTACAGGCTTATAGACATGAAGTCCTAAATCAAACTGAGCAACATCACAGCTTTCTCTTTGCAGTTTTTTCTAGATGTGATTTCATAAATAACTAGTATTTTTGCATATCTTTTTGTTGCCATTACAGATTCTTTTGCGAGTGCGTGGCACGATCTTCCACATGGTACATCAGCAGCATGTTCAATGCATTATTATCAGAGACTTGAAGTATATGCTAAATACCACTTTCTCTAGTGCAAATATATGATGCTTCTTTGCTTTTTTCCTTAAATTTACTGATTGAATTAGGGAAGAAAAATATTTTTACTGCTAGTATAAGCACATTCAACAACATTGTGTCTCCAGCTTTCACGATTCCATCGTATTCCTGAAATGAATGAAAATGTGACAAATGTTTGCTACCGGTGTGGCAAAGGCCACAGAATTTCACATGCCAGTAGCCTGCCACTAATTTGAAGTGTTTCTGCCAACTCCATTGTCCATGTGTGTACTGAAGTATGGTCTTCAATGTCAGGTTCACTCCTGAGAGTCTGAGCCTTCTCCAGCCTTTCAGTTTTCACCAGGATCTTTTCTGTTGGCACCTCTCTTTCTGCTTTCCAATGTTAATTTGCAAGCCTGTTGGTCCCAGCTCTCCACTGACTGTATTTTCCCCTCTGCCTCTGCCCCTCACCCATCCTTTGATTGCCTTGGTAGGCACAGACTTTTTAAACAACTGACTGGACTTACTGTATTGATTCAGCCACTATACTCCAGCCTCTGCACTGATACCTGCTTGTCTGTAACCTGTAAAGTTATTCTCTTACTTTGTGTTTCTGCCACAGCTTTTGTAAAGACCTGGCCTTTTGTAAAGACCTGTAAAGCCCTGCCTAGTTTTGCACACTTCTGGTGAAGTTCCTATTGGTCTTACTTCATGGATCTGGGAGAATAATAATAAATTCTAGATGCACTTTTCCTCCCATTTCTCATCTTGCTCAGACATCAGCCTCAGTTTCTCAGTATATAACTCAGGGTACTGAAGTGCATCTGGTGTCTTCTCCTTCCTAAGCAAGGAGTCTTTCAGCTGCTCAGCTACTCTTTGCACAGGATCTGCAGCTAGCCTACTTTGGAAACCCCTTTCTATCAAAAGGTGCTCATCTCTTTCCCTTTTTTTTTTTTGTCCCATGCATCCTGAGTGTCTTAAGTTCAGCTTTATCTGTACTGCCTAAGGATACTTTATGTTCTATTTTTGATGCTGGACAACCTTCTTCTGCTGCTGCAGACTGGTGAGAATCACTTCATTTAATTTCTTCAGTACACTCATCTGGATAGACTTGAGTCTTCCAGGGTTTTTAGAACCTGGGAGGGAAATGCTGTAGCTTCTTCCAGCTTGGCAATATATGCAGCTGCAGTAAGCCTGGAAGAGCACAGCAAGTCCATGGCATCAGCAAGAGTTTGTAGCTTCTGCATGCCCAATGGCCTCCAATGTATCGCAAATTTATATGTCAATTTTAGGTTAGTTCTATGTTTACGAGGAAATGCCCTCACTTCTATGGTAAGTTAAATGTTTATAGGAAACAGATGCAAATACATGACTCTCATTTTCTCCAATTAATTTCCTTTAACTAATTCTCTGGATTTCTGCCTGGCCTTCCACTGTTAATATGGCTATCTCAGTGATGTAGCACAAGTCTTCATGGAAATGTAGGTTAAATGAGGTAATGGGTGTTTGGTGAACCCCTACAGTAAACAGAATAGTCTGCATCCCCTTGATGTGTGTCCCCTGCAAATACTGCAATTTCTATACAGATCAGTGATGTCTTACTTGCTCTTTATTCTGTTTGCTCTCTTCTGCGTTTCACATCATCTGTAAAGAGGGAAACTTCATCTTTTTCTGAGCTTTTACAGCGTCTCCAGCTTTGGGGTCCTCAGCCATGGCTGAAGCATCTAAGCAGTAGACACACAAATGTATTATAAAGCTGAAGGTGAATAATTTATCTTAATAAAGGGATTGTATTTTTTTTCTTATCAGAACAATCTTTGAAATAAGAACTGTTTTTACTCGTGTGCATAAAATTGGATGAAAGAACACCTGTAGGTTTGTAATCTATCTGTAAATATTTTCATGGAATTTATATTTTCTGTGATTAAAAAGATCTGTCTCATGCTGGCAGATCTATTGCCACACTACAGCACTCGGGGAGTAGTTATACTGTGATACTGGAGATAGGTACAAAGGTGTTTGCCTTCACAAAACATGAACAGGCACTTCTTGAGTTACGGGGGAGTAAATAACTTCCTGTATTTTAAGCTGTTGTCACCTTGGTGTTTGTAGACAATCAGATTAAACTGGAACCTGTTTTACAATAAAAGAACATCTATTACGTGTGCTCTACAGCCTATGGAATAAAAAAACAAAACAAATCAAGCTTTGAAAAACACACTTTTGTACCATTAAGTACCTCCAGCAATAGCACAAATGGTACAATTTAATAGAAATTGCACAATGGTCCACCTTATTCCATTTCATCACCAGACTCCTCTAGTAAGCACCTCTCCCTAACAATAAGGGAGACAAGCCATAGATGTACATCCATGATGCACGTCAGATGAGAACACTGGATATAAGTATTCATGGCATCATGGATAATCTTGAGGAAGCTGGAACTGTTGATCTCTGATTTGAATCTTAGAAGGTCAAAAATGGTTACTCATCTTTCAAGAACAATTTCTTCTTTAGGAAGGTTCAGCTAGCAGAAACCATCATCGCTATTTAATAACATGCAGTTCTTCAAGGCAAAATGTCAATAGCGCCATTCCCTTTGTGAAGAATGATTGTTGTATAATTTTTCCATTGTGTTACTCTGCTTGTAGCTCTAAAATTAATGTTGCATTTGTTTCTCCAGTGGCATATACTGTATGTAGAGTGTAGTTTATATTATCTTTTATAAATTTTTTTGTCTGATACAGACAAAAAGAGTTTGGCTGATGTGGTGCTTAGTTATCATCACATTGAGTACTGCAGTGGAATTTGTAAATCTTTGAAATTCCAGGATAAAGAAGAGAATGAGTGTTTGTCAGGATAATATTGTTAGTAATTTCTGATGGCAGAAAAAGTGAATTTCCCACCTCCCAACCCCCAAAAATGTCACCAGATTTTCGTAGTGAGAAGTGTTCTTTTATAACTTCTTGTAACAGAACTTATCTGCTCTTTTATAACTTCTATGGCAGTTTAACAATGGTATTTCTGCTCTGTTCTCCTCCTGCCTCCTGCTGAACTCCGAGCAGTGCCTGAAGTGCCTGCTCAGTGAAGCTAATCGTGATCTGTGTACTCTTTCTCTCTTTGACACTTTTTACAACCATCTCAGGCTTCAGAAGAGCTGTGTTTGGGCAGAAAGTAACGGGTGTTGGGAGTAAGTAGAGTTCCTCACTGAAATCACATGATGGCAAATCTGGGAATTCCTGCTTCATTTACGAGTGTGCACAGAATGCAATGTCACTCTCTCCCCATCCAGAGATGCTTACTACAAAGAACTGAACTGAATTCCACAGCGACAAAGTCATTTACCCAAATAAACTCTCTCATCAGAAAGCACCAGGATCTTGCGGCTCCCTCAGTTGAAGCAGGTCTTTTATTTTTAACATCTGTGCACCTTCTTTTTTTTTTTCCATTTTGTAGGTTTTTATTTTCAAACAAAAGAACCGTTTCAAGAATTCTTCAAAAGAGCAGGTAAAATGCAATTTTTCTACAAGAAATGTTTTTCTTCAATAGTTTAATGCACTTCTGTTATTTTGTGAGGATATATTTTAATATGTGCAATAAAATATTACATATTAAAAGTTGGTAAAACTTTGCAATTAGTGCAGGGTCTCTGGACAGCGTTTATGTGTCCCTGAGTGTTCAGCGTTTTAAAACATCAGTGAGACACATGGAATATATATTATAATAATCATTTTTTTTAGTTATGTTCCCTTTTACCTTTACATTGTCTCAAAAATTAACCTTTCCTAGAGTATTTAATATTTTAGAGATTGTTTTACCTTATTTTAGATTGTAGATTCTTTAGGGACTCAAACTTATTGCAATTGTTAATGTATTTTTTTATTTTGCACCTCATATTCAATTTATGTGTAAGGGAAGTAGTTCAGTCTTACTTTTTGGACTAGATGTTCTGTAAAACATGAAGCTGCATGTTTAAAAAGTATGTTTATATCTGTGTTCAGAGATAACACATTGATGTTTTGGAGTGAATACATCTCTCAAGTAAAATGATTTAATAAAAAATGAATGACTTTTCTGAAGCATTCCTTTTCATGGATTTTACTCATGTTGGCTCTATTTGTAACAAGCTGTTGTGATTTTTCCAGTCACTTTGCTGTAGTAGTCTGCCAGCAAGAGAGCAGTCTGCAGACCAACAATGGGCTGGTCTGTTCTGCTCAGCCCTGTTTTTGCTAAATGAGGAAGAGAGTAAACCTGCCCCACTACCCAAGAGCTTGAGGTTTTATAAGTTAGCTACAAATGTTTGGTTTTCAATGAAACTTAGAACAGGAGGCCAGCGGATTAGTCCCTTAAATGTAGTTACGTAATTTTTTAATGGGGAATATTTGTATGTATATATTTTTTTAGAATAAAATCTATTACTTATATGAATTAGGTGTTGAAGAGCTGTGACTTTCAAGAGTTGTGGTTCAGCTAACATATAATCTTTTTATTTTTCTTAATATAATCATAGATGAAAAACAGACAATTTCTACCTGAACTCTCACAGGAAGTGTTGGTCTTCTCACATGCTGCCATCAGAATTCTTAATAGTTAAGAGGGCAACTCCTGAATTGCTGCTGAAAGCTTAGCTTTGAATGCAGAATTTGATCTACTGGTAGAAGGTGAATTTGGACCTCATCAGTTCTCTCTTGAGGCATCCGTATGCTTTCTTCTAAGTTAAGCAGACCACCGTGAGTTAGTCTTAAACATCACTGGAAAAAAAGAAGAGAAACTGTGGATGACAGAATTGCTGAAATTTAGATCCTAGTAAGTCCAATCCAGAAGAATTGCCTGTTTTACAGGTTTTTCCTACAGCTAAATCTAGAGGAAGAAATGGTTTCTCACTGCAAAACTTTCAGATGCTGTTTACGTAGAAATAGGAAAAATTCAGGCTTGTGGCATGATGTCAAGGGACAAAAAGGGTAGAGGAGAGTATTAGTCTAAGGGATTTGCCTGTTATTTTGCCTTCAGAAGGTGTGTTAAATAAAACTAGAGCTGAGAAATTTAAACTTTTGCCCTCTTTTTCACTGGTAGAGAAATAAAGTACAAAAGAGATAAAATGTATCACAGAAGAAGAGCCTTATTAGTCTGAGACAATGCAACAACTATTCCTATAATGTTTCCCAGTAACAATAGCTGTAAAAATACTGAGAAAAAACTCCACAGACTAATATAGTTTGTTTCTTTTTTTTTTCCTTCATTTTGTGACTGGTTGCTTTTGCCAGATCACATTTTACCCTGAGGATTAACTTTGAACTGCCAATTAAAAGTTATTACTAAATCCTGTTACAGCAGAAAGCCTTAGAGTTCATACAGTTAAGATTTAGCCATTGCTCTTTCACAGTATAGCTTAAACTGCTGGGATTTTGGTAATTTACTTTTGTAATTTTGTACATTTTGTTAAATAGCCACATAGCTGGTATATTTTTTTAAGGGAAACAATTGGAACCATATTAATTTCAGCTTATTTCATTCCATTAAAAATAAAGGGGAAAAAATTGAGCAAATATTACCACACTGTTAATAGTGCAATAAAGTTTGCCTATTGATACAGTGATGACCCGGTTTCTTCTTCAAGAGCTTTAGAGAACCCTGTCAGCCTGTCCTACTTAGAAAAGAAAATTGCTGAAATCTCTGTAGCAAAGGTCAGACGACCTTTCTTACAAGTTTTGGGCAAAGGAGACAGAATACTGCAATAATCCTACTGTTTCCAACAGGCACACTGCTGTCACTTGCTCTGAGCAGGGACAAATGAAGCATTATCTCAGAAACCTCAGAAAGCTGTGTGGTAATGATTGGCAGATGTTTGCTTTTTTTAATGTGGTCACTGTAGTATCGTCAGTTGCTTTAAAATCTGTGTGTCCAGCTAGAAACAGATCAAATAGGAAAAAGAAATGAATCCACTGACATTTTAATTTGCCTGGAAGAAGAAAAAAACATTCTGTGTCCCTTAGAAAAGCTGCATAGTGCTGCCAAAAGCATCCATTCACTCTAAGGTACACTGAACATAAAAATTCAGCCATAAATCAACATTTGGGTTTTCATACTCCTCTCATTTCCATGCCTTAGCCCTGATCCTGTGATCTTGTTGAAAAGACTGAATTTCTTGATCTCTGCAGGAATATAACTGCACACAGCATTTTCCTGTCAAAAAGAGCAGAAAAAGGGGTGTCTTTAGATGAGAAAAGATAAAAAAGCCCAAAATAAAATAAAAATTGTGTTCCTGTTCAGCAAATGAAGGGATGAACCTGATTCTATGCAGGGTACAATATCTTCTGCCTGAGTAATGACTTTTTATTGCATGCATTTCCTTGTTTTGAAGTCATCTTCATGACACCAATCAAAAGGAGTCTTAGACTTCAGAAATCCTTCTGCAACATTCAACGGGTTTAGGTACCAAGTCTGTCGTATTTCAGGAGCCTATAAAAAAGAGTAAAACAAGTACAGAGGATAGGACTTTGCTAATTGATAGTGGGGATTTGTGGGGCTTTGGACTTCTCAGAGAAGATGGTTTTTAAAATGGACCATCAGTAAGTGCAAAAGGTACCCAATCCAGGGGCTATTGAAGTGTCGTAAAAGCCTCTCATTAGTTACATGGCACAGGATAAAGGTGGGCTTGAGAGCATCTGTCCTCTACAGGTTTTTTTAGTCTACTTGCCATTTCCTAGCCATCTCCACACGCAACCCCTTCCCCCCTCCACACCCCAGGCTCCATTCCTCAACAGCAGATATCCTTCTTTCATGGTCATATGTCACTTCAGAGGCTTGCAGGGTCAGTCAGCTCAACGCTGTAGAGGTCTCGTTTGATGCTCATTGCCTTTTACTGGTTTGCATAAACTCATGACTTTTTTACTCTCTTGGGAGGGCTAATTATTGTTGCATTTATTTGATCTATGACACTGCCAGCACATCCTGTGGATGCTGTGCTTGAATTTGCCTCTAACCATTTCTCTTCTCTGACATCAACTGCTTGTAGCAGAGAACTTCACCTTTTTTACCCATATCATTACAATTACTGGTTTAATGTAACATAGAAAATCAATCTGCTGCATTTCTGTGTTAATTAATAAAGCATCTTGGCATAAGTCTTATAACTTGTAATTTCTAAATTGACAACAGTATTGATTATTCTTTTTCAATAGACTGGGCTATGGTCTCTTCTTGCTTCACACAAAGGGACAGCAGGTTTTTTTTTCATGTTTCATTGTTTTTGGGTGTTTGGTTTTTTTTTTTTTTTTAGCACTAGTTCCCAGCTATTAAATTCTGCTCAGCTCCAATGAAACTGCTTTCTGCTATTATTGCTGTGGTCTTGCAGCTTGTAGGTCAGCCACCAGAGATTTGGATTTGGGGAATGACGTAGAGCCTCATTCATCTACTGCCATAGCTGTGCTGCAGTTCTCAGCAGCCTCATGGAAGTGGCTTACATGGAGCTCTTCTCCAGCAGGATTAGAGGTGGTGCCATTGTTTTCCCCTGACTGGTACAATGACCCCTGAGAAATGTTTAGTCAACTATAAAGGAGAGAGACTTGCTCATGCTGGGGTGCTCCCAGGTTGCCCCAAATCCAAAGGCTTGCTCTGGTCTCAGGCATTGTATCAGTCTGTATAGTATTTTCTTTTCCATTGTTTATGGGATAATTTGTTAAAAATCTCATTTTTTTTTCCTGTCATCAGACTGGGAGACTTGAAGCATACGTTTTCATCTCAGTCCAGTGGCAGGAAGCCAGTACAGTTACACGACTTCTTTTGGATTTGTGGATTTGTGATTAGCATGAATTTGTTAATTACTGTGCAGGGAAGCAGCTGTCCCATATGGTGTGAGGTACAGCTGGGATGTATTTTGTGTTCTGCAAGGAGCAGCAGCAGGACGAGGGCAGTGAGTGCAGGAAAGTTCAGTTCCAGTTGCATGATGTGGGAGCTGCTTCAGTGGGGGTGCTGGGAAGTTTACTGTTTTTTTTGAAACAAAATCAAAGCAGAAATTAAAGTCTGACATTTGGTGCCAGATCCTGTTTCTTAAAGTGTCATAAAGGGATTTTATGGGTGATTTTTCCTCTAAAAGAGGTCCTCTTTCAGAGAAGTAGTGGAATGCAGCATTTTGTTATTGCTTGTTCTAGAAATACATTTTTGCTATGGCTTTATATGTTTATAAATTCACAATTAGATTTTTGAGCAGAACAGCTGGATTGGTTAAACTGCTTTGTGAATACTATGTTTAATTCATAACACAAGCATCACAAATATGTAAGATTTTTCCATTTTCTTGGAAATAGGGCAAGTACAAGGTGAAAAATGCCAAAAGATACGCTAAGGAAGATGGACATACTTCAAGAAAGAAATCTTGAAGACACAGGAGCAGGCTGTCTCTCTGTGCCAAAAGATGAGCTGGTGGGGAAGACAACCAGCTTGGCTGGGAAGGGAGCTTTTTAAGGAACTCAGGGAAAAAAAGAGGGTGTATCATCTTTAGAAATAGGGGCAGGCAACTCACAAAGTTTTAAAGGATGTTATTAGGTCATGCAGAATGAAAATTAAAAAGGTGAAAGCTCAAATAGAACTTAATCTGGCCACTTTAGTAAAGGATAATAAAAAGTGTTTTCATAAATACATTAATTGCAAAAGAAGGGGCAGGGAAAACTTCCATTCTTTATTGGATGTGGTGGGGAATATAAATATAGTTACCAAGATAAGGAAAAGGCTGAGGTACTTACTAACTTCTTTGCCTCAGTTTTCAATAATAAAACAGGTTGTTCCCAGGTCAACTGGCCTCCTGAGCTGGTAGACAGGGATGGGGAGCCAAATAGCTCCCCTGTAATCCAGGAGGAAGCAGTTAGTGACCTGCAGAGCCACTTGAATCCTCACAAGTCTATGGGACCAGATGGGATCCATCCTAGGGTGATGAGGGAGCTGGCAGAAGAGCTCGCCAAGCTGCTCTCTATCATTTATCAACAGACCAGGGAGGTCCCAGATGACTGGAAGTTGGCCAATGTGACGCCCATCCATAAGAAGGGCCGGAAGGAGGGTCTGGGAATTTGTGGGCCTGTCAGCCTGACCTCAGTGCCTGGCAAGGTTATGGAGCAGATCATCTTGGGTGATCACACAGCACCTGCAGGATGGATGGGGGATGAGGCCCAGCCAGCACGGATTTAGGACGGGCAGGTCCTGTCTGACCAACCTGATCTCCTTTTATGACCAGGTGACCCACCTGGTGGATAAGGGGAAGGCTGTGGATGTAGTCTACCTGACTTCAGCAAAGCCTTTGACACTGTCTCTCATGGCACACCTGGAAAAGCTGGCAGCCCACGGCTTGGACAGGGGCACTCTGTGCTGGGTAAGAACTGGCTGGAGGGCCGGGCCCAGAGAGTGGTGGTGAACGGTGCTGCATCCAATTGGCAGCCGGTCACCAGTGGTGTCCCCCAGGGATCAGTGTTGGGCATTGATGATCTGGATGAGGGGATTGAGTCCACCATTAGCAAATTTGCAGATGACACCAAATTGGGTTGGAGTGTCAATCTGCTGGAGGGTAGGAAGGCTCTGCAGAGGGACCTGGACAGGTTGGATAGATGAGCTGAGACAAATGGCATGAGGTTCAACGAGAAAAAGTGCCGGGTCCTGCACTTTGGCCACAACAACCCCATGCAGCACTACAGGCTGGGGACCGAGTGGCCGGACAGTGGCCAGGCAGAAAGAGACCTGGGGGTACTGATTGACAGCTGGCTGAACATGAGCCAGCAGTGTGCCCAGGTGGCCAAGAAGGCCAATGGCATCCTGGCCTGTATCAGGAACAGGGTGGCCAGCAGGACCAGGGAAGTGATTCTTCCCCTGTACTTGGCACTGATGAGGCCACACCTGGAGTACTGTGTCCGATTCTGGGCCCCTCAATTTAGGAAGGATATTGAGGTGCTGGAGCCTGTCCAAAGAAGGGCAACAAGGCTGGTGAAGGGTCTGGAGCATAAGTCCTGTGGGGAGTGGCTAAGGGAGCTGGGGTTGTTTAGCCAGGAGAGGAGGAGGCTTAGGGATGATCTTATCACTCTCTACAACTACCTGAAAGAAGGTTCTAGCCAGGTGGGGGTCGGTCTCTCCTCACAGGCAACTAGCAATAGGACAAGAGGACATAGTCTTAAGCTGCACTGGGGGAGGTTTAGGTTGGATGTTAGGAAGAAATTCTTCACAGAAAGGGTGACTGGGCATTGGAATGGGCTGCTCAGGGAGGTGGTGGAGTCACCGTCTCTGGAGATGTTTAAGAAAAGGCTGGGTGTAGCACTTAGTGCCATGATCTAGTTGATAAGGTGGTGTTGGGTCATTTGGACTCGATGATCTTGGAGGTCTTTTCCAGTCTGACTGATTCTGTGATTCTTTAAGTACAAATTGGAGAGATCAACTGTGTTGGAAAAGACCTCTGAGATCACTGAGTCCAACCTATGATGATGTAACTGTTCAGGATGCAGCACTACAGAGTACTGTCAAACTATTACTGCTCTTAAACTGCAGCTTCTTTTAAGTTAGACATTAATCATAGCCTATAGGCATGAGTGTAGTTGAGGCAGTAACTTCATCTATAGAGACATCATCTAATAATTGTATGATTATGAAGGAACCATTTTAGTGTTTGCACGCCTGTGTCTAGTAGTTTATCTTTACAAACCGTGTCTGTTAATTTTGATCTTTGTGGCTCTTTACAGGGACATTTAGTTATAGTTCCTAGTATAGTTCATGCTATAGAAGCCACCACAGATTTCACAACACTGTGGAGATCTCACAATAGATGGGTAATTTAGGAATTTGCTTTAACAAAACTAATTGGAGTTCTGGAGGCAGAAATATTTTGTCCAAATGGTATCACTTATCATCAGTAATGTTCATACCATAAAGCACTTCTGAATATTTGCCATTTGTATTTAGGAATGTATGCAGGAAGACTTGTGGATAGGGGGATTGTTTAAAGCAAGAATAGTTTCTACCTGTTTGGTAGCTCTGGCATTATGTTTTTTTTACCTTTTCAAAGACAAAATTTATCTTTATAAATCTCTGCTAGTTATCTTCTAATTTCCTGATTAAGTAATTAATTTTTCTTGCTCTGTCTCACCAATAGCAGGGAGAATTTTGCTTGACAGTTGTGAAGAGCCATGGGCTAATTACAGGGCGTTGAATACAGATATCGCTGCAATTGGAAAAAAACCCCAGAGTAAGCCATGGGATATATGTGGATAGACAGCTGTGTGCTTCAAAGCTAAAGCTTCTGAAAATTGGTAAGGGGGGGAGAGGCAGAGGCACTTTGGCAGCACTTCTGTAGGAAATGAGGCAGCTGAACACACTCACTAATAGGTAAAGAAATTTTATTTTCTTTAAGGAAGAGCCTTAAATACCCTCAAACATGGCTCAAGCTTCAGTCACAGACCTGACTTTTTCAACAGTAGACCCTGTTACAATCTGTTGAAAGCAAGAGCCCCTTAAGTATTTGTTTTTTTTTTTTTGTGCTGATGTTTTATACTTTTTTTCATAACTTCTAATACTTTTTTTTTCAAAATTGGCAGTCTTGTACTTGTATGCTCTTGCTTCATTTATTTTAAAATTTCATAATGCACTGAAAGGGGCTAATTTAATATATAAACCCGTGTCTCACCATGCAGATACAATTTCTTGTTGAAATTCTTTTTCGTGGTATGTTATACTAGGAAGCTCAGAAGTACAGGCGAGACTAAGCTCATTAATGGCTCTTCCTGCAGCAGCTCAGCAAGACTCTGGCAGAGCAGAGAACTGGAGTGGGTTTCTCTAAGTGTGTGGGAAAACAGGGAGTCTGTTCATACATCCTCACTTCCTCCTGCAGTGGCTTTTGGGTTTTGTGTTCAGCTGCTCCTCAGACTGTTGGTGTCTGGCCAGGAATGCCTCACTGCTCTCTGAGGAATTTTACATGATGGTCTGGCTAGTCAGCTGAGGGATGAGCGTCAGTCAGCCAAGTGCTCTGGCTGCTGTCATGTGCCTTGGGGTCTGGCCCTCGCGTGGCATGTCTATGTATAGTTTCAGGTGGTGGTTTGCAGATATGGGGTGGATGATAAACCTTTCAGAAGCATCTTGATAAAATAAGGACCTACATTAGCTTTGAAAACTGACCTTGTGAATTGATAAGGAGATACCCAGTTCTGCCTAAACCCTTCAGGAAAGCGGATTAGGTGAGTGGTCCTTAGACACTGTGATGTTTCACAAAAATTTATGATTGGTGTTGAGGTGAAACAAAGAATTCAGGAATAGGAAGCAGATGAAGACTCCCTGAAGGACAGTTTGGTGGTTGTGCTGAGCTTGGCCCCGAGGTACAAAAACTTCATATCTATGCCTCCCAGGAGCCGTAACCTACCAGCTATTGGGAGCCCATTCCCTTCTTGTATTGGGTTCACATACTCAGCAAGCTCCTGGTCAAAAGATTGGGCTACTTTGGGTACCTGTAGTGGGTTTCTGTGGCTGGGTTTTGGTATCTTACCCACAGGAGATTAGTGCCCTGACCACAGGCTGACTAGTGTTCTTTTCCCTGAATCATGAGATACACAGAAACTGATGTGGTCAACCAGTTTATGGAAACTGGTATAGCTCCTACAGCTTACATTGGTAGATATTAACAGTAGACTATCAAAAGTCAGGTCAAATACTGATCTGGTAAAATATTCAGATGCAGATAGTTTTGGACCACAGATTTGAACTCAGCTTGCCTGTATACCCAATGAGCCCTTGGTCTTCCTGATACTATAGGGTGCCTCTTTCAGTCTGTTTTTAACTAGAACGTCCACAGTTGTCCAGGAAAACCTTCTTCTAATAAATTAACACTTACAATGAAGTGTCATGGGCCAGGAGCTCTCTGAAGCAGGAATTTGTGAATACTTGGTATTCTCTTGGGTTCAACAGGTGTCTGGACAGGTTCATACCACGAAGTCCAAGAAGGGCTGTGGAGAGCAAAACTGCCATCACCTGCTCAGGACCTGCAAGTCTTTGTAGACTGGGGAAGGCAGGATGTGGGACTTAGGGTAGAGGGCATCTGAGCTATCCTGGGATGATCACTGGCTTGTGCCTTAACTTTAATCTTGCTGCATTTCAGCAGCAGTGCTGTGGTTCTTACTCCACACACCACATCCTCACATAATCTTGTATCCTAATGACAGTCTTACAACCTAATGTATGTGTTTTGCAGTAGAAATATTTTTGCAAAAATTTCTATATCCCTGACTTTAACTGAGGAAGGGAATGAAAGGAGAGTTTCTTGTGTCATTGCTTGTGTCATTGTGTATTTGCTGTTTTGTGAGGCTGCAGGCTTTTCATTTCAAATGCATGTTTGGGCAACAGTTAGTGCATTGTGCCTGCCTCCAAGCAATTTTCCTAGATGAGTAAAAATGAAAAACAGGAAACGAATGGAGTTTAAAACAAGTAAATGTGAATTTAGAATGAGAGAAACATTTTCTTTGAAAAATAAGATATAACAGTCACACATACACAGCCCCTTACAATTAGAGCTCTTATTTGTTTTAAGAATCTGAGGGCTGTTGCTCTTTGTAACCACAGTGACCTGTGATGTGTTAGCATTTCTCAGAGAAGGACTGTCAGGCTGTTAGAGAGCATTCTTTCCCTTCTGAGCATTGTACAGTGCTGTAACATTTTTCTTCTGAAGAAGGAAGCTGAGTAATTTCAGTGAACAATATGGGCTTTGATATCAATTAATAACCTAATGTGGGGGTTTTTTTGAGTACCATGTGGTAAGGAATTTTCTTCTTTTTCCCCTTGATTTTTTCTGTGCGTCGTCCGTGTTAGCTCCCAAGACCCACTAAGCAGTGAACTTTTTCAGACTATCCATGACAGTTTTTTCTGGATCTGTCCTGGTAGAGAGGATGACTTTCAGTTCGTCCTTGAGGACAATTATTCAGGTGTTCTTAACTAGTGGTGGCTGTAGTTGCAAGTTTGTATATTTTTTCTTTGACATGTGGGGCTAATCTTTCACACATTTTCCTTTCCTCCATTTCATGTGACTATTTGTAGGTGCTGATTCCAGTCTTACTGGGTACATTTTAAGGTGGAACAGAAGTGTATGTCTGAGCCAAATCTCAGAATGCACAAACTTTACCTCCAGCTCAAATTAAACCAAGAAATGCGCTCTCTCCACTGCTGGGTCCGCAGGACCAGACAAGGCATAGTCTACACTAACGCTTTCTGAGACATAAATGAAATTTAGGTCCTCAGCACCAACCCTTCACCTATAGATTCATGCCTATTGTGCCACAATACAGATGTGGCTATCAATACAGATGTAGCCACAGACACTACGGGGAGTACTTTTGTCTTCTTTTATTACTATGGAACAATAGAACCAGGGCAGGGTAATCTTTACTAAGTCAGTTCTTTAATATTTCTCTTTGGCCATGTTGACAGCAGTTTTTCTTTCCCTTCTACACTGTCTGTGTGTGATGCACTCAAATGCAGCTAATGTTTCAACTCCTAATCAAAAAACAAACTCTCTGAAAGTCTGTGCCAGGCAAACTTCGCTTTGCAGTGGCATTGGATGAATTCAGCTAGGGGCCAGAATGTCTCTCAATATTCTAAATGGCAACTGGCAATCAAAAAAATAGAATAACTTTACATACAATCACACATAACTTCGTCTGGTGTTGAGTATGGACCTAATGTATCTGGAGACACTCCTCATATACTCCTTTTTCTGTTTTTAAGGAGATTCTCAACAAATAAGTACTAATTTATGCATCACTTGATCACTTGTCTTCAGCCATCATGGGACATCTTTGGTGTTGTGTACACTCTAGCACTCACATGTGCCAAATACATGAAGGTTATAACTTCAGAAGGTATATATTTATAAAGGCCGTGTGGTCATAAAGCCCAGAGAATATAATTTTCTGTGCATCAGATTTCATACATAGCACTTTTTTTGTCTTGGATATACAGGCTGTTCAAGCACTAGAACCCAGTGTGTTTGGTAAGTGGTAAGGAATCATTCTAAGTGACGTCTGATAAGATCCTGATGAAACTCTTGCATTTACTGAAGATTATATGACTGAGGGGGGCCCCTGGTGGTCTAGTGGTTAGGGTGCAGGACTCTCACCGCTGCGACCCGGGTTCGAGGGGCCCCTGGTGGTCTAGTGGTTAGGGTGCAGGACTCTCACCGCTGCGACCCGGGTTCGATTCCCAGCCCCCCGGGCAGATGGAGCTCGTTAGCCCTGTAAGGCAATCCATCTAAGAGAAGGTCACTAAACAAACCTACGTTCTGAGACCCTCACTGTCACTGTCCAAGCTTGCTTGGCCCCGGCAGATGAACCTCAGGATTAAAGGGTGGGCTCAGTTCAGCGCACGCTGTGTCTCACCTAAAAAATCCATTGCGCAGGCTCGAAGGGTTAATGACCTTTCCCAAATCTTCGCTCGCGAAGACTGGCCATTATTATTATTATTATTATGACTGAGGATGTTAGCAGTCATGCTGTTTTCTCCATTCCCTCTCACTGTTCCTCATAGCACCTTTTTGCATCTCTTTCTTATCTTTTTGCTTATTGCTTAATTGGGCTCAACTGTCACGTCACACATGCTTCAGCTTCACTAACTTAAATGGTCCAAATGAGATAATAATAAATAGTTCATTTGCACGCATGTGGAAAACACAATGAAGCTTGGTGGTTTTAGTTTAAAAACATTCCCTTTTGTTCTATCACTATCTGCTTGTGTAAAAAGTCTCTCTCCATCTATTTTATAAACACCCTTTAAGTACTGAAAGGCTACTATAAAGTCTCCACAGAGCCTTCTCTTCTCCAGACTCAAATCCCAACTCCCTAAGTCTGTCTTCAGAGGAGAGATGCTCCAGCCATCTGACAGTCTTTGTGGCCCTCCTCTGGACTCACTTCAACAGGTCCATGCTTATCTTACACTGGGGGTCCCAGAGCTGGATGCAGTACTCAATGTGGGATCTCACAAGAGCAGAATACAAGGAGGACAGAATCGCCTCCCTTGACCTGCTGGTCATGCTCCTTCTGATGCAGCCAAGGATGTGGTTTGCCTTCTGTGCTGCAATAGCACATTGCTGTCTGATGCCCAGCTTTTTGTTCATCAAAAGCTCCATCCAAGTCCTTCTCTTCAGGACTTCTCTCAATGACTGCTTCTCCCAGTCTGTTTTCATGTCTGGGATTGCTTTGAGCCAGGTGCAGCACCTTACTTGTACTTGTTGAACTTCAT
Source organism: Lepidothrix coronata (assembly GCF_001604755.1). Taxonomy (NCBI): domain Eukaryota; kingdom Metazoa; phylum Chordata; class Aves; order Passeriformes; family Pipridae; genus Lepidothrix; species Lepidothrix coronata. Next base: position 3,758,755 of record NW_016690248.1, on the reverse strand, counting down.
GGGGTTCTCGTGGGCCCATTTCTCAAGCTTGTGCAGGTCTCCCTGGATGACATCCTTTCCTTCTGTTGTGTCAACTGCACCACTCAGCTTTGTGTCATCTGCAAACTTGCTGAGGGAGCAGTCGATCTCATTGTCTTTGTCATTAAAAAAGATATTAAAGAACAAAAGATATAAAGTTATGTGAGAAAGCAGCTTGCCATGAGCTTTTTACCCATACTCTGACTGTTAAAAGGAAGAAAAGCCACTCTACATTAATTTTCCAGAATCCCTTATTATGCCACACAGAGAATTAAAACCACAGCATGATTTTAATTCTCTTCTGCAAGGCTATTGGACTATCCCTGTTTGTGCTGCAGTAGAGCACCTATGCACGTGTCGGTGCTGAGGGCAGGAGCCCCAGTCCAGTGAGCTCTTCTTGGGCAGAAGGGTTCCTTTTAGCAGCTTCCCAAGAAGCAGGGGCTGAGGCCTTTCAGGTTTGAAACTAGAGTTGGGCTGATGAGAGGAACAGAGATAACTAAGTTCCTGTTTGGCATGGACTATTGGACAGCATTTCTACAGGTTCAGCAGCTTGGGACTGGGAGGGGAGGCTTCAGGCACCAGCAGTCATCATCATCAGCAGCTTCCTCCTCTACAGGGAGGGTGAGTGAGCTGTTCCACTGAGGCTGGAATCATGGGGTCAAAGAGACAGAGACATCCCATTGGCCGCAGGGGCTCAAAGGGAAAGAGCAGAGTCATTCCTCTCCTCCCTTGGAGGGTTTGTTTTGAGAGTCTTCTTTTATTGCTGGAAAATCCAATTAAAATACAATGTCTTGCTAAACTTGGTATCTTCATCACAAAAGAGTAATAAGCTCTTTTCATTTTGTGTGTCTTTCAGCTAATGAGTTCTCCCCTTTTATAGAGAAGCTCTGAAGACAGATTTTTATTATCTTTTTCATTATTATTAGAAAGGAAAAAAAGATAGTCTGAATACAGTACCTCTCAGACATCCTGCCCATATCAAGGGCTGCCAAAGCATGTAGAGTGTGATTACAGCTTCCTATTTCATTGCTGAAGTGGCTCTATAAATAACAGTATTCAATGAAAATTGCTGGCAGAAGCATTGCTTTTAAAGCATGAAAATGTACTAAAAAATCTCCATAACTAGATGCTTTTTTTCACCTAGGCCTCCTAGAGGCTTTATAGGTCCAAAAGGAACAGATTACTGTAAGGATTTTTGAAACAACTTTTTTCTACTGTGATAACCATTTCTGTTTTCCTCAGTTGTTATCAAAGATCTGCAAAGCCAAGGTCTGAAAAACCAAATTCCAGTTGATACTGAGACTGATTTATTTCCTGAGCTGAAAAATTAACCTCAAATGAATTTGAGGTCATGGACCAAAAGGAAATTTTTACAGCCAGACTTTGATAGCCTTTGGGGCTTGAGGGGTAATCTTGACTCCATCTCTCACATTGTTATCACACATTTGCACATTTCAGCCAGTTTTCCAAGATTTAGACTGAGCAGTGAGCCTTGTCTAAGTAGATGTCCCCCCGATAGCTCTAGTCAAGAAGACATTGCCAGGCTGCTGTCCTCGGTAGTTTGTTTCAGTACTTAATCAATGTGATGACTTAAAAAAATAAATTCAGGCTGTATTTCTTCTTTGAATTGATCTAGCTTCAGCTTCCAGCCTTCACTTTTTGTTATGCCTTTTCCCCTAAGTTCAAGCACCTGTGAAGGTGACAGAGCAAATGAGTCATTGCTCCATCTTTTTTTTGTTTTCTTTTAAAAATGGGGTAGATGAAATAGCTTTGATCTCTCTTGTGGTAAGACAATTCTCCAGCCCTTGAATTATTTTCATTGAGGTTTTTTTTCTGTACTGCCTCCCTCCTTTCAAACTGTATTCCAAAAGTGGAGCCCCAGAACTATACCCAGCACTTGGTGGGTAACAAATTCTTGCATGGAGGGAAAAAAGCAATCTCAATTGCTGCCCATTATTTGGACTTGCCTTCAAGGATTGTATTTGTCCTTTTGCTACATAGTGCAGGTGATTGTAGGCTTGCTTTGTCTGTTAAATGCTGAAGCATTTTTTAGGGCCACAGCTCTTTGCTATATAGCTTCATTTTTTTTCCCTGTAAATAGACTGCATCCCTCGTTCCTAGACCTATTATTTGCATAGGTCTGTTTACAGAGCTGTTTGCTCAGAATGGGCCCAGATCACTGCCTTAAAAACAGTTTACAGGTATAAAAAATTCAAATGACAATGCTGTCCATTAAGTAAAGATATCTCAATAAATTTTGAGCATATAAACCTAAACTAAAGATGTCTGTGTTTTCCAAGAGAAACTTCTCACGCCAGTTCCAGAAATACTTGGGCTAACCAGTTTTTACTGTTTATCCTTAAATTTTGAAAGGAACAAAGCTACATGTTCTTTTACAAATGCTTTATATGTGTTTATCAGTCATTCACAGACTGTAGGCAGCTTTTCCCCCCTTCATGTGAATTGGTTTTGTTTAGCCATATATTATTCTCTGCTCTGTAAATCAACCCAGAGCTCCAACACTTTGTCTTTAATGCAACAGAGAAGAAACTAATTAATTTTTTGGTAATCAGATTATTCTGCCTGTACCTACACACTGCTTTAAAGTACCATTAAAAAAAAAAGTCATAATTTTGGATATAACATATTCATAAACAATTTCAAAAAATTTTGGACTTTACTAAGCAATACATTAGTTGAGCTAAAATTCTGAGCATCAGAGACCTGATTTACTTTCAAATAACTGATATTTAGCTTTAAAATACAGACTACTTGGCTCTCAGAGAAAGCTAATTATTTAAAATTTTTTGTTGCTCTGTTAACTCAGAATTATTTCTGCTGTGAGGAAGCTTTTGCAAACTTTGATAAATCAGAAGACGACTCTTTTATCTAATGATTATCCATAATCTAGCAATTATCTTGTTTGAAGCAGAAGAAACAGACGTCTGCAGTTTGATGACAAATTCATGCGTATCTTTGAATAGTACATAGTATCTTCAGATCTCATGAAGTATGATCCATAATTAAATTAAAGACTTTAGGATGCACAAAATTATCTAGTCATTGTCTTTCACTTTCTTATGACTGCTAGGTTAAAATTTCCAAATTTCATCAGGAAAAGAAAAATCTGTACTCTCTGAACTTCAGAGAGATACATTTATCTCTTTGAAGAAAATAGTCCTTATTCCCGCCAACACTACCATTCATTTACACCACTTTGACAGTGAAAATAGGATTTAGGGTAAGTGCAAATGTATCTTGCTCTAGCTATATGGTTGGGAATAGAGCAATTAGAGTGAGTGTCAGCCCCTACCGTTTTGTCTCCTTTCCCTTTATTTGTACCTGTGTTCTACAGTGAGAATAGGGTGACATCTCCAGAATATAAGGATAGGGACAAAGAGCAGAGTGACAACAATTGTCACACGACAAAGTGATAGTTTCTTCTAGCCCTCTTTTGAGCTCTATGACCTGCAAATGATATTTTTCAGGGGCTATATTTCAATAGGGATTTTTAAAGTGATAGCGTGATGTTGGAGAGCTAAAGCTAGAGATAAAAACTCACCCAAACTTTTTGAAAGCCTGGAGCTGGCTGTGCCCAGGGGTCTGCCCTGACACAAAATGTTCACAGTGCTCACGCATGCTCAGCACAACTTGCTTGCAGCTGCTGTGCTGCCCTGCACCACAGCCAGAGTCACTGTGGGATATTTTCACTCTCATCTGAACTGTTAGAAGCTAAAAAGCTCAGAAGAAAGGGAAAAGTGGGTGCACATCTCCTTCCCCCACTCTGTTTAATTTTCACTTACTCTGTTGGTTGATTGTGACTTTTTGGTTGTGTAAGGCTGTCATGTCACGTTGGACTTAGCATCTGAAAGCCAAAAATACTCGAGGGGCTGGAGGATCATGTGGCTATTCTTCCAGCCAAGTTTCCTTCAGATCTTTAAGCAGCTGGTTCAGAAATGCATTCTTGCTGCAGACCTTCTGGAGACTTGAAGGGATTCACGTAAAGGCTCACTAATGACTCTTCTGTGCAGTGAACTTTGTGCCCAGGAATGCACTGTCTTCCATGAGTGCCAAAAAACACAGTTGCTCATTGGGGGCGGTTTGCTTAAGATAATCTGAACAGAGAGGCCACCCTTGTTCCCCTTTCAGGGAAACACACTCGGGTGTACTCTGACACATAGGCTGAAGATGTTGATGAACAAAGACTGTTACTGTTATTACTGTAATGTACTTTCTCGAAGGATCAAAATAATTACAGCTTTGCCAAATGAAACCTGATGGACTAATGTTATTTAGCTGACAATGCTCACCTTAGCTCTGAGACAAGCTTAAATGCATAGTAAAGCAGGGAACAGAAAATTCCATCTTGTCTCCAGCAGATGCTAGGCTGTGGCTTCGCCCCCTCAGATGCTTAAAGCAATCCCCAGTTGCTAGAACACTTAAGTTGCTTGAACACTTTGGAGATTTTGTTGCTCTTCCCATTTACTGTGGTATGAAAGTTCTGTTTCTGTGATATATTTTAAATATCTTCTTCCCAGGGACACCTGAATACAATAATTCACAATTCACCCAAGTAAAATAATCCCATTCCCACCAGCGTGAGAAGAGCGTTGGCCATGGGTGAGGGAGGAGGAAAACACCGTGGTCTGCAGAGAACAGTCTGATAAAATAGAAATACACCAGTGTCAGCATTGCTACTCATAGACCTCCACTTCTGATGTGGGTTGGGGCTGGTCTAGCGTCCTTCCCTTTCCACGTTTCCTCTGCTTGTGCTGCCAACTTGACAACACGAAGGGTGCAATTTCTTTGTGTAATTTTGACCTTCTGGTCCTGAGATTGCATCACTTAGGTTTCCCCTTGGAGTCATGAACTTGGACAACTGCTTTTTGTAACCAAACCTCTCCTGCAAGCTAAGCGTTTCAAGCCTCTGCTTTACCTCTTTGAAAGGTGTGATCCAAAGCTGAGTGAAGTCAATGGAAGGACTCTCACTGGCCTCAGTGTATTTTGGATAAAGCCCTAAAGTGCAGCTCACATTCCATACATTTTAGCTTGGATTTGGATTTTCATAAGCTTTAACACTCCAGAAAGCTGCCAGCTTCACAAATCTACATCCCATAGTATGTGTTTTCAGCTTCTTGGTTTTGTAAGAATGCTTTAAAGATGAGAGAACAGTTAATTTGTCAGGACTATAACATGAACCAGTGAACTCAACAGCACAGAAACACCAGTTTTCACTGAAGATACTGTGTGTACTTCTAGTACATGAACATTTGCACATAAGAAATATGAATGTACATAATAGCAGACTCTTTTGCAATGAAGGAGGTAAAAAGATATGTACAGCAGGAGGGTGCTAATGGTGCACCCAAATCCAGAAAAAAAAGTTCTGAATGTATCTGCTTTCATTTTCACTCTTGCTTACTCAGTGTAGGCTCAGTCTGTTTTTAATTCATATCCTAGAGCAGGTTATTAGAATAGCACTGAAATTTCTAATCCAAACTGAGACTTATTAGCTCAATCAGTTCTGACCCTGCCCCAGCTAAAATCAAAGCAAAACTTTGATAGGAACAGAACCAAATCCCTTTGGCTGTCTGGAAAGAAGAAATACTAATGATGCCTGAAATCAGTACAGCTACATCCATTTACAGGGTCCCTGTCTGGCTCCTGGAATGCTTTGCTATTTGCCATGACTGTCTCAGAAAAGTAATATTTTTGCATTCATAGCAAAAATAAATGTAAAACAGAGAATAGTTTTGTCCTGTGGTGATGATTAACTTCTGAATATAACCATGAAACTGTTTAGTACAGGAAGGAAACAGTTATTTTAATAAATAAAAAATATTTTTAAAAAGTAAACAAAACCCTTTTTTGCAACTTTTTTGAGCATTGAATATGGGAATGAATCTATACAAAATACTTCACTGCAGGTAAAAATAACATGATTTGTTTACACTGGCCATAATACATCCAAGATAATTAAACCAAAGAGGGGACATTATGGGAGCTAGTTAAGTAAAAACTCCAGTCATATTTTCAGGCTATGAAAATTTTGCATTCATTTTCGAAAGTATAATTATATAGTCAAAAGTAGTATGCTGCTTTGTTTGCCACTTGAAGTAGTTGCTGCACCAATGGGCATTTCACAAACCCAACTCCAGTCTGATAATATTAGGGCAAAGAGACCAGCTGAGAACTTCAAGTCTATCTCACTGTTACCTCCATTTGCACTTGGGTCTCCAGGAAAATGATTTATTCTGCTTTGCTGCATGTTTGCAATAAAGGAGAAACCAGTGATATCGTGAATTCTACTCTTCTGCACCTGTTGGTATTATCTTTTTTTCCATGGTACAGCTGCCAAGGCATATGGAGGCTCTAGTTCCTTTGTGCAAAGAGATTCCTTATCATCATCTTTTCCAAGAAGTAAATTTAGGCTAACAGCAGACAGGAGAAATGTGACACGAGCTTTCGCTTATTGTGTATCAGTATTCTGGCTGCACCTGCAGTTTATCCAGTTAAACATAAGAATGACTGACACTGTGGGAATCACAATCATCTAGACATGTCATTCAGGAGGCAATAACGCATTTTTTTCCTGTACTTTGTTTTAACGAACTTGGTGTTCAGCTTCAAAATCTGTAGAATAATTTGTTAGAGATCTGTAACATTTATTAGTAGAATGTGGGCATAAAACTAATAAAAACCCCAACCCTTGATATAGGTACTCTTTTTTCACTTGAATCCCTGATTTATTTATTTATTTCTGAAAAAAAAAGCTGAAACTAACCAGGCTTATTTTAATGATTTAAAAATAGTGTCACCTAATCAACCCCTTCCTACTGTCTCGCTCATTACTAAAAAGGAAGCTATAAAAGCCTTCATTTGCACCCAATAACAGGATAGAGCACTGCTATATAGTTAGTCTGATGTGTCTGAAGGATAAAGAACCTGAAGTAAAGTAACATCACCAGTCTGTAATAATCAATAAAAATCTGTTGGAAAAAATTTTGGATTTCAGAGTAGTCCTTCCTCGAAGCCTTTCCTGTCTGGGTTATCTTCGTCCTGTGCTGTTTGCTTATGGCAGCTGGAAAGACTGTAGACCCTTACAGAGGCTGCTGGGCTGGGTGTTTTTTGCCCTTCCCTACCTCGAGACCTCTGCAGTTACCCACAGAAGCTCTTCAGCGTAAGCCGAGAAACTGAGATCTCATTGTCTTCCCATGATCATGTAAGGAAAGGTTATGAAGTGCAAAAGACAAGTACCAAGCTCTCAAAAGTCCTCTAGCAGAGCTATAGTGCTAAAATTTTACTCATTGATGTAAATCATTTCATGTTCTTGCACAGAAGTGCCATGAAAGGCCCTGGTCATCTCAACAAACTATTTATCTTTCCTGAGACAAGGTATTTGCTGCTGATCTCATTTTTAAGAGAATACAGAAACATTATGTCATAAAAAGCAACTCTCAAGGCTTAAGGAGAGAAGAAAACCGTCTCTGGGTTTACACTTTGATCATGACAGGAAGGAGACTTTTTCCTTTCAGATCTGCCCGATTTCTCAGCATCTTTTAATCAGAGTAAGCTGCACATGCTGAAGGGTGTCTAGCTATATTTTGCAAGTGTCTTCTAGGGTTTCCTTCTTTTTTTTCAAATCAAGACCTAAATCCAAAAGAGTCTTTCAAAGTTGCACCATCCTCCTTCTGCTACAGCCTACTTCTAACACAGGCCCCTGAATCTCCAGGCTTATAAATGTAGATAGTATTTAGCTGCTTTTCTCTCCTGTTTGTCTAAGTTGTGGGCACTGTTTTGGTTCCAGTGAAGGTGCTTCACAGGTCCTGTGCGCAGATCATGCAACTATCACACTTGAATAGCGTTGGCAGAATAAGTTGTTCAGTGGCTTGTTGTGTTAACATTGATGTTCACCCTCCCTCCTCCTTTACTTGCTCAGCTTACCAGCAAGAAATCTACTTCAGTGACAGCATTCAGAAAGACAGCATTCAGTAAGGCTTCAAAGGTCCAAGCCTCTGAGCTGGTCCCAGTAACTGTATAGCATTACTTGGTGCTACAGGTTTCATGTTCCCAGTTGGCCATAAATGTGATCAGGAGGCTGCAGCACCCTGCCTATGAAGACAGGCTGAGACAGCTGGGGTTGTTCAGCCTGGAGAAGAGAAGGCTCTGAGGAAACCTTACAGCACCTTCCAGTACCTAAAGGAGCTACAAGAGAGCTGGAGAGGGACTTTCGTACAAGGGCATGCAGTGATAGGACAAGCTTTAAACTGAGAGTAGTTTAGATTAGATATAAGGAAGAAATTCTTTACTGTGAGGATGGTGAAGCACTGGAATAGATTGCCACAAGAAGCTGTGGATGCACCATCCTTGGAAGTGTTCAAGGCCAGGTTGGATAGGGCTTTGAACAGCGTGGTCTTCTGGAAGGTGTCCCTGCCAATGGCAGGGGGTGGGTTGGATCTAGATGGTCTTTAAGGTTCCTTCCAACCCAAACCGTTCTTTGATTCTATCTATGAAATTCTTAAGGTTCAGCTGGCCTGACTGCTGTAGTCTGTGAGTGAACCACTGCTGTCACTTCCTTATAAGATACTGACAAACCACCTCCTACCACACCTGCACATGAACGGACGCCCCGCCAAACCAATCCCGCATCTGCAGAAACAGCTTCTGATGAGTAATTACAGATGTTTTATCCACGTACAATTAGGCAAATGCTGCAGCTCCCCCTGGCCCCTCCTCTGACTCTTGGCTTTAAAAATGGGACTCGCTAGTAAAGGAGGTTTTTTTTCCAAGGAAAACTTGTTCCTGGCCGGTGGTAAGGCAGCCGACAGGCGGGCAGCCTGTGCCCGTGTATGGCCTGCAGGGGGGTTTCTCCACAATGTTACTTTTTTTTCTTTTTTTTTCCCCCTTGTGGCCTTGCATATTTTGTCCCCTCTTAATCTGTTTGAATCATGTCTGTACAATAAACCCCTGAACTCCCTCCACGCACCCTATTACCAGCCAAGCCCAAAGCCCTCAGCTTTCCTCAGCACCCCTCTGGTGCAGATCTCCCACTTACTCATTCTGAATCTCCATCACAATTTGTGCATTCCCTTTCCCACCCAGGACTTTCTACCCAGCCACCACCTCACTGCAGTGAGGGACCTCCATCCTGCAAGGCCTCTGTTCCTGTATCTCCTCTGAGTTCTGTGGGAGTCTAGTGAAAGCCAGTTCTCAGGAGGCAAGGCCATGTCTCCAGGCACAGCAGCTGCTGGATTGCAGCATCATCAGCTGAGTGTAGAGGAGATTGGGAACTTCACCATTTACAGGGGCCAGGTTTTGACTATGAGTGCAGCAAGTTTTCTCCCGTGTCTTGTTATGCTCAGAGTCCTCAGGTGAAACTGTGGTGCTGGATCCCCATAGCCGTGTTGAGCTCTGTGAGCAGAAAGAGAGGCAAGCAGCCCAGACGCTAGCTAAGTCAAGGTCTTTTGTGTGTATCAGGGGCTGCTGCCTTAACACAGTGGTAAGGTCTGAGCTTCTGGCTTTGAGCATCAGGATCAAAGCAGTAGGGTCTGAACAACAAGATCTAAACAGCAAGGTGTCAGAATTCTTGCTGAGTTGGGAAGTCCACAAGAGCCTTGTTCCAGCACAGGCTGCCTCCCAGCTGCGGGAAGGCAATAAAGTGCAACAAAGACCATCTTGCCTCAAGATTTAGGGTCTTAAAATTCCTGTAAGGTACTGTAGCTGGATCCTTTTCTCACTTTCCCAGACATATGAATGTCCGTTCCAGATCAACAGCATAAAATGTGAGGCCATAGAAGAGGGCTCCATGCTGCCCCACATCCAGCAGGTCTGGCCCTGTAGTACATGGATTAGGAAAATGCTCTCAGGCAAACACCCACCTAAGGAACCCTTGCCAAGGAAATGCAGCAACTTGCTGAAAGCTGTTAAGTTCTTCCAGTTTGTAATTGTGGTACTTTAAACACTTTAAATGAGATGAGAGAGAATATAAGGTATCTGGACTTGTTTGGTGTGCCTAGGAGCCACCATCTGGGAACAGCTCTTTTGGGGACAATTTGAAGCAATTTCTTCTTGGGCAGACCAATGGAGACAAAGCTTCTTATAGCCCATCACTCTATTTACACCTGCTAAATAACCTTCCCCACAACTCTGGGCCAAGAATTAATGGGGAACTTAAGTGAGGAGTCCTAATCATCTTAGACATGAGCTTCAAGTAGTCTTATTTGTATATTTGGTGTATAATGATAAAGGTCTATCGCTATCATTCGTTTTGCCACTGATGGATGGCAAGAAAAGACAATCCCAAAACCATGGAAGTGTCAGAAGTGCTAACCTGCTATGGCCTGTCCTGCAGCCCCACTCTGTACACCATGTTCTGTTGCCTTCCCAGGTGGTCATGCAAGAGGGCTGCTCTGTGCAGCATTATTCTGTGCAATCCCTAATGCTACCTTATGGGATAATGGGGATCATAGATGTAGGATAGGCAGGGCTTTTTGTAAAACAGCATTACTGGAAGGTACTGTGAAATCCTGGATATCAAAGGGATTTATATGGCCAAACCAGTCTTGCTGCCTTCCTACAGTTAGAAACACTTCCAATTTATAAGAGAAAATACACCAATTAAGAAATACAAAGAATTCTTTTTTGAATGTTGCAACATTAGACACTTCAGTACCCTTCCTTTACTCAAAATAAATAAATATGAATAAGTGTGTTTTGGCAGTGGTTGTGTGTGTGTGTGTGTGTGTGTGTGTGTGTGTGTGTGATTTTAGATTGTGACTCTAGGGCTAGGTTTTCAGCTGATTTTTCATCTACCCATCCCCAGGATGGCAGGGCCAGGGATATGGGTGTCAATGGCCATGCAAGGACAAGCCTGTGATGGAGGATTTCTGAGCTGTGGTACTGAAGTCTTGCTCTCTTTCTCCAGGCCTCAGGCTAAGAATAACAACTCACCTCTGTGCTGCTGTGACCAATTGCAGGTGTCTTTGCCATGGGAAGCCAGTATGTCATCAACTGTCTGACTTGTGAAAAAGATGTTGGGAGATGCTTACCTGGAGGGAGATGTATATATAGGATATATGCATCCCTTCTCAGCTAGTAGTTTTTAGAATTTGAGTTTATGCCTGATAATGGGAAGGTGACTTAGTGCAGAGGAAATATTTTTTTTTCCAGTCTTAGTGGGAGAAGGGCTTTACTAAATAAAAAGATGAGCGAGACAGGAAACATGTTATTCCTGGGCATTACCTAGAGCAGATGTGATATCTCATAGCCTCATGGACCCTAAGATTCAATTCTTCTTAATTTTTGATTGCAAAAATGCTATGCTGTGCTTATTCATACCCCGGAAAATAATGTTTTAAATGATGATATATTACCAGATACATAGTTCACCTGCAGCATTTTGTTTTGCAACCAGAAAGCAGGCAGCATACAGCCTCTTTAATAAAGTAACATACCCTGTTGATCTTATTTGCACCTAAAAAGTTGAAGGAAAAGTTACTTCTCCATGAATACTTTTAAAGTGGATGCTCAACTTGAGTTGGGATGAAAGGGATGACAAAGATGGCTTAAATACTGTATTAGCCCTTTTATTTGTTTTATTTATTTATTAGCCCTGTATTATATCAACACAAGATGGATGGTTGCTGGATCAATATGTAGTTGTGGCTAAAAAACCCTTGCCGATGCATAGCTCCAGAATGTACCCAAAATGAACTTTTCCTGGCTAAAACCTCTCTGTCCTTTCCCATGATGATATCTCACCTATGTCTAACTGCTGATGCAGGCATTGCAAGATGAGAAAAAGAAAGAAGAAATAACAGTGAAGTTTTGTAACTACAAACAAATTTGATAATTTGAGAATTTCTTGAATGGTAAATGCACTGATGTCTTAGAAGCTAGGATACCATGGAGATAGTTGCCTTAGCAATGTTTTAGCCATGTAGATAATCACAATCAAACCTGTCTCTCGTGGCAAAATGATGCTGCATTATTTTATCCTTTTGCAAAGCTTTTGTGAATGTGCAGTAATGCAGTTTATGAGTTTTTATCTAGATATAAGGTTTTCTCTCAAGCTTCTTTTCTTTGTCATTATTTATTTTTTCAGTGATGTTAATTCTGAAAATAAATGTCTTTCATGCTAAGGCTTTGTACATATGACAGCCTGACTGATTTAGTCCCTGTTCACCTCAAGATAAAAAAAAAATCCCACTTATGGGGTGGGAAATAATCAATTTTAAAGGTTGTGTTCAGGTTTTCATCTTTTAAAAACTAGTACAGCCTGAGTTGCTCTAGGTTTAATGTTTCCACAGCATGACATAATTAAAAAAAAATCTGTGTATTTTCACGGCAGGCACTCAGACAAACCAAATGTTATGAAAAAAATGGAATAAGTAGGCAGATATCTCTATTATGATTTACAGAGTATATTAATAAAACCAATATGTAAATATATAAAGTGATATTGAAGACAAAAACAATTATCTCTTCTACTTGGAGTTGGAAGAAGAAGTATTTGCATTTCAGAGTTATTTATTAGGAAGGAAGGCAGTTTGCAATTTTAGAACAGGCAAAACTGCTGCCTAGTAGGGCAGCAGGCTACCAGAGATGCTGAGAAGGTGTTGGTGAGGCAGTGGTGGCCTCTGTGTTGGCCCTCCCAACACCTCCAGCTTTAGATTCCACAGTGCTGGAGTGACAAACCTGGCTTTCCACGACTTTCACTCAGGATTTTGTCTTAGATTACAAAAGATCTATGATTTTCAGCCCATGGAGAAGCCCTAGACTGGTTCAGTGACAGCATTTGGTTTTACTTCATCCATGTCTGTGCTCCTTACACCAGGTGAGAAAAGGGTTTGTCCCCTTATGGAAATATCTAGAGGAGAGGTATTATCCATTGAAAATTGTACTGTCTTTAGTGTTTCTTGATATAGGCTAGCCATGTCTAAAAATGGGAACTCTGCGAAGCAAATAGCTGCTACCTTCTTAATTTCAGTAATTCACTACACTGTCCCTACCTTCCCTTTCATTTTTCTCCCTTTCAAGAAAAACAAGAAAGCACAAGTCAGCAAACGCTTATTTATGTTGATCATTTCCAGACTGTTAAACATAGACTTGTAGAGCAGCTCAAGTTGGAAGGGACCTCAAAAGACCATCTGGTCCAATCTTTTGTGGGAAAGGGAGCCTAAATGAGATAATTTAGTACCCTGTTCAGTCACATCTTGAAAACCTCCAGCAATGAGAGCTCTATGCTGTCCTTGGGAAGGTTGTTGCTATTATTATTACTGTAAAAAGTGTCTTTCTTATATTGAGATGAAATCTATCCTCATGCAGCTTGTACTCTTTGCCTCTTTTTCATGTAGCTCCTTGTGAAGAGAGAGCCTGTCCTCTTTTAGTTGCTTTTAAACTACTGGAACAGTACAATGAGGTTCTCTTGAGCCTTCACTGCTGCAGGGGGAAAATACTTAAATCCTTTAGTCTTTTATCCAGCCCTTTGATCACCTTTGTGGCCCTCCTTTGGACTCCTCCAGTATGTCCACATCTTTTTTGAATTGTGGGGACTAGGACTGGACATAGTACTCCAACTACTGTGCAATTATGGGAAGAGTTAAGTTTGCCAATCTACTTGTAAGGACAGATGAAAAAGACTAGGATACATGAACTAAGGGCATGGAGAATAGGAAGAAAAAGAAATGCAGGACTGGGGAAGGAAATGTCACCTGGGGAATTTCTGATTCAGATTTGGCTAGCAAGCCTGCCTTTGCTTGGAGCCAAGACCTGTGTTTGTGGTGGCTTGCATGTGCAGTCTTTTTTCAGTAGCCTCTGTTACCTTCTAGTCTGCAAGGTCATGAGAGCGTAAATCTGCACAGAATCATTATTAGCTTTTTGTTATTTCTGTTTCAAGTGATTTCTCCTACTGGGACTGAAGCAGAGCCTATTACTGTGCTATTTTTGCCTCACAGCCCTGCAGGTCTACCTGTGTGTCCTGTGCTGAGATCTCCACAAGGAGGAGCAGGTATGTGCTCTGACAAGGCTGTGCTCCCCTGCCATAGGGATGTTGGAGGCTGACGGGCCTGTTTCCTAAGGTCTTGCTGTCCCCTGCAGTGGCTTTGGCACTTTATGCTGAAATATTCCCATGATAAAACTCCACAGTGTGTGTTTAAGACAGACTGATCTTTAACTCAGTTATCATGTTGGATTTGTGCATTTTGTCAGATTCTGAAGTGTTTTTTATAAGTTTTCACACTGAATTTTACTTATGAGAACATAAAAGCTTTTTGACTGTTATGCACTGGTTTTTGTTGTTATAATCACCATTACTAATCATATAATAAAACCTAATTTTCATCAAGGTTTGATTCACAATTCATGAATGCCCCTGGCAACTGCTGGAGCAGCATACTGTCTTCATAAAACTCAAGTACCTGCTCTCTTCTCAATGAGGGGCCATCATCCAAAGGAGTTTGGCAGTATGACAGGACTTTTCCAAGGGAACTTGGGGGCTGGGAGGAGAGTGGTGTCTTCCATGAGGCTGCTGTCACTGCAGCTGCTGGAGAAAAACTGCGTTGTGGTGGTGAAGCAGTGCTGGTGTAAGCTGGGAAAATGTTCTGCAGTGGTGACTATTGTACCACAGATCCAGAGATGATTTTGGCTTATTTTATGGGACAAGTCAGTGCAAGTTGATGGGAAATTTGTGGGTAGACAAGAAAAACGTAGAAGACCCATGTCTGTATTTGTTTCAATGCTTCTTATAATGGTTAATTTTGAAGTTGCAAAGATGTTTAAAACATTGGAAATGTTCCTGGTGGAAATAAATCAACAGGAGAAATATCCAAAGATGCACTCAAAAAATCTTCTCCTTGGCATTTTTAACACGCTTGCACTGAAGTAAACATTGAGTCAATTCAATTTAATCCTAATATATTTGTTTTCACTTTCTTTAGGAGAACGCCCACCAGGGTCAGATGTACTTGGATAACAAAGATGACAGTACAATTTCTAGACAACAAGAGATGGAGCTGAATCAGACGTCTTCACATCAAACCAGTTTATCTGCAAAGGTGGCAGCCAAACCGGTGACCAGAAGTTGCAATGAGCTGCATCTACTGAAAGAGTATCATGGCATGGTAGCAAGTCTTGGAGAACCACAGAACCTTTGTGAAAAATCAGCTACAGGGGAGGATGGCTGCATTGCTCTGGGGAAGGATTTCACTCCTGTGCCCATGCAGGGAAGGTAAGAGTAAGGACAAAGAGAATATTTTTTCTCCAAATCCAAATTAATTTTTATTTCCTTGTAGAGCAGATATGTACGTTCATTAAGTGAGTATTGTTTCTCTCACCCACATAGAGAACTGGAAGCTTAATGGGATATCGGAGCAGTTGTAATTGCCATGGAGGGGTTGTGGATCACTGCGTTTCTAAACTAATCTCAGCTTTAATAGCAGACATGGGCAAGTGTTTTCTGTTTTCAAGATCAGACAGTTGGCTTTTCTTCCCTACTTGGTGTCAGAAAACACAGAGACATTTTTCACATCCCACCTCTTTACCTGTTTCAGAAAAATGCATCATAAAGCCATAAACAGAATCACTACAGCTAAGGCTGTGAACACTAAAGTGACACTAACAGCCACTAATGGCATCAACTGTGACAGCTGACACACCACCTATCAAGTGTACAAGGTGTGTGTGCTCCTCATGTATCCTCTCCTGCATCAGCAAAGGTGCTGGTTGGTGGGAAGAGGTGCTAATCTTTCCTATTGTGACAGATACAACATCAGCAATTCTATTTGTAAGCATTTAGAAATATTTCATAGACCCCAAAATATTTCAGGTGGCTTTTTAAACCTTTCTTTTTCACCTGTTCACTTTGTTAAACACTTTTGGTAGCAGGATGGAGCAAGCTTTGCACTAGAAGAAACCACAGTGAGTGGAAGGCAGCCAGGGTGGACTGTCAACTTTGTCAAGTAGTTTTGAGAATTTTTGGAGGTGACTTGAGAGAGCCTAAAGTGAGAGAAGCGTTGTACCTATTCCCAGACTCCCGTAGAGCACAGGCCTTGAAATGCTGCCTGGGGATATCTGCATCAAGCAATATGGCTTACATTGCAGTGGTGAGTAGAGTGCCAGCACAATTTCCAGAACCTGATGCTGGAGAACTTTGTTGCATGGCTACAAATTAGGAAAAAACAGGGTAGATTTCAAAGCAGTTTAATATTTAAATGGAATTTTTTTTAACTAATTAAAATTAAACAAACACAAAAATACGATTTACTTAATGGCATAATTAAAGTGAATTAGAAGCGTAATACAGATAAGAATCCTTGGTCTTAACTGTAGTCAGCTAGAATTTTTATCCAAACCCCAGAATTTTCTTTTATTTCTCTCTCTCCTTCCCTTCCTCCTCATCACGTGGTTCTCCATAGCTGTTCATGTTCATGTGGGAGGTGTAGACCTGGGGCTCCCCCTAGTTCTGGGCAGGTTGGTCACATCTCTGCTTTGCTGAGAAGGGCTGTCATCTGTCTGCATCTGATGCCTCTGCACCTCAGTTAGAAAGAAACGTGCTTATAATGGGAAGAAAGGGAGTTTGGGGCATTTTGGTAAGTTCCCTGATTTGGGCAAGGGGGAACTAGGCTAGCTGGGTGAGTTTTGCTGTGGTTCTTACTTATCTACAGCAAAACCAGCATGCAGATCTGAGAGTGTTTCTGTCAGAGTGAGAACTGGAAATCATTATAACTGTGCTTCCAAATATTAAAAAAAATAATCAAATTATCAGCTTTACCACAAAACCCCTATATATACTTTAGAAATTAATTTTTTTCAGTGTTTGAGTATTTGTTGTATTGACTAAGAATTTTACTAAGAATTAAATCTTGTAAAAGTTCTTCAGTTCAGCATATGGGGGGAAAGAGCTAATGTCTTGTTCTGAAAGAGCATGGTAACTACCACATATATGTGAGGATGGGAGGAAAGCAGGGAAGGGAAGAACTGAGTGCATCTGGAAACCAGGTTTTTTTATTAAATTCACATCTGTGTCTTGCTACAGCTGTGTTTGCCAGTGCTGTTTACTATCCTGGCACAGGACCAGCTCTCACCCTTCTGGTTAAACTTCTTTCTGTTATTTTTCAGTGAGTGATATGAATTTGTGTACCAGCCATACACAACTTACTGTGAGGCCATGAGCCATGGTTTGGTAGTTGTGGTCACAGGTTCCAGAGATGGAAAATACAAGATCATGGGGGAGCCCACCTTCCTGTGAGTGCAGGAAGTAACTCCAGGTCTTTTGCTAACACTCTTTTCCTGTTGAGTAAACTGTAGTCAGTGTGTGTGATTTAGGAATAGATGTACAATTAAATAGCCATCCCCATGTTCCCTTGCAGACAAATCTATATCTAATCTTCTACTGCAATATACTAGGGCTCAGGAAAGGATCTTTCGAAATTTCTTCTTGTTGATCCTTAACTCTTGCTCCTCCAATATTGATTTTTTTTTTTTTTCATAGAGATGACACTTACCAGGCTCTTCTTAGCATGAATTTAACCAATATACATTAGGTGCAGTTAAAATACTGATGTGACGTGTATGACCCCTCTAGTATGACCCTTAGGTCATCGGAACTACTCAACACAATGCAGATAAAAACACGGATAAACCTTAGCACACTGATGAGTCGTTTGACTAGTTTCATTAGAATGAGAATTAGCTTTTAATGTAAATTGTTCTTTTGCTTGCAAAGGAAACTATTAATGATTAAAAAAGAGGACACCAAATCCTTTTTTTTTCCCCATTAAGTGGTTCGCTAAATTGGCACATCTGTATGGTTTGTTTTAATGTATCTACTTAGTGTAAATTGCTGAATTATCTTCCAGGTATAAGATTCCTAGGTTCTCTAAATTGTTCAAATGTACACTGAGACAAGACTTCCCAAAGAAACTATTTAACAGAACAAGGGATTTATCTTGGTCTCTAAAATTACCCTTAAAAAAAGTGTTCTTGAGTTAAATGGGGCCCTTTTTCCGGGGACATAGGTGTCCACCCCATCCTGGACTGAACATTTCCATTTGACTGCAGCATAATCCTGCAGGTATTTTGTGGTCAGTCCATATTATCTCAGGCTACCTGCCTGTCAAAATGCCTTCTTATTTACTTTGCATATTGAAGCGCAGTACCTTCTGACTCCAGCTTTGACTGCATTGCCTTAGGCTCCCATGGCTCTGTGTGAGGAGGTCTGGACCATTCACATTGTGCCACTTCAATGATCTTGTCTTTCCAGAGTATTCTTCCTCCAGAAATAAGCCTGTCTGCCTTCTTTTGAGCAACATACTTCCTTCAGTCCTGCTCACTGTAGGAAATGTAGGTATGCTTCTCTGAAGTGGACTATGAATGAGCTCCAGTGGCGTTCGGTTCTGTGGGAATGCACCTGGCCTAGGTGTATGTTTGCACTGAATTGTGGTGTAGTTTGGACTATCAAAAATGAAGGTTTTAAAGTACTGAAAAATGACAGTGAAATCTGTATTTTGATTTTTCACTTATCTCATTTTCCTCAGCCTTTAAACAATGGCTTGACCAGGCTCTTTTTTATTGCAGTTGCACAAAAGTGACTTTTATAGTCAATGGACATTAGTCCAAGCCAAATTCCTGAGCCCCTTACCTTGCAGGAAGATTCCACGCTGCTTTGTGGCAGCATGGGCAATGCTCTTCAGCTCAGCACTTACATCTCCAAAGACACAGGCTGCTTCCTTCCATCATGTCTCTTGTATGTGCAGGATGTGGCCCCCAAAAGGCCCTTTTGGTCTCATCATCATTGGTGGGAAAAGCTTAACAGCGTAGCTTTATATTAAGAAAATCTGAAATCCTCCTTTGTGATCCACAGGAAGGGGTGAAATCAGATATTTTTGCTTACGAGTTTGTGAGCATCAAAGACCTCTATAGAAATGAGATGAATAGGAATTCTTAATCCCATATAAGCAATTCACTCCTTTGTGATGAATTTAGATGAATTTGGCCCTGAAATTTGCTGGTCATTTAATACGATATTCCTTGGAAGTTTTTTTCTTTATTCTTTGTGCCTCATTTAAACAAAGATAGGTATGTCTTGCTGTCTTTAAATCTATATCTGAGTATTTTTTAGTGGGAGTCCAGAAACTATGCAATCCCAGTATGGGGTATAACTGGAATACTTTATTGAACATGTGCCTTGCAATATAAGGGTCTTGGGGGCAGGACATGTTAACGAGGAGGATGAGCTATATTAATGACAGAGTTACACAAGTTTTGCTGCAGTTTAGCCAATAGGTTAATATTTTTCGCAACCAAGACTACATAGGGGGAAAGGGATTAAAGGGGTTTAGACATGGTCTGATACAATTATCTTAAGAGTCCTTTCTGATTTCTGCTGGAGCCAGGCTTAATCCACAAGGCAGAACTTTTACAGGTCTTGTGAGAAGGGTCCAGTTCCTTCAGATCACAGGACTTTTGTCAGCCTCTGTTGCCCAAGGGATATGGCTAAGATAATTTCTTATGTCTGCTGTGTCATAAAGAATTTCTACACTCCAACATTTTTTAGACGTGTTCTGTGTTAATATGATATGATATTTAAATATCTTGAGAGCTAAAAATCAACCTTCAAAGTACTTGTTCTCTTTACTTCAAAGAGTAAATTTGAACATAATTGTTGGCTGATATTAAATCTGCTCTTCACTATTGTGATCAGTGACAGGAGTCGAGGAAAACAGCATGAAACGGACTGAGAGGAGGTTTAGGTTAGATATCTAGAAAAGGTGGTTGAGCACTGTAACAGGATCCCCAGGGAAGTGGTCATAGCACCAAACCTGACAGAGTTCATGAAGTGTTTGGACAATGCTCTCAGGCACATGGTGTGACTCTTGGGCCAGGAGTTAGACTTGATGATCCTGATGAGTCCCTTCCAACTCAGCATATTCTCTGATTCTACGATTAAGAAGATTTATCTATGGGATAATGGAAATTAATCTCTTGGGGTTTTTTTGAATCTGCTTGAATTTGTTTTTAATCAAGCAAACTATTTGTCTCAGCATTTCTCCTGTCCCTCAGTTTCACTTATGTAATGCTCACTTATGTAAGAAAAAGTTTAAAAAAATCAACCAAATTCAACTCTTCCTTTGTCCTGAATCTGTGGATCCAGAATCAGTAGGGAGATTGGTCTGCAATGAGAAGATCAGTGACTTAAAAATGTCTATTGAATTCTTGGTTTGTAGCAATACAATGGAAATATTGTAATTTTATTTCCTGTTAGTTGGAGAAACTGAGAGAGGATAAGATATGTATGGTGAAAAGTCAATATGAGAGTGAAGTTACGCCTTTAGCCTTGAGGGATTATAAATCTCAATTTTGATTTTTAATTATGTTGATGTATTACTACTTTTAAAAGATGTTTATGAGATTTAGAATTAGATGTCAAGAAGACATGGTTTCTGTCTAAATAAGTAAAATTTATGTGACAATTTAAAAGCTTCTTCAGACAGGGGAAAAGGCTGAAGGAAAAAAACCCCTCAAAACCAATAAAACCACATTTTCTTGTGTATTTTAAGATTAATTTTGATCTCTGGCTATTAGAGCAAATTGGGATCATTCTCTGTTCAACAGTCAAACAGGGAAAGCATCATTTTCACATCATAATTGCATGTTTGTGTAGGAATTATTCTGATTTTTCATGTCAACCACACAAACATTAGATAAGAGTTCAGGAGAGATAGATGACTTCACAGCAAACTGCCACCTTCATCATCATTCTCATGTGACTCCTGGTGATCTTGCTTGCTGCCTAAATGATGGCACTTCTAACTTTCTTTCCATTTCTTGTCAATAGTGAATGTTTCTGAGTTTGGATTCTCCATGAGGATCTTTAAATGAAAATATTGAATGAGTTTTAAAATATTGAAGAAGTTTTAAAGTCACAACTTTGCTAATTCATTTAGTTTGGTTCATTTGGTTTTAGATACAATCTCTCAAATATTTGTTGCTTACATGGAGGCATGTGGCTACAACAGAGCTTGTCCTGAGCAAACTGTGTAGGGGCATGGGACTGCTGAGACACTCTTAGCTTGGGTTAGAGCTCCCTGCTGTTGCCCCTACTGTATCATAAAATACCATTCAAAACCTAAAAAGCTCAAAAGAAGCAATAAGCAGTTGTAGCAAAACTTTAGATTGAATGGTTGGAAGTATAACAGAAAGATCACATTAAGCACAGTGGGCAAACAAATAAGGTATTGCAAGATTCTGCTACCCTCTTCTAATTTGCTGTTCCCCATTTCCTGGGAAAAAGTTATCTTTCAGTGGTAACAGAAGGAAGACTGAAATCTGGTTATACAATGCAACTTAAGGAGAGGATTTGACTTCATTTGAGTAAAGCAGCTGTGTTCAGCAAAAACTATTTTAACATAGTTTTTCTTTTAATGAAACCTACAGAAACAGTCCTCACTCATAGTAAGTTTCCCTGAGTTCAAAGTTATTTAATTGCTTTGTTACTGTGTATTATTCACCATCTCAGTGCTTATTTCTTATAATTATTCATGGTATCTGACATTGGTCATGTAATACAATTTCTGTTCTGCCACTGACAAACTATAATCATAGAGCTGCTACGCAGCCACTCAAATGCTTTTTGATTCTGACAGAACATTTTGTAAAAAAACCCACCGTTTTTAATGTTTTGTCTAAGTGCTCCGTTGAAAGAAATAGGAGGTACTAATTAGCTGCTTCCCATTTTTCCAATTGTCAGGCTAAAAACTGAACTCAGGACTCAGTGAAAAACTTGCAGTGTACTAATCTCCAAAGATCCAATGTTTCAATTGAGTCCCTGTGACATGGCACAAAACTGTTAAATTTTGCAAGCAGCTGCTCTTTTCCTAATAATACGGTTATGTGGGGTTTGTCATTGTGAGACCTCTTAGGTCAGGTGTGGAAAAATGCCAACGACATACAAGATGCAATCCTCTTTGGGGATGGACAGTTCTTTCCTCGTGTAAACTGCTGTTTAAACAAGGAAAGGCTTTTAATGGCAGTGATGATTCTTTTACATTGGAGGGTTAAGCCAACCAGTCAGTCAGACTTTGAAAAGAAATGTGTTGCACGGGGACAGTCACAGTTGAGCAGGATGGAATACCTGGGGCATAAATAGCTGATGTGAGGAGTAGCTAGCCATATAAGATGAAGCAAATAACTCAGATACTCAGTATCTCTCCATGAAGGTTTTTCATTGAAAAATTGATTTGTGTGCTTCGTTCCTGGATGATGTGCATGTGTGCATGTGGCAGCTCTGACATATTAAATAATTTGCAGAAATCATAACTTCACATTTGCAGGTGGTCAAATTAAACTAATTAATAATATTAATTAATAATTAATGAGATTTCCACTTTGTCCCAAAAGTCTTATGTTAGGAAGAACAATTAAATCTTTGCTGACAGAGACTAGGAAGAAGGAAAATAAAGCATTGGAGATCCATGGTCCTTACATATACCACTGCATCAGGTGGCCAAGGGGATAGCCAGCCCCTGTGGAGCTGTTGTTGGGCAGCAAATGGTCTGCATGATAACATGGAAAATTTTCTGTGGGCCCAGGCTCTGAGGCTGAAGGATAGAACAAGACAAGACCTGAAAGTGAAGCCAAAAATAGTTGAGAAATGGACTGATGCAGTACGATTGTGTCATTTAAATTTAAGCCATGAACTTCAATGAGCCTGAGGTAGAGCAGAAGCCCATGAACTTTGCAGAGCATAGAGGGAGAGAATACAGGACAAGAGCAGCTTTATTTTATGGTACAGTCAAAAAAAGAAGTAATGCCACTGCGGCTCCCTTACTGTGAATGTTCCACAGGGGATGGATGTGCAACCTCCACTCTGCTCTGAGGGGTATTAAACACACACCTCCTAACTCCTGAGTAAGTGTATGGGTCACCAGACTCCAAGACAATCATATTTTTTTCCTTTTTTCAATATACCATTTGAAATATATAATAAAACATCAATTGAAACAGCAACTGTAACTTAGGTATTCTATTTTCTAAGAAAATTTCTTGATAAACAGCTTTTTGGATTATTTTTTTGGTTTTATTATTCTGTTGAAAATATAAGGGCCTGAAGAAAGAACACGGGAAGGGTTTGTAGTCTTTCCTAACAGGCTGATCAGGTGAGAGTTTGGTTAGCTCAGCTCACACTGAGCATTTGACCAAAAATTTGCTTCAGCCTCTGCCCAAACTGCTGGAGAGCTGCTGCTGAGGGAAGAGAGAGGACTCTGAGATACAGGTGTAAGAAGAAGCATTTGAAAGAAAAGATATCAATAAAATGCAGAGACAGTAGGAATACTGGGAAGGATGAATGGAAACCCTTCCATGCAGCTATAAAAAGATATTGGGTGAAGGTGAAATATAGTGTGAAATACAGAGTGAGAGCATGGTTAGTGAGCTACGGACTGAATCAGTTAAAAGCAAGTTAATGCTTGTTGTTGTAAGCCAGACTCTGATACAATCAGTCCTGGGATATGATAAAAAATCCTCAACTCCACTCAGAGCTGCAGTTAAAAAAAGTGTATGAACCTGTGAGTCCCAAACCTGGAAGCCGGACAGCCAAGTTAGCAGCATTCCTTGCTTACCCTGAATATCTTCTAGTAGTGAGTACTTACAGTTTGGTCTTCCAAACAGAAAAAAGACATGTTAACAAGATAAAAATATGGAAGGCTATGATTCCTCATAGAGTAAAACAATCTCACCTTGCAAGGGGTACAGAAAGAAACCTTTTCTTCCTTTCTTTTTTTTCTTTTCATAGCTTACTGTTAGGAGCAGATGTTTTAGAACATAGTTCTGCTGGCGATAGGGATGTTTCAGTCTGCCCAAAATTTCAAATGTCTCTCCTGTTAGAATTAATTAACATCAGAGTGTTTTGTCCTCTTGTTTTAGGAGCACTGGAAATCATTCCTCAGCTGCAGCAAAAATTTCCCAGATAACGATGGTCATGCATTTAAGAACTGAAGTTCACATTAAATTGAATGTAGCTGATGGAAAAATAGATTAATGCAGATGGAATAAATTAGCCAGTAAAGTAAAAAAAAAATAAAAATAGGGTCACATTCTGTAGTCTGGCAAATCATATGGCTCTTTTAAAAACCTGCTATTCATAAGGAGCTCAAGTGATTTACTCTCTAAAATACAGAAAAAGCTGATAAATGAGTCACCAAAATCCTTACAGACAGTGACCAAGCAAGCAATTTTCTGCTTCATAGGGGCTAATGGAGCTACAGGGGCAACGTGCAATAATTGTCCTAATGTACCAGCAGCACACAGAGACCACACAGAGCTCTGTCCACAGCAGGTTGAAGCTAAATCAAGGACAGCACCGTGAGCTGGAGCCAGGGCTGTCAGAACTGGGTAGGCTCAGAAGTAAAGCACTTGGATTTGTTTTTTTCATTTTATTTTTTTCCCTTGCACATTTTTATATGATTTCTTTTGAGCAGGGTGAAATAGGAAACAGGTTGGCAGTTACAACCACTCACAGTTTTCAGAAGCTCAGCTGAAGCTACTGAGTCAGTCTTGTCTGTGAATTAGCAGCATCCAGAAGCAGCTGTGAAAGTCTGAAGGCTTTTGCTCCCACTTTCAGAGCCACTCCCTTTTCCGTGCTAGTCAGTAAGGACAGTAAACACAGTCCGTCTGCCATTCACTCCCTGGTATCCTTGAGCAGAGTTTCTGTAAGGACTCCCTTGCCCAACATGGAGCTCTGGCAGTGGGAGATTATGAAAGCATTTCTCTCAGATGGCCATGCTGGCAGCTACATTGAACCGATATGTCTGGCAGGGCTTTGCACTTGATGTTTGTGGAGGAAGCACTAGGCTTTTGAGGAATTTATTGTAAGAAGTCTAATCCTGGTTTAACACAGTACTTTCTTGAGAAGGGTAGGTAAATATTTTGCAGGGACTTTTCCACTCACTCTTGTGTTCTTAAGTAATTTATTTTCTCTGCTGCTGAGAAAATAAAAAAGTAAAAGTAGTTTCAAATATTATTTTGTTTTTAATCTTTCTAGAAGTGATAGGAGTATCTCTACGTCTTCACTCATACCAGTGACATGTGACCTGCAATCCGCTTTAGGAATCTATTGACAGCTGGTTCATCATGTAAACCTCTTACAGTGAAAAGCATAAACCTAAATTTAGTGAATCTGTCTGCTAAAAAGAATAGTAAAACCAAAATGAGGGTAACAAGGAATACCCTTCTGTTTTCTCTGATGTGTCTTTAATCTCCCAAGCTAATAGAGAAGGGCTATGTTGTAATATTATATAAATATGCATTTTTCTGTTGCATCCATTGGCAGCATATGTTTTCTTTGCTCAAGCAGACAGGATGGAGAATAGAGAATTCTGTCTCTTTATGCTTGCTAAACTCTGTATTAACCTGGGAAGATTGAGGTCATACATATAATGCTTTGAGATCATCAAAATTAAGTATTGACACCGGTTTCCTTATATGTAATGGAATTTATTTACTTGTACTCAAAGTTAATCATCAGGATCCTACCCATGCTGCATATGTATCTCTTCAGAAATGAAGTCTTCAGGGTGTTACGGTCTACATCACATTTAGTCTTCGTTAACAAGAAAGTTGCAAGTAGAAGCATACTTTGTCCTATTGTGGTTACAGCATTTGGTAATGGACCAAAATAAATTAACATATAAACTGGAGTAACACTTCAGAGATGAAACTGTAACATACCTCTTGCCATGTTGATGGAGACCACTCTTTCTAAATCAATGTCCTCTTAAAATTTTGTCTATATGCTTTTGTCTCAAATAAAAATCTATTCTTTCAGCTCTGCTGTGTGTCATGATATTTTTTCTCTCCAGCCATACTTTTTCCTAATGCAACTGAAGGAGATAATTCCTGTAGCGTTAGTTCTTCCACTATTCTAGTTAACTTTCACATTCCATAATATTAAAATAGTACAAAATTATACTTTTCTCCGTGAAAATGTGCTATGGACCTCTGCTTTCTCATAAGCATTTCTGTTTGTTTGTTTTTAAAAAGTTTCTTTGCAATTGTAGCCTACTTTTAAGTGCCATGACTCAAACATGATTCCATTATTTGGGCTTTAAACTGTTTCTTTTCATGTAGAGGAAAAACCATTATTCTGTGTTGATTTTTGAGGTGCAGAAGGGGTAACTCTACAGTAACTTTTAATAAAAATATCTGATTATGGGCATTTTAGTGTCTTCTTTTGTTGTCGTTCCTTTTGTTTTTGTCTTGTTTTGTTACTTTGTTTATTGTTCTGCTGTTTGAATATCCACTTTTTCCTTTGCACTTCCATATGGTCAGAATATGCTTCACTTTTTATTATATCACACTCTGTGGATAATTTCTTTTTGCAAAGTGCCCATGCAGACTGTATTAAAAACGACATTTGTTGATACAGTGACTGTTGACAACAGTTTCTGGAGTTGTCTTATTGAAAAAATATATGTGAGATGCCGTGTTTTGTTAGTACTTTTTCTTACATTTCAGATTTCTCTTATTCAGAGGAGCTGTTTGTTCAAGAACACTAAACCTTTTTCATCCATTTGAGTTGATAATCAAATAGCTACATAACTGTCTGGTCCAACATATGGGAAATGACAAGACTTGTTTTTTTTAAATTTAAATATTTTTTTTCATCCTTTTAAGAATGCTAACAGGTGTTTTCGAATGAAAAATTAGTAAATTATTCAGGCACTGTATTTGCTTGAGGAATCAAAACACATGTAAAATTTTTTCTGTCTTTAAATCTCTATATTAGCTGTGCTCCACAGCATCTCTGTTCGTACAGAAGCTGCTGGTACAGAAGCTGCTGACGTAACCATGTCAGGATGGGCTTTCCCTTTTTCTGCAGATAATCCCTTGATGAAGAATTTTCTTTTTAAGTCAGCGGTACTGACACTTTCCCTTTTCTACTTTCTCTTTGTTTGGGAGCACAGACTGAAGTTTTATTGATGTAACCTCATTCCTGGATGGCCAGGAATTTTCATGTGCATGTGAAGAGTTATTGTCCACATGGTTACTGAGCAAAATACTATCTATTTTTTTTTTATGATCAGTGTCCAGGATTTATTTAGGTTTGGTACAGTGCTGATTTTTAGAATATACATAGCTAGTAATATGGCATTTATCGTCAAGAATATGCTATTTCGGGAGCAACATGGAAAGAAATCACCTCTGTGAGACTATGGAATAATCAAAGTTACTCCATTCTGTATAGGGCCAAAGGGAATGTAGTCTTTGAGAGGAAAGAGTGGCATCTGTGTGACTGGGGGGAAAGAAGTGCTATCAAGAAGTATGATGTACAGTTTAACCATGTTGCTGGAACAAAGCCATCTGCCATGTAGGAAAAGGAATTTCCTTCTAAATTCTGAGAGGCATAATTTTGGTTTTTTTTGTCTTTTCAGTGCACAGGAGTATGTTCTTACCTGGAGAAAGACAGAGCTTAAATCAGGAGGAAGGAAGGCTGAAATGTCATTATTATTCTTTGGTTTTGTTGTCAGTCTCACCACTCGAGGGGAGGCTTGCCGAATGCAATTTGCATGCTACTTTTCATAAGACAATAAAATTCTCAGAGTTTCTTTGGAATGCATTATTTATAATCCTTGGGTTTTGGTTTGATTTGTTTGTTTAGCTGTTGATTTTTCCCCCCTTCTTTTTAATTTGAGAATTTCAGTTGAATATGCTTATGGACTCACATTTTCTATTTCAAATTTGTCTCACATCAGCACTGAATCAAAAATCTATGTTTTAAAGCTGTTTGCTAACATAGATTAGATAGCTTCTTCTCTGACATTTTAGCCTTAAGGTCCTACAGATACTCAAGACCTTTCAAGGCAGAAAAAGATGTCTGTAGAACCCAATACTGTGGAACGAGTTTCCTGAAGCTTGTAAAGTGCATGTTAATATGTTACAACGATCTTAGTGAAGGGCTATGGCAGGGAAGAGCACGATCTTTGTGAGATAAAACTGCATTTATTCTTGAATGGTTTCACTGAATATTCTGCAAATGTATGAGAAAATATTGTATTGTTATAAGATACTTTTTTATTCAGTTTGGTTTCTTTAATTTGTTCCTCTGAGATTTTCAGTGCTTTAAAAATTTTTGTCTTTGATATAAATCAAGATGGAAAGCAATGACCAATGATGTGGAATTATTTTGGTTTGGAAGTTTCTTGTTAGGAAGTTATGAATAAGTCATGTTTGGAAGGACTTGATATTTTTTTGTATACCTAATTCAACATTGACTTTTTGATGAAAAGTCTTCTGTATGAAGAAGAGATTTAATTTAAGAGAAAATAAAAAGTACATGAAAAAAAGTACTTTTTAGTATACTGTAATATAGACATTGTTTGTGTAAGGCTTATATATTATTTAGTGAATAAGTCTGTTATCTCAAAGTTAATTCCCCAGGTTCCTTGTATAGTTAACATGAGAGATGGGGAGGATGAAAATTATTTGAAGAGATCTTTCTCTTGCCAGTGACTGTAATTATCCTAGACCAGACTTTTAGATGACAAAGGTTATATGAATAACCTCAGTGTCTTATGCTCAGCCAGAACCTGAAAAGGAATTCTTAATACCTCCATTAATAACTAAATTAATTTAAAAAGTAAATATAATGGAAGGACTTCCAATACAGTTAAAAAATACCTATTATTTTATCAGCTTTTTAATGTTAATTCAAAATTTGGAAGCTATATCTCCCCCTACAAATTATTTATCTGAAAATTTTACTGCTCTTTCTTCTCTGTCTACTCTGAGTATCTCATGCCCTAGCTTTGAAGCAAATTTTAGCATTTTTGCTGGGTCTAGTCCACTGAGATCAGGATCTACATAAAGACTACGTAAGTTGTCCTAGTTATATTGAAATACCTCATGAGAACCTGACTATTTAGCAGAAATTAATATGCTTGAACTTTCCTTGTTTCCTTTCATTGTGACTAAAGGACAAAATACAAGTCCCAGGAAGCTTACAACAGTTTGGATCCATCATGTGTTTTTTTTTTTTAAAACAAAGCTTAATTTGATGACTACTTGTTATTTTTAAGATGTGTGGTGGCCTGTTGCTTGCCTTCATCTTCTCTCTCTAACACATCTCCAGGCACAGAAATCAACCCTATTTTTTCGTGTTAATAAGCCTTTTTTTGTAGATGTCTGGCTTTTTTTTTTTAACTCTAAGCAAGGGAGACAATTTTTTTTAGTGGCAAAGTTACTTTTTTATCTAAAAGTTGCAGTTATCAGTAATGTTATATCCAAATTCCTGGAATGAAACACATAGAACTTCAATTTTCAAAGAGTTTAAAAAAAATGAAAAATAGAGTCTTCATTACTTCATAGCTTACAAATTACTCTTTTCAATCTCCAAAACTAGGGTGAGTGGCATAAGAATATATTACAAGACTATGCAAGGCCAGAAGCATAATTACATGTGACAGCTTGTCAGTACATTAATTGGATTAAGGAAAATTTTATCAAAATAATCCTGTTTTACTGTTGTGCATGAAAGTGTTTCCTCATCTCAGAAGTGGTCTGTGATCTTGCTTTAATAGTGCTTTCTTTTCTTGTATCATTCTTCAGTTCAGTTAGTCTGTA
Source organism: Lepidothrix coronata (assembly GCF_001604755.1). NCBI lineage: Eukaryota > Metazoa > Chordata > Aves > Passeriformes > Pipridae > Lepidothrix > Lepidothrix coronata. Next base: position 3,729,124 of record NW_016690248.1, on the reverse strand, counting down.
AGTAAAGCTTGAACATATGTTACCCCAAACCTTTGAGACTATGACATCATATCACTGTAATTCTTGAAGAATAACCTCTCAAGATGGTCACATAATCCATTTTTTTCTCAGACCCATCCCTCTGTTCATGTGTCCATCATCCAAGTGCCCCATATTGCATATTTAAGAGAGTCTGTTCAGATATAAATTCAAAATATTAAGTCGTAACCACTTCCTTAATGTTTGATATTCTTTAAATTACCTCAAGAGCTAGAAAGAAATTTTGATTCCCCTTTATTTGTCATAAATTAAGTTAGCAACAGAGCTGGTTGAGCCTAAACCCCATCATGAATGCCAAGGAAAAATGCTGGCATTTAAAAGCCAAGCCTGCAGAATATGCTAAAGAATTACAAGTGCAGTCATGCTTTAAGTGTTGATAAATTGCTTCCCTATTGTAGACTCATTTTTCAATATGACTTGCAGCATTTGCAGATAATACCTCTTAAAAGGTTATCTGTTTAATCCACAGAGAAACTGGGGGTTTGGAATTTGGACCACTACCCAAACTGGCTACTGCTGCCTTTTTCAAATTTGCAGCTTGCTGGCAGTTGCTAACAGCTAAACTGTTTTGGCAGCACCTGCTCCCAAAAAGTATTTTCTCCTTCAGACTGTCTGCGGTTTTCCATGTGGTTTCCTGCAGCTTTCCAATTTTCTTTGCTGAAGCAGAAAATGTAGAGGAGGAAACAGCAGACACACTTTTCAGTTGAACTGCTCACTCCTTCAAATGGTAGACCCTTTTGATCTGCTCTGTCACTGTGATCCTGCTGGTTAGTCATGAAAGTCTGGGTTGGCCTGGGTCCCCATCCTGTCCCTGAGCCCTTGTTGAGTGTTGTGGGACAGACTCTGGCTGGGAAGGTCATGGCCCTGCCAGACCCACATCCACCCTCTGGACCTGGCTCCCTCCCATAGGGCAGCCAGACCTCATGGTACCCTGACATGGGAGCAGAAAATTTGTGGAGAACAACTTAGTCCTCTTAGGTAGAGTCAGAGAAGCTGCAGGGCAGCTTAAGTGTTCTTTCTTTTATCTTCGCCCACTGCAATGAGGTCCTAGTCTGTTAACTACCTCCCAATGTCTTCTTGATGAAGACATTCCCTGACAGAGGCAGACAAAGACTCTTGAGGTACGCTACCAAGTCATGGAGATATCTGAAAATTTAATTTTATTTTTTCCAGGAAAGTACTATAACCCTACAAAGCCCGATTTGATTTAAAAGAGGAACCATTGGAAGCACTCTATTTTTCAAGCTGTTTCTGAACTTACAATTGCCATTGCAGAACATGTTCACTCTCAAAATCCATCAGAAGTGAATGAAGCAAGCACATTGTGTATGCCCTATATAAGGAACCATTTCCATCTAGGATAAGCTCAGCACACATTTCACTACATCTTCCTTAAACATGTTCTTTAATTGCTTGGGGTCTTACCACGGTATACACTTATTAATTTGGAATCATAGAATTATTTAGGTTGGAAAAGACTTTTAAGATCATTGAGTCCAACCACTAATCCAACTCTGCCAAATCCACCACTGAACCCTGTCCCTAAATGCCACATCTACATGTCTTCTAAATATCTCTAGTGGTGGTAACTCGGCAACTTCTGCCGGCAGTCTGTTCCAATGCTTGACAAGCTTTTCTGTGAAAAATTTTTTCCAAATATCCAATCTAGACCTCCCTTGAAACAACCTGAGGCCATTTCCTCATGTTCTGTCACTTGTTGCCTGGGAGAAGAGGCCAATCTCTACCTCACTACAACCACCTTTCAGGTTGCTGTAGAGAGAGGTAAGGTCTCCCCTGAGCCTCCTTTTCTCCAGGCTAAACAACCCCAATTCCCTCAGCTGCTCTTCATAAGACTTGTGCTCCAGATCCTTAATCAGCTTATTTGCTCTTTGGACACTCTCCAGCACCCCAGTGTCTTTCAACATGAGACCTGCCTGTTGGCTGTACCTCTCACAGTACTGTACCTCTTGCTGTCAGGTAATGCCAGTGCCAGCCCCACATGATCCACCTTTGGGGATCCCTCTGGGGGATCCTGTACAGTCCTGTCTAATAGAAAGGAAAGCCTAAGAGAAAATGAGTCTGTATTAGGTAATGCTTTCATTGCTAAATTTTCCTGACATCTTAATGGTGCATGCTTTTAAAGGGTCTGGAGGTTATTTTTTGATTTAAGTGAAGCTACATAAAGCAGTCATCAGAAAACATCTGGAGCCTGTTTAGAGATGTGAGCTCGGGAGTCTTTGATCCTTCCCTTGGCTCTGAGCGTATCAGTTGACCATGCTTCATTTGTGATGGGTAGTCATAACAATTTCCCCTGACATCCTACCACTGAGGAGAAAACATCATGGAGTGATGTGTCTCCATGTGGGCACATATATATCATAATGTTGATGGATGTATGCGTGCACACAGCTGCTTAGCACACAGTCCATGTAAATGTTTAAGAGCTGAGTGCTATGATGTTGGTCAGCACAGTTTGCACCATGTAACTCCAAAAGTAGACTTTATTAGAAACTGACAAATAACCAAATCTGGTGGGAGAATGTGTTTCAAGTGCAGTCAAAAGCCGGTGTGGTTTTTTTTTTTGTGTGTGTGTGTGTTTTTTGTTGTTTGTTTGTTTGATTGATTGGTTTGGTTTGGTTTTTTTCTTTCAATTCTATTTTTCAATTTATTTGTGCATTATGCTTGTTTACAGATACGATAAGAGTAATTAGTTCAGTACATATGATTTAATATAAATGTTCTCTATTCAGGGAACAGGAAGATTCTGAAACAAAACTTTAGCCTAAAAGAATGTAGAAATGATAAATTAAAATCATGCTGTTGTGACTAATCTCCTGCATGATTAATTAGCTCTCATATTCTTACTCTGGACTTCTCTTCTAGGAAATTTTGCTTAAATTGTTGCTGTATTTGTTACAAACTCTTGTCTCAGCAGTGTTTCTGGGCTTTTGTGTAAGAGGCAACCTCACGCTTATAATCATTTTAGTGATTACTAATTCAGGGAAGCATGCTAACTTTTTTTCCCCGAAGAGATTGTGCTTTTAATTTTTTTATATAGTGAAATTTTTAATAAGTTGTGTTCAAAACTACTGATGTTCTTGCACAATACCTATGCTTCCATACTCACATCATCTTCAATTCTGACTAAATCTTTTCCATGGAAGTGAGAATTATTGGTTTCTGTTGTCATAGAAATAGCTCTCTTACTGATAGTTGTGTGCATAACGTGGCATACGGGAGATGAAGCATTGTATTAGCCGATATTTAAAATGTATGCCTTTTATTATAGGGAGTGAAAACTTAATGCATTATGTGGCATGATTTATCTTTTCAATACAAGGCAAATAATAGGTTCCAGTCAAACCTTGTGATTATTTTAAGTGTTTGCAGCCTAACTAGGATGAGTATGGTCTTTTTCTTTCTCAGGTTCTTGTAGGATGTGTTTTTTTTTGGTGTCCTTTGCTGCAATGTATTTGTGATTGAAAGTTTGCTTATGGTTGAACATCAGTGCCACCACAAAGTCTTCTTTTTCCTTTGGTTTAAAGTAGCAGGTGTAATCACATTAGCAAATGCTTGAAAATGTGGTTAGAGGGCAGATCTAGGGCTCAATGGCTGGAATTAAGTTCTCTCTTTGCACTTCATCCAAAGTCCCCTGAAGATTTTGCAAGTTATCACCTACAGGTAATGGGAAACAGTAGTGTGTTGTAGGTGAAAATTGCAGCCCTCTGACTAATATCTAATGAGTCATCAGCCCATCATTGGGAGCAACTGGAGTTGCCCACATTCCCTTCCTCTCCTGCTCTCCCTTTACCTCTCCATAGGTCCAGGAGGGCAGGGGGAAACTGCTTCTCCTTAAGCTGCTCAAAAGGGTATAGGAGATTGAAGATCATGTCTCTGGTGTACAGCTGTAGAGAAGTACAAAATGCCAGCAAAAGAGTGTGACCCTTGTTCATCCATGGGAGCAGTGGCACAGCCACAGGTTTTCAGGGCTTCTGCAATAGTTGTCCAAGGCTTGCAATTGGACCCTCATTTAATGCTGTGGGTGAGGTCCTTCTAGAGCTGCTGTCAGGCAATTGGAACTTCACCTGTGGACATCTCCATGACTTGGCAGAATATGCTGTATCATCTGGGGTGGGATAGCCCTCCTACAATGCTGGTTCTTACTCTGGGTTACTATGGAGACAGAAATTGCAATTTCTTGAAAGATTAGGCATGGGAAAGTATGTCTTGGACTGCAAGTAACCAGCTCAGAAGACATGCTTCCTTGGAACAAACTTGTACTCCTGCAGAGAGAGCCAAAATCTGTATATATAGCTGTCACAGTAGCAGCCATGTAGTTAAGAACACAATCTTCTGTTAGAAAGATTCCTCTAAATTAAAAAACAACCCATGCCCAGCAGCAGCAAATGTGAGGATGAATATGCTCCCAGCAGCGGTTATACAGCAGGTAGGACATGCTCTTCTTTTTCTGATGTCAGTTCTACATGGATCTTTCTTTGTGAGTAATGTTTTGCAAGTCTTTGGAGAAGTCCTTGTAAAATACTTTTTTCACAGGGTTTGGTTTTAGTTTTCTCCCATCATTTTGAATGAAAGGGAAATGAGAATGTTAATTTTTTTTGTGTGAAGATCTGTATGCATATCTAAATATAAATGTATACATGTGTAAATGCAATTATTTCATGTTTCTTCTGAGCAGCCTGATCTAGTTGAGGATGTCCTCGCTTATTGTAGGTGGGATTGACTAAATGACCTCTAGACATCTAATCATAGAATAGTTTGACCAACTCAAACTATTCTATGATTCTCATATCTGATGTAAAACATGCTAATGACTTTTGGGTCTGAACCATGAGAGAAGAATGGTGAACACAATTGTCCAGCTAACCAGCTCCTCACCCCCACATAGTATAAATCCAGAGCAGTCTTCTCATCCTATTAACAGTCCTACCCACGATGGGTTAATGAGCTGATCTGGTGATTAGTCTCTTGGTAGTGCTGTTGAATTGCTCAGTAGACATGGATTGCCTGTGGGTATAATCAAATTTTCCAGGTATTTGATTGTGAAGAAACATTCTGTCATGGTAAACTGATCCCAGGTTTTGAAATGTGTCACGTTGGTTTTTTTCCCTTATTTACACAGTGTCACAATTACCAGCTACTTGCAGTGTTGATGTTAAGAGGGTTTTTGAGCGCTGTAGACTTGTTCCTCTATTAGTGGGGGATCCTTGGGCCTTCCTATGCTTTGCTTGCAGATGATCTCTATTATTTTTTGATTAAGTCGGTGATCAAATTGCACCAATAGCATCTCTGCAGAAGTATGAGGGGCACAGAGGGGCTTGCATTAGGCTCTCTGTTCAGGGATGACTTTCATTTTTATTATCCATGCTATTGTTTAGTGATGTTTTTCCAACTTTTCTTTCTAGAGCTTTCAGACTTCAAGATTCTTTTATGCCCTAATTAGCTTTATTGTTTATATTGCTCTCATTCTTTAATTAGGGTAATCACGTCATGGGGGAGTTAAGGCTCTTCTGCTTTTTCTCTAATTATTTTTGTTTTGTCAAGCCTGGCTGTTTCCTGCTGCTTATTCTTGTCTATGTGTTTTTATTCTCTGCAAATTGATGTTGTCATGCACTAATTGTTTTCACTTTGTCTGAAGACCTTTTCCATTTTTACTGTCTTCATCATTCTTGGACATCTGTTCAGCTCTGCAGTTCCATTTAAAAGTGGCAGATAATATACCAGCAAGTGGGGGTAACAGAAGTGCAAAAAGAAAGTGAAAGTGATGTCTTTAACTAGCCTTCTGGATTCTTCAACTCAGGTTTTGTCACTTAAACCACCTTCCACCAAACCTTTGTCCTCTCTTTCTGGTTGCCGTTCCTGTGGTTGCTTTGACTTCAGCACTTTTTGCATACTGGTCATTCACAGTAGTTGTGAAGAGTTGCTGAGGTGAGGATTGTCAGTGGATATATATGCCTGAGTAACACAAAGCAGTGTTGGTACCGACTCCTAACAAGTAGAAGAAAAGGGAAGTTTTTGTAGAAAGTGTTCTGGTTAATAGTCTTGGAATTTGCACGTCCTAGGAAGAAAAGTAGACAAGTCAGTGTGGAAAGGTTAATGGTGTACACAATGCGAGATTAGATCAGAACAGCAGAGTATATATTAATTGAAGCCTTTTTTTTCCCAGTGGAACAAGTCACATCGTTTTGTTTAAAAGCAGAAACAGCTAATTGATCTTTGCATGAGTTAAACTTCTGAATGCACAAATTTGAGTTCCACCATCTGAATTGTTATCATAATTGTACCCTTTGGATGCAGACTGAGTATAGTAGAATGCTGGGATTAGCCAGGAGCATATCAGCAGCTCTCAGTGAGCACACCTTTAAAGTCCTCATAGCATTCTTGCTATCCTTATGGATTCCCTTTTGTAAAAGCTCTAGGCAACCATTCACATCTAAGACCATGATAAGATTAGAATAGCACTTGCTTCAAAATGGAAGTTTCTCCACTTGAACATTGTGTGAATGATATTCTCCTATTTAAAAGATGTGCTTCAGAGTATGCGATCATCTCTTCACAGATTAAGCGTCAGTGCAATGACACTGACAACCTGAGTTGTAATCTGCCCAACATTTGACCTGAGGTACTGGATAATTCAATCTTTCATTCATTCTCTTCTGTTGAGACTGAAAATACGGGCTTACAGCAGAGTTTGAATGAGCGTTGTGGCCACTCAAGATTGAAATAACCATATCCAGTTGCTCAACACCTAGCACGTCTTCTGAATGAAAACACTACTGAACAAGCAAGCTGAAGCATTAATTGGAGGTTTTAATTTTTTAATTTTGAATTTTGAATCTTCACAAATCTCAAGGAATTTCTGTCCTCCATTGTGGTATAAAGTCAAATACACAAACCCTTCTTTTTGAACTGGCCTTATATTTAGAAGATTGAATTAGCAGTCACCTCTGTGTACTTATTTGATTGTCTAAGATTTTATAATTTCTTTTCTCTTGCAGTCCAGCAACAGTAAAAGAAATTTCAGTTTTCCTCTAGGTGTCTACTTCTAGGTACAGACATTTTGACTGTATGTCGAGGAGATTTCTTTGAGACCTTCTGGTGGTGGGTGACTGCAGTTTTGAATGGAATAAATCAGGGTGTGTCCGAATAACACTGATTTTGACAGGAAATGTCTCTGAAAGAGCCAGGTCTTGGGAAGATGTTCTAAAATGACTGCGATTGTCCTTGATTGTCTTCAGATATTTCTCAAGCTTTGGGATTTATGCTTTAGCAAAAGGCTTTTTAACAATGCTCAACTGCAATATGGCAAGAAGTAGCTTGCTCTCTGTTTCATTATCTGCAGTACTAGGACCAAGACTTGACAGAAACTGTTTGGAAGGAATTGTGCTGCAGGAATGACATACTTGTATCGAGATAAATTTTTCTTCCCTGATACCAAGAGTGCTAAGGTTACTGTAGTGATTAGTGGATTTATAGATGGTGATTCATGTCTGAAATAACATTTATGAGAAATAAATTATCCTGTTGTTTTATATTTTCAGAAGTATGTTAGTGTAAACTTATATGAATGAGTACCCCGCGAGCATAAGGAGGTAACTACCATGTCTAGTTCAAACTTAATGAAAACCCGAATTTAGGTGAGCATCATTCTTAGAGAATATTTAACTAATTAGATGGACTTGTAGCAAAATGTTCTGTAGAACTGTAGTGAATCATTTTACTTTAGACTTATTATTCTGTTTTGGTATTTTTCCCTCCAAAGATATCACTTCAATTTTTCAAAACTCTTCAGCTCGAGGTCAAAAAACACTGGCTTTACAGAGAAGACACCACTACTGAAGGTTTTCTCAGAGGAAAATGGGTGAGTTACTTTCATTTTACTCAAAATATTTTTTCGTAAGCTCTCTTCTATTTAATTGTATGTGGTTCTTTCTTATATCCTGACACAAACCCTGCTGGGAAATAAAGTGAATGACAGGGGTTGTAAGCAAAGAATTATTCTGGAGGACCTTGGGAGGAGAGAAGAGGCTGTAAAAAGGGAAGGATGTAGAATCTGAGGTCAGAATGATTAAAGAGCCCGATAGGGAACTGCAGGTTTTGTGCTCTTATTTCCTCCATGTGGTGTTACATCAGGTGCATTGAAAGACACAGCAGAACTGTAGGAAAGATCCTTATAACACAATTTGCACACCAAATCTTGAAGCACATCTGCCTAGTGTATCAGAGAACTGGTTGTCTCGGGTGCACCTAAATGTCATGGGTTCCTTGTCCTTGCTCTGCCATCTACTCAGCAGTATCACCAAGGGGAGCTCAGTCTGTACTGAATAATTCTTTTTCTATTAATTTTTCCATTAAAATCTATCACATTGAACATAAGGTTTTGCAAGGTCAGTTGCATCTACTACTTGTTGAAATAAAGCACTGTTTTATTATGTTTACTGAAAATGTGTGACAGGTTGCAGTGTATGGCTCTTCATAATCCAGATTTTACCACAGATGATGATTCATGGGACAACAGCTCAGCAGAATTTGAGCAAAGGTTTCAACTGGAAAGTGAAATGACAAGTTTTTCCAGATCTGCTTCTTCTGAGAAATATGAAATCTTGGACAACCTTCATGTCAAGTTCAATTTATCAAAGATGAGGTCTGACTTCAAACATTCATTTATTTCTGTTTCCTTTTATATATATATACATATATTAATTTCGGCAGGTATTAGTTTATAAGCAGAGATGTCTAGAAAATGATTTATTTACACAAATTAATAAAATAGCACTCCATGTTTAGACCATATCTTGCCACTGATAGTTTAAAAATAAACACTGGTGAAATTGGTTACAGTCTCTACCTAATGATTAATAACCCCTTGTTCTTACAAGCATCAGTCATAGCACCTATTCTAAATTGTAATTAAATACTTTCTATATTGCTTTTAACATTTCTTTAAAACCATTTCTTAAATGCCCTTTGGTTTGATTCCACAGCTTTTTTTCTTCAGTGTTTTGTTCCTTCATTTTAATTAAAATATGTATCTAAAAGTTTTTTGTAGTCATTATAGTAACTTTTCACATATACGCAAAGCAAAATATAACTTAACATTCTTCTGTCTTGAACTACATTAATATATTTCACTCCTTACTTCAAAGTAGTCTTTTACCTCATTTAGGCATGGAGGAAACTGAATCTGTTGATATATTAAAAGATAGCAATGTGATAAGACCTTAAGTTCAAATTTTCCCAGGATATTTTTGCTGGGGATTTAACTAGCAAAACCTTTAACCCTGGATACTAATTCCCTCTCTCCCTTCCAGAGTTTCAAGGGTTTTTCTAGTTTTGTTTGGTGTCTGCAGCCAGCTCTGCAGATTTTCATGGAGCCCAGCACTGCATGTCCCCATCTCCTCGTTGATCCATGGAGCCTTTCCAGCGAGATGTCAGTGAATCTTTTCCTTCTCTGTATATTGTCTTAGCTCTCCACAGTTGCTTTCCTTCTTTAATTGTGCATATGGTTTTGTGTGGAGTGCTGCTCTCCTGCACTGCCGCTGAACAAACAGAGCAGGAGAACTTCAACGACTGCAATTAGTGTAAAATGAGCATATGCAAAGGAGTATGGCAGCTGTCTTTCTTCACATTTGTGGTAGATTTCTCTGGCATTTGATGGAACAAAGGTGTTGATCATGAGTGTGGACTCCATCATTTCCATTACAGCATAGGTTTATAATCTGGGGAGGAGCACATTCTTCTGGCAGAACTTCCCTTGAACCATTTTCATTGCTTTAGTGTGGGTTGTACATATGGGATCAACTCCTTGGCTTGCATAAATCTGCATAACTCTGCTGAGATAACAAATGAAGTTAAACTGCCTGACACAATATGTGGATTAGACTAAAAATCATTTGGTTTAGAACGGGGGGTGAAATCCTTCATAGATTTACACTTTGTGCATTTCCAACTGAAGTCAAATAGGATTGTGCCAGAGGCATATATCAGCATAGGATTTGGCACAGCATTTGTACTTGCACTGCTGTGCCAGATTAGCACTGTAGAATGGAAGAAACAGATTGCAAACCACAGGTGAGTCAAAAGCTAGTCACATCTCAACTCTAAGCTGTTAAAAGTGCTGCTTCCCTAATAAAAAATGCCATGAAAACAAACAGATGGGGGGAAAAGATCGTTCTAAATTCTACATTTAATAAAATAACCATTTCAAAAAAATTATTATACCTTACCAGTGTCTTTAGATGAGTTTCCAATATTTACAGACAAGTGGTTATGAATTTATAAATGCTTAGTTAATGTTTTTTTCTCTTATGTCTTAAAATCAAGTTATGTTTTTTGTTTCAATAACAATTTGAATTATTATTGTAAATTATAATTCCTAAGTGCAAACAAAAAAAATCAAGTACATTAAAATTAAACCAGTCTGGACCAGGATTTATTAATTCATAACATAATAGATTCTCAAAAACACCAGAATAAAGCTGTAATGTAGAGATGGGAAGAATAGACAAGCAGGATGGAGGCTTCATGACTAAGATAGCACTAGGTATTTTCCATAAATCACACAATACCAACAGAAGTTATCAGTTATGAAGTGCTGATAATGGCTTTTGTTGTCATTCCTTTATTTTCAAGCCATTATTATCTTTTTCCCCTCACTGCCATCTTGTTTTTCAGTAGAGCAGGGCTACTTGGAATTTCTAGAAGCCACCTAACTGGCTTCCTTCCCGTCTTCCTCTACCTTTTCTAGATTTTTATGCTGTGTAAAGTTTGTGTAAAGTTGTTACCACTTGTATTTCATAGAGTACTGTAGCCTCTTTGTACCAGTTTGTCTGTGGCAACATATTTTTATTAGCTGCTGGTTTTTATTAGCCTCTGTTTGGAAAATTCTAAGGAGGAGGAGAACTTTAGAAAACAATGTTTTCCAAAAATGGGTGTCCAGTCATTTACGTTTCTTTTGGTCAATGAATTGATTTAGGGACTTATTTCCACTGCAATTAAAAATTATTTCTGACACTCTTCAGACTACTCTGCTTTAATGTTTTGTCCTATAGCATCTATCAGTGCAGCTTGTTTTTGCACTATTCTTTTTTCAACTAATTATCCTGGTAACTTGAAATCTTCTCCTTCTTGCTTGTCATCAGATTTAAATCAAACCTTACATTTGTCATTCTGTCGGAAAAGCAATGTTTGAATGTTTACTTTTGAAAAAAATGGATTAAGAACATTAATGCTTTCAATTAGTGAAAATATGTAGTGAGGGCAAATCAATAGAAAGATTTCTGTAAATTAAGACATCTGCATGACATATTGATGGGCAGTCAGAAAATTATTAGTTGAGTTGTATTTCAGGGTGTGATTAAAAAAAAAGTAATTTAAAAGTGCTGAATCTTGAGAACTGTTGCTCAAGAGCATGCATTTTCAACATCTATATTTTAATTTAGAGTTATTCTTGCTTAACCCACTTAATAGTAAGCTCTGACACTTCAGAAGATTTTATGGCATCACATTTCCAGAACAGGGCATTTTTTCAAAGGGCACAGATGTGCTATGGAAAAAATACCTGGTTTTGCTAGTTGATTTATGCTCATGTAGTATATTTGATTTAAAGAGACACTGTTAAACCCAGAAGATTCTTAAAGCTTGTTCTTGTCTTCAGGTGTTTTTTTCCCCAATACCTTTCAGGACGTATATTAAAAGTCCAGTTTTGAGGAAGTCATTCATGACACCATCCCTGTATGCAATAAGCTGTACTTTCTGCACAGCCATGACACTTCCCTGTGATGGCAATGCTCCTTTGCCTCTCTGGGAGAGACCAGAAAGAGCTGATGGGTCTCTGGATTTGTCAGGAACCAGCAGTAGTAGTGAAGTGGCTCCAGGATCCAGCACCAGCTCATGCTGCAGCCTTCCCTTAGCTTTCTCAGTGGGTAAAGCCTTCTTTCCTGTGCATTGAGATCCAGCTGGCAGCAGACCTGGAGCAGGAGCCTTTTTAGTCACCAAGGTTTCCTAAAGCCTCTGCTGGCCCTGCATCCTGATGTCCATACTCAGATGTGATATTATCATTCAAAAGTTCTTACTATGATGTTTCTGAAATGTCAGAGCTACTAAGAGAACAGAAAGATTTGTTTTAAAATAAACAATTAGTAAATATATGTTTCTTGTGTTTCAGATGCTGTCTAAAATTCCTAAAAGTTTCAGGCCTTTTTATCTTTGTAGTTGTCTGCTCTGTAAGTATTGAATTTGCAATCCTCTCCTGGCCCACATTGCCTTAGAATTAGTTCAAAATGGGCTGTGATATTTTCTCTTAGCTCATAAAAAATGTCTTGAGGTTGGGGGCAAGATGCCAAAAAAAGACAATACTGTACAGGTCTTCATGTCCTGTTTGGTGAATTAGTCACCACTCAGGGCAATGTGGTTGGGTAAGCAGTTGAGTTGGAGGAGGAGGCAGCTTACACTCAGATCTGTCCCTTATGGATGCTTGTTGAATTTAGCATGAGTCTTTTCATACTGGCACCTGAGGAATGCTCCTAGGAAAAGACGTGCTGGGGAGGATGCATCAGCAATGGCAGTGCCTCACAGCGTCAAAGCCCTAAGGTCATGGGGAGATGGGCCTCTCCTAACTGGGGTGGCCAAAGTGCTGCCCTCTCTTAACAAAATCTTCGAAATTAGAGAAATCTTCGACTGTAAGACTTGAGAAAAATTTTGAAAAGTTGGAGTTTATTCTTTTAGCTGTTTTTAGGAACTCCTTTTTGAGTAGCAGGGCTTCTCTATCGGAGGAAAATGTATGACACGCTGCATTTCCTAAGGTATGGGTGTTGTTTTCCAGACAAATCCTGTCCAAAGAGACATTTGGGTAAAATACATCAAATAAGTGACTTTGGTAGTAAGTTAACAGGAGGAATATTACTTGCCCTTGTTAAGTACCCCAGAGGTGCTTTACAGCTGTGGTGGAAACACTTGAAAATATTGAATCAGTCTCACAATTGAATGTACAGTTTGAGAGAGTCTTTTTTAGCTATTTGAGATAAGTTTAGCAGGTATTTTTTCAGTTTTTGTGTCACTAATGAATGTTTGGGTTTTATACTTGCCCTAGATTTTATTTGGCATTTATCCAGATCAAGGTGTTCCATGGCAGATGTTGGCTGTATCACCTCTGGAAAGCTTCTGTATCCTTCTTTCATTGAAAACAACCCTGATCTGAAGTTTTATTGATAAACTGGTTGAAAGGGTGGGTGTTTTCTGTCTTATACCCTGGGAGGACTGGGTGTCCTCAGAGCCTTGGCTGCGCTTAGGCTTGTCCTTTGACAGAGGCCACAGCCGTGCTCCCTGTCCAAGTCTTACTGAATGGCATCTGTTGGGACCAAGAAATTGTTCAGAAGAACAAGCAATAGAATAACCACAAATAAAAATGATTCATCACAGGTGAACAGAGATCTGAATGTGAAAAGTCTTTGAGGGATAAACATTCAGTTAGTAAACAAACAAAAAACCAAAAATTACAATAAATTGTAATCAATTATGTTTCTTGTTCCCACTATATTTTTAGTTTAATCAGTCTGATCTACAATCTGCTTGACTTTTATTTCGCTGATGTTGAAAGAAGATTCACCTGTAGATATATTTCACAAACTGCTGGAAGGTTTCTTGTTTTGAAAAGCTGCAGTAGAGTTTAATTTTGGAAATGCCGAGTTCTCCTATTTAACTGGTCAGCTCCATGATTTTGAGCAGAGAGAGTCCATTTTAAATAGATTTGATTATTAGCATTCTCATTGTGGCCAATAATGACACTATATAATGTGCTAATTAGTAGGGTAAATGAGGAAGAAAATGTTAGTGCCTGAGGGCAATTTATAATTAAAAGTTGAGGTTGCTTTTTGGAGGAAATAAAGGGACTTTTAGTAGGATCAGTGACAACTTCAACTGTAAACTCCCATCAATATACTGTTTACATCAATGTTTTTGTCCTCGAACCAGATGTATATATAGAAAAAAGACTGCGAGGCAAAGAATATAGTCAGATTTTAGCAAACTTTTCATCTTCCTTAGAGGTCCTAAAAATGGGTTTTTCTTCCACAGAGCATAAATTAACTTAATGAATGAAACAACCTCTCTAATTCTTTTTCCCCTTTGAATATTTTTTATTTTGTAACTCTAGTTCTCTACTGCACTCCTCCATCATTTTTCCTTACAGAAAACATTTAAAAATAATTCTGTTTGTTGACGTTGTTAGAAATGTACTAAGCATTTTGGCTGCAGGCAATGTTCAAGCTGTTAAATAGATGGATGAAGACCAGGACCACGTGCAGAGGCAGGCAAAGGAGCAGAACCTCAAGGCACAATTGACAAAATGCTACAGAAAAAAATTTGTTAGGGACTCACAGAACTTCTAAAACTGATGGAGAGATAGGATGTATCCAACATAGACAAAAATTGAACTGGATTGCTAAAACTCCAAAAAGGGGGGGAGAAAAGTTATACAGCACTCTTCCATTGGGGAAACCAGAAGGGACAGAGTGGTTACTTGGGTTACAAGTGGCTAAGCTTGTTATACCATGAGGCAATGATGTAGAAACAACCTCGTAAGCTACAAACAGGAACAGGAAATCAAAAGAGAAGACTACAAATACTAACACAGAAAAAAACACAGTTAAGGACATTATGCAAAAATGGATGCTAAGACCCAGGGAAAAGGTCTTCTTTGAAATGGTAATATCCTAGAGAAGCTATCATAAGTGACCTGGTCATAAATCAGGACAAATAATATATAACTACCTCAGAAACTTGGTGAAAAATAATCAATACATATAGCATTCTCAAGGTACATTTTACAGTAGGCAGAAGAGGATATACAAGTAGATGTTAAAGAAAGCCTAAAGTCAGCCATGTGCATACAAATATAAGAGAGAATCTCCTTCAAACGTGGCTTTTTGTCTGCCTCTGTACATTGAATTAATTACGTGATGAAGGGTAGAACAGGAACTAGATATTTTGTGGAGTGACTCATCTCAGCTACACCTGAATTAGTCATTGTAGGCTCTCTTTATAGTTAATAGAGAGAACTGACGTTTCTCGTGAGCAATTCCTCTCATCTTTGCCTAGTAGTCTAAAATGAAGCAATGAATTCCATCTTAAAAACGCTCTTTTCACTGTTTGTAAGGAAGTAACAAACTCAGATGCAGATGTCCACAGTACATAGGCGTAAACTATGGTGAATGAATACCAATTTAAATGTTTAGATACTGCATCCCATTCTATCATGTTGTCTACACGAGCCACATAAAAATGAAGTAATATGAGTTGACTCTCACACACTCTTCAATACCTTCTAAGACCAACTAGTCAGAACACCAAGATCAGAAAAAAAATGGTTCTTGGTTTAGCTGTGAGCAGCAGACCCAGTTTGGTGCCAGGTGTAAACAAAGACAGCCACTGTGTAATGCTTCACAAAGCAAACACAAACCCAAATCCCTTAACAGGCTAACTCACAGCAGTAATGTAGTTTCAAGAATAGAACTACATCAAAATGAGGCAGTTTAGCGGAAGTGAAATAAAAAAGAAGAGCTCTGGCTGTAAATCATGTCAGGGAGATTTTTTGCTTTAAAGGAACACACTGGAGGCCACATTACAAAGAAAAAGTTCAGAAGAGAGAAAGCATGCTTAAGCTGCAGAATAAAAGGAGATATTAAAAATAAAAAGATAGTTTCCCCAAAAGTTGGTCATATTTGAATGATTAAAATTTAGAGAAAATCACATTCTGGCAATTTAAGGGAAATATAAAACCAAAGTAAAGCAGAACAAAAACATTCTGAAGATCAGCTTGCTAAAAAAAAGTTGCATTTGGATTCATATAAGCATGTCTGAAGTTTTCTTTTGGTTTATTTTGATTCCACCTTTCATAAAGGCTGCTATCTCCTGCAGTCTAACAATGGAATTATGACAGCATCTCTAAATATTGTTTGGAAAAAGATAATTTTGATGGGATTTCAGACCCTCAGTGCAGACTGGTGAATGATGTTCTGTTGTACTTGCAATCAAAGGAGAACCTTTTTTTTTTTTGCTATAGATCATTCTGATGGTTTTATAAGTGCACAGAATGTGTGGGGAAAGGAAAAGAAGGAAGAAGCCACTCTTCTTGAAAATAAGGTTTAATTTCCCCCCCTTTAATTTTAAACATCCTTTCTAATAGCTCCTGAATGTGTCATCTAGGTAATTACAGGATTTATTTTAGAAGTATTTCTTAAAAGGAAGCTGCCATAATTATGTGCACCTGAAGCTTTTCAAGACATAAATTGCTACACTCCTAGTAAAAGGCAGACTGTCAAAAGTTGTCCCAAACCATTGGGTTAATGACTTCAGGTCAGCAGATCTTTTAGAAGTTATAATTAACATCTCTAGCTAAAGGTATAGATATAGTTCCAGTTGATACTATTATTATGTATCAATCAGGACAGAAAGACTGTAATATCAAATGACACTTAAAACTTTCAGAAACAAAAGAGAACTGTTGTAATTTCTGTTTATGTTTGCTAAGGGCTATGTGTGTAAATTCTTCCAATTTGACTTGATCTCCTGATTTGTTGCATGTGAGGTTATCTTTTTATCCTTACTTTTGTGATTTCTTTAAGCAAATAGATGTGTGGGAGGTTAATTTTTTTAATGAATGGCATGTGGGTGTCACTGGTGGTGATTGCTCCGCTTGCCTTGCTAAGCAGGGTGACATTTATACTACTTTGAATGCATTGGCTGCCCACCTGCCACTAGATCTGCTAGGGTCTTTTTTAGATTACTGTGAGAGATTACTCTTTACTAGATCCAGAAGGACCTCTGCATAATGTCACAAAGCTTTATCCATTAGACAGTGATCTAAAATGGATGGCCTTAATGAGGCTCACTGGAGGCAGAGCAGAGCACTGCTCTGGGTCCCTCTAACTATGCTGTGTTTTTTCTTCTCTTGTTAAAGTCTCTGAGTTCTGTGGGCAACACATCTTTTGGGAAAATTATTTTGATAGATATACAATTTATTTTTTACAGGTTCACTCTTTGTAGTAAGCTCAGTTAAATGTTAGGTGTTAAAACCATTAAAATACTCAAGCACATGATTAAGATTTATGATTTAAACAGAACATAAATGTGTAAAATCAAGGGGGGTTTGTTTGTTCGTTTGTTTAGTTTTTTTTTTTTTGTTTTGTGTGATATCTTAACTTTCTGTCTGTAACAGATGGGCACAAAACAATTACAGTATAGCTCTAGTACAGTAACAAATGAACTGTGAACTGTTTAAAAGCTCTGACTTTCCTCCCCCCAACCCCTGCCTTCTCCAACCCCCAGGGATGCTTCTTTTTCAACCATGCCAGGAGTGGACTATTACAATACCAGGTTTAAATAGTCCTAGATGCTTTGGGACTAATAGAACGAGAATTTTCAGTGGGTTTGTGGGTTATGATTGGCTGATTTCTCAATTATATTAGACTAGGAATGTAATTTCACCACATGTCATATGAGATATCTAAGGAGGAAAAAAAAGAAAAAGTAGATGAGGGAGCTGGAGGTGAAGGAGTCTGTGAGAACAACTAAGAGGAGCTTGAAAATACATCTTTCAGATATTTGAAACATCGTGAGCAAAACTTTGCCAAAGAAACAAATCCTCTGACATTAATAGGATATTGATTTAGTTTTCCCTGTGGTTGGAGTTTCTACAATTTCTACAGTGTTTTCACCGGTACAAATTCTGTGATGTTAAATTGCTGAGCTAACAGTGCAGCCTTTCAACTAGTACAAGCGCTTAAAGAGCCGTACTTCTCTATCTCTCTGTGTAGTTCCGTATGCTATTTTGAAGCTTTACTATATCTGCAATAGCTTCTGAAAGGACTGGTGATCCCAAAAGTCACCAGAGAGGTGCATGTTTTGAACTTGTAACTCCTGTTTTCTTAAGAAACTTGGTCAAAACAGTACTGCTCGGTGAAGTAGACATTTATTCTGTTCTTTTCACAGTTTCTGAAGCATTTCAGCTGAAGAATGTGTTTTTCAATATAAATTGACCAATCTATTTTTTTTTCCTAGAGTTTGTACAGCCTATACTCATCTTTACTGGAAATGTTACACCTTAACTTTATTAACAGCTATGAATCTGACCGACTTTCGTGATTCTGCTCTGTTGAAATTAGACATAGGAGGCCCATTTGGAGCACATGTAGTTGATGAGCAAACAGAAGAATACATCATAGTACAAATCAGCCAGAATGAAGACACAGGATCAAGGAGGAGACGCCAGCAGCAGGTGATGGCGTCTAAATTTTCTTTCACTTTTTCTGAGGTGTGTTTTATCAGTTATATTTCCATCACCACTGTGTGAATTAAGTGGTTGTGCTTTTTCCTGCTGCAAAGTGTATCAACTTCAGCATTAGAAAACTTATTGTAGTAAGAGTAAAGTTACATTTTCTTTTGCCTTTATAAGACTTCCCCTGGCTTTCTATATTAAAATTTCACAAAACTTATGCCTCTTGGCTGACACAGAGCATGGAAATTCACGTGTTTAAAACTGCCAATATTTAAAAAGTTGTCTTTGAAGGCAAAAATGATTGCAAAGTGCCTTTTTGTGCTCAGTGAAATACATTTTCACATTTCATTGCAAATTATTTTCTCAAATGTGTCACATTTATTGGCTTTGTTTCTCTTAAGGCTTTCTCGTTGTTGATGTTGTTTGTAACAAGTTTCTTCTGCTCTTCCCAGACAATTTGGTAAAAGAGGATTTTTTACAGCCTGTCATTGGATATCACTGAAAAATAAAAATAAGCCTCATCATTTAATAAATAGCACTGACGTAAAAACAACTGCCTCTCATTCTGTATACGACAGGCTGACCTGCCTCCACCAGGGTCAGCACAGCTGAACAATGCCATCAGTATTCCCACTTACACTCCATCTCACAGTCTACAGCAAAAGACTAGTCCCACTACCTCAGTGTGGGGAACAATACCACAACAGCAATTACCCTCTTAAACCACCCAGCCCTGTGATGAGGAGGTTGCTGCAACCTGTGCTGCTGGCAGTGATCCCCAAGCAGCCTTTGTGCTGCTGTGGGGCAGCCAGAGCACAGCTGGCTGCAGCAGCCCACCTCTGCTGGCACTCCAGTGGTGATCCATGACTAAAGGAACTTTTTCTTCACTGAATTTCTACTAAGTCCTCTTCGTGATGTCTTGGGTTCATGATGTTGCTTCTGTACTTTTCACTGCCTCTGCCTCATGGACGTTAGTTTTCCTCCCAGTCAGTTTTAGAAGTGAACTATGTTGTAGTCATTGACCCTGTCTGCCCTAGATGCTCCTTGTAGTCAATGCAATGTGTGATTTGGCATCCCTCCTCTGGAGGACCTCCAAGAGGTGTCTGTCATTTCATTGATTGAGTGAAGGTATGAGGATGAGTTTGCTCCAATCTCAACATCTGTAGCATACCTAGTCAGGGGGAATTAATTTAGACTGATATGTATTATGCCTGACCCATAAAAAATTCTCCTAAATAGTCAGGAGAGAGAAAAGGAGGAATAAAACCTTAGATCAGAGGCATATCATTATCACTGACTTGTGTTAATATTGCCAAATGTGACTCTCTTGCAGGTGGTATACAACTGGTCTCTACCCTTAAGTTCAAGAAGAAATCAGCAAATCATCACAACTAGAACCTTTCAGATACCAAACAGGTTGGCTGACTGAAAAATGATCCATTGAAGCAGTAGTTTACATAGACTTGATTATGAAGGAATAGAAAATGTTTTAAAAATAGTCTATTGCTGCCTGATTCAGAGGGGCAGGAAAGGATGACTTCTTGCTTTTTAAAAGGATTTACAAGGCTGGTTTGTACTTAAGTTACTTTCCAAACTATTTAGAGGGATAGAGTGAAAATGTTTGAGGAGTTGCTTGCAATTGTAAAGATATAACATATATATTTACAGGCACTCAAGATAAAATTAATGCACAAAAAAGCAGAATGGTATTTCATTCCAGGAATAAGCAAAACTTTTTTTCCTTTCACCAGAGGCACCATCTTTGTAAACATTCAAGCTTTCCTACAGGAGTCTGGAAGCGTTCCTCTCTCCATGAAGCATCAATACCTTCACGCAAATATAGAGGCACAAGTAACAGTTGCATCCGTCATCTTAGTAGGTGTCTACGTGCTGATCATATTTGAAGTAAGCCAATCTTATTTTTTCCCCTGCATTGTAAATGGATCACAAGGAAGGGTTTCATTCTTAGGTTTTGATATGATTTTAAAATGTGTATGCTACTTCTTCATGTACCATCAGTATTGCTAATGGCATGAATAAGATATGTGTGAGGAAATTGTTCTGAATTTTAACTGATTTTGGCAAGTTACAGTGATCTTGTACATTTTTCTATTAGGTTCTAGAAGTTCTTTAACATTTCAAGAGAATTATAGTTTGGCCATTAGAGTGATAATACGTCTGTATTATCTTGTAAAAGGTGTGAAAAATTTGTTTTAAAGTTAATTACTTTTTAAGGTAAAAGAAAAAACTCCTTTGGTTATTTGCCTTTTCTAAGGTACCTCAAGCTGTGAATTTAGTGTAATTTTAAAAGGTTAAAATGAACACACTTTTTATTAAGTAACATTTAGGCATTCTTTCACTGTATTATTTGAAGAAAATTGAAGTCTGAGTTAAGATGAACTCAAGGGACAGGGAACTTTAAACATACATTGCAACGTCATTCCAAAACCTTGAGGTACCAAATCCAATGAAAATGCATTGTATCACAATAAGAATGGAAAAAGAGTCAGAAATCACACAGAAGTCCAACTGGTTTATTTGAACTGAAAACACTTACTGTCTGGTTAACTTAAAAAAAATAGCAGATGGGGAGGAACGTTTTTTAAAAATTTGTTTTTAATTCATATGAGCTTTCACACTGTCAATGAATTCTCTGAGTTGAATCATATCCGATTTACATTAGTATGAAACAAAGAAATGAATCAAATCAAGTCTACAAGGTGCTCCATAGTGAATATGTCCACACGCTCATTTTTCTTCCACGTCTTGCATATTTTTAAGTTTTTCATCTTGTTACCCATTAAAATGGTAAGGTAGTTGAACACCACCTAATCAAATATCAATAATGGATGCACACAACACGACAGATGCTTCAGACATTTAGATTATGTTGTTCAGCAATGGTGATTTCTTTATGGACCGAAAAATGCCTCTATGTACCTTATAAATGAGGAAGGAGATATAATATTAAGTGTGGAGTGGGATTGGACTAGACTTTACTGTAAAGATATGTAGACATGCAGCACAGCATCAAAGTAATCTTAATACTTTTAAGTGCAGCTTTTATATTCCAAAAAACCCCAACTATGCAACTCTTTAGCAATTGCAAAAGCATCAGGTTTTAAATGTATGTAAAGGGTGGTTTTGTGTTTGCTTCCTGGAAAGCTGCTTTGGAACAATGCACGGGGAAAAGGAAATAAAGGCTTGAAACTGAAAAGCAGAGATAGGGAAAGCATTTGTTTTCCTGTTGTTTTTAAGAAAAAGCTTTAAAACAGCTTGTTAACTTATTGTTTCTGTGAAAATATCAAGGAAAGATTTCTGTTGTGGGCAGAAAAATTATTTCTGCAAATTCAAAGATAGAAATGAATTCTTAGAAGTAAACTTCTTTGAAATTTAAGGTGTGGAAAGTCGTGTATTTTGTCATGATGTTAGCTATTTTCTCCATAACATCTGTAGGAATGACAAATGCTACAACCAGA
This sequence comes from Lepidothrix coronata, assembly GCF_001604755.1. Classification (NCBI taxonomy): domain Eukaryota; kingdom Metazoa; phylum Chordata; class Aves; order Passeriformes; family Pipridae; genus Lepidothrix; species Lepidothrix coronata. The sequence goes on along the minus strand of NW_016690248.1, from coordinate 3,707,314 downwards.
GTAAGTTTTAAACTATAAGTTTTTAAGCTGGAAATAACTATTACAGAAACAAAACTGGAGTGTTATATGGTTCCCTCGTGGATTTCTTGCAAGCAATGGATGTTAATATTGTTAGAATATGTAATAGTCGCTTTCCTTGTATTCAGTATTTATAACTTCGGTGACTGAAGTCTTGCTTTCTCAACACATTTCACTCTCTATCCCATTAGCTATTATCACTGTTACAAAAATCAATGAGTGTTACTGTGGGAGCAATTTTTAATGGATTTTCATTTTCAGTGTTGCTGCTCCCCATCTTTTATCAGTCTTTATTAGTTTCCTGTATTTTATTAATTATTATTTGCAATATAGCTTCAAATTCAGACAGTGTTGACACCCAAACCAGTTTTAGAGCTGTATGTTCACATACTTTCTTTAAAGATGGAGAAAGATGAAGCATTTTATCTTTCCAAATCATGAGAGCCACACAAAGGCATACCTTCTGTTCCTTCAGCACAGCCCTTTTCCCCAAACATGAATCATAGATCTTGTGCCCACAAGCTGCTCAACCACACTGTCCTTATCTTTTAACCCTTCTCCCTGTAGTCTTTGCTACCTTAGTCACCAAGGACTGTGCAGAACAGGCTGCAAGAGCTTCTGCATCCTGCAGATACAGATGATGGGAGAAGCTGAAGTAAGAGGTTCCAGTTGGAAACTGAAGTGCATTTATTGCAAACAGTCATCTCCAAACTTTTACCACTGTAAAGACACAGGGTAAATTCTGCTTTGAAGCAGCTCTTTGTCTCTATGTTAGCATGAAATTTGTATATCCAGCGTCTTTCTTTGTTAGTGAAGAAGTTTCAGAAAGTGCTGTTCTTCAGAAAACATCCTAAACTGTTGAATTTAATTTCTTCAGGCATTTATTTAAAGTATTGCTTCTTTGAAACTGATTGCATAAAATATATACATGTAAAGTACAAAAATTCATAAAATACAAATATGTGTCCGGTAAAAGAAGATGCCTCTTTTCCTCCTTAATTTCTAATGATTTTTATTTTCATGCTTACCATAAACATGAATAACTCCTTACTTTGCAATTCTACTACTCTACCTCTTGAAATTTTTGCATATTGCTTTTAATTCTCTTTAGATGATCATATCTTAGTTACATTTTCTGTTTGAAATCTGAGGCCTTTTTTCTTTTTTTTCCTCTCATGCAATCGTCCTTTTCTTCAGCAACTAGATATTAATTCTCTTGAAATTGATTTATCTTTAAATATCAATCAGTTCTCTCTTTGCATTGCAGTCTTCTAATCCCTTCCCTTCTCCCAAAGGAGAAAAACATTCTGATTTTTGTGGTGTTTTTCTTAAATCTAATCTCTACTATTTTATAGACTTGATGAATACAACAATGTATTTAATGTTGTTCTTGAAAGCATCCACTATGCAAGAATTTCAAACAGGTGCATCTTAGAAAGAGAGAAAGGAAGAAAGTGGAAGAAATAGAGAGAAAGAAAGAGAGAGAGAGAGAGAGAGAGAGAGGTTTACCTTTTTTGATCTCAGCTCTACTGTCTGACTTGAGGAGCACAGGTTAGGTGGGCTATAAGTATGTTTTTATGTTGGTCCACAGGGACATCTGATGTAAAGTGCTGATGTACTGAGTTCTACCATGATATTGCTCTACTAAATTAGTTCGCAATGTATTTTCAGATAGGTTTTTTCTAGTGTTGATCCTCAAAATGTGTAGCTTCTTTTGACTGAGAACTTGAAAAAATCAAACAAACAAAAATTTAGAAAATTTAATTTTTATACTTTTTTTACTTTTCTGCTCCAAATATCTTTGTTCTTTCAGCTAAAAGTGTATTTTATCTTTTGCCTTCTTTGATTTCTGTTCTTTTTTCCAGAAAAGCATTTTTCTTTGTGTATAACTAAAGTGACTATTCATTCAGATTCAACAAGCAGTGGTGTATGGTTGTTTCTGGTCATACAGCATGGTCAAGGAAAAGTAGTGAAGGTAAAATCTATTGTTAGATATTAGATAAATACAGTTAGATATCTTTGATGTGTCCCATTTTCCCTGTATTGCCTACACAGAGAACTGTATAATACATCGGTTACACTAAAAAGAGATCTATCTGTCTACCTCTATCTTAAAATATCTGTTAAAATGTTAAAGTGTTACTGGTATTCAGAAAAGTTCCTTGAATTGCTAAAGCTCTTATTAGTAATCATTAACTGCTTATTCACAGCTATGTTGAGACTTCATTAATTTGAAATATGTAAGGAGGACTGTTAGACATCAGTTATAGCTCATTAATTCATTAATTGAAATGAATGAATGTGTGCTCTTGTCCAATATTTTCCTTTAATAATGTATTTGTTTTGTGTTGTGTGTTAGAATGGAGCGTTAGCTGTTTATGCTACTTAAATGAACTAGCAGAAGCAAATATGAAAGTAATGGCCTTTTAAAAGCTATTTTATAAAACATTTCATTTAATCAGGAAAAAAAGGCAGAATGAAATTTATTACATTAAATTATAAAAAAAATAAGCAAAAAATAGGAGATAGTAATAGCATAGGAAATAGCAGAAAAGTGTTACAAGCAAGTATCAGAAATTCTGTGACAGTCTCCATAGGTCTGTTTTTTTTATCACAGGTGTTATTATTTAGCTTCATATCCTGTCTTGTAAGTATTCCTAAAAAAGATCTTACAGGATCTTTTAAACAGGATTTTAATGATCTGTCATCTTGAATAACATTTACATGTCTGTATTTCTTCTTAAAACACAAATATTTAAAAGTGCAAGACCTGGCCTTAAAAGCTCTAGATTCTTACTAGCATGAAGTATGGGCTTATAATCACAATTTTTATTACTTTAATGGAAACAGGGTATGTCAGTTTCTCTCCACATTACTTTTCTATTATTAACTAGCTTAAATTATGAATAAACATCCCCTAAGCTAATTTCTTTAACTCAAAGCAGAGTGATTTTTAATAGTGTCTAACCAGCAGAAATTAGCTTCAGAGAACAAAACTTTTATGTGGTTTAGTCTGACTATTTTTCTAGCATTGTGGGCTGGTTGAACCACTGTTTCCTTGAAGGAAACACTTAAAAATGAAATAAGATGTTATTACTGCAATTTATGCTCATGCAGTCCAGTTTTTGCCTATTTCCAGTAATGAGGCTATAACATCAGAAAATTATGCTCTAGAGAGGGAATAGGCAAAGGAGAGAAATATTCATTGGTTATATGAAGTATAATACTAAGTGATAGCAATAGGCTAATCTTAAGGGAGATTTTTCCTGATAAGGAAAGTCACAGAAACTGTGACTGATCACAGAAGTGATCAGCTTACTCAGCATGGCTTCTCAGTTCCCATCCATTCTCGTATTGATCGGTCTTTAAATATAGACTGAGAAGAGTGTGGATTAGAATGTTCCCACCTCCACATATATCCTCCCAAAAGATTGGTAGCAAAGGAACAGAAGAAAATCTATAGTCATTATTGGAAAAGATGATGTAAAAAAAGAAAAGAGTAGTTGCTGCACTCCCTAGCCCTTGTGGGAGAGAAGATATTCCTACTGCTATTGATTGCATTTGTTCTAGGACGAAAAAATTGTGAAGAGGAATTAAAACACTGTTGTAGGACTTGGCAGAAAATTAGGGTGTGATTATTGGAACAAACCATCTACTCTCTTTTGTAAGTCTAAGTGATGCGTCCCCGGGCAAGAATAAAAGTTTCCCCTCATCTGCGCTCCGGTCTGGGGATGGTATGGAGTAAAAGAGCCCAAAAGTCATAAATGCTGTAACTCTGGGGGGTTGCACAGAACCTACATCCAGAGTAGGGAAACCTAAACCATAAAATCTAGTAGTAAAACTTATCTTGAATAGAAATCTAGCTTCTGGAGCAGTCTAGTTGCAATCTGTCCTGGGCAGCAAGTGGTTTTGGATCCAATTTGGAGTCCCCATAACCCTAAAGCATGATTACTGTTCAAAAGTCTACTTTCCCCTCCCCCTTATCTGAAATGGTGCACTATAATGAGGGCACTCTCGATGTCCACGTGAGTAAAGCTTTTAGGACATAAACTGAGGGTGTGCATTGGGAATGATATCAAGGCATGTCAAGCAGATAGATGCAGCAAAGCCTGGTGCGTTAGATGCTGGAGGACTGGATTAACAAGGAGATCCAGACATAGGGCAGATCCCTCTGTCCAGAGTGTAATACTCACCAAGTGGTACCCTAGATATTGTCCCAGAAAGAGCAGCCTGTCACTGAGCTACCAATTAAGTGGTACAGTCAAGATTTTCTGTCATTCCTTAATGCCTTTCTCTAATTTAGGAGGAGGCTGTGACCTCTGTGCATTTTGAGAGGCTCAAAGTTACTTTAAAGCAGCTGTGCAGGAGCATTACAAGTTGTTTCTTATGTGGAGCATTGAATCAGTAACTTTGAGGTGCCAGGATTTCTACTGCTTGTGTAGAGCAGAGCCACTGCTACCAAGAAGGAGACTACAAAAGGACAGAACCAGCATCAGTAAGATAAACTAGTCATTTTTACCTGCCCTAACTGCAGCAAAGGAAGTGTAAAGGAAGCAAAATGCTGAAAGATGAGGAAGGGTTGAGTTTCAATTCAAACAAAAATGCAGTATAATAGCAAACAAAATTCTCAGCTGGATCCCAGCTTGATATGTTATAATAACAATTTTGTGTTAATCCAATATGAATATTGACTTTATGCTGACTATTGCCTGTCTAATTGTTAGATCTGTCTTGGTAGAAGTCCAGCTGTGCTCTAAATATGTCTGCTTTAAAGAAAAATACCTTATTTTGGGTGCTATGATACTTCTGAAGTATGTAAATTGTCCCTAATTAAGAACTTAATAGGAAAAAATTGCCACTGGATGGTGCTGCTTGCTATTCTAAGGGCTAGGTAGGACTGTCTATTTTAAAAGATGTTGTTACCCAGGCTCCACTTTTCACAGAATGTGATTTTTTGAAATAATGGGAATCATATTTTCAACAGTAAATGCAAAAACTAATTCCCGAATGTCCATTTTCTATTTTCAATTGCCTTTTAAACCTAATTTTGAACTGTATTTTGTTCAATTCGTGAAAGACTGACAAACACAAATGTTTTTCCCTGCCTTGCATACTACGTATTTTGTGGATTGGTGCCTTTCTTTTCTGTTTGAGAGATGCAATAGAACATTAAATTAGCTTAATTGAATGCTGCTGTTCAGCTTCTACCATGCCTACGGCAACCAGAGGGGTAGAGAGCCATGAAGTCTTAAAATTTTAACAAGTTGTTAGAACACACATACACTTGTAATGCACACAAAAAAAACCCCAAACAGTTCTTTTTGAGGCCTCAAACAGTGTCTTTTTTCAGCAAAAGCAAGGCCAAAGGTGAATGAAAAAACATGAAAGTGTAGGGGGCAGGCTTGAAGGGAGGTGTTATGGCATGATTTAAAGAGGAAAAAAATTCTGAGTAGAAAAGTGATGTGAAGAAGAGAGGAGATGGCAGGGATGAAAGGCTCTCCAGAGGAAATGCTAGCTAGAGCAGAAAGTTTCCTGTAAAGGTAATGCAAGTACTGTGGTTTGCCATACCATTGTTCTTAGTGCATGGATATAGTTCTATATGGTTATATTATCCTACTCTCTAAAGGAGACTGACAAAGATTCACTCAGGGAAAATAAAACATATTTCCCCCACAGTTTGGTGATTTGCTCTATGAAATTGCTTTACTAGAAATTCACAATCTTATTAGTCTTCAGAATGCCAAGGAAACTAGGGAAATACAAATGGTGGCAACCTCTTCAGTTTGAAAAAATATCCTGAAACTGCAAATGTGATGACGGTCCTTCAGTCCTCACAAATGATGTTTTTAGGACACAAAAAATGAGGGTGTATATTGGGAATGGTATCAAAGCATGGAGTGGAGTGAATGGAGTCAGCTAAGCCTGCTGAGATAGGTGCTGGAGGACTGGACTGATCCTTGCAAAAGGGTCTGCAAGACTGAAAGCTCATTGCTAGGCCGTTCTGTTGATACACAATGGCTTTGGTCATGTCAGCCCACAGTAGCAGTCTGGTTTATCATCTTCTAGGTCCCTTACTGGCTCATGACTAGAACTCTTTACTTAAGTCATATAGCAAATGTTTTATGTAGCTAAAGTATTACAGGAGTGTGTGTCTTTTTCTTACATCAGAGCCATCGCAACAGGTAGAGATTGGAAAACATCCACTTGTGACTGAAGTGATATAGATATGGCAGCCTCCTCTCTTCTGTATGAATCCAATAGAAATATTGACTAGGTATGATGCTGAACCTTTTTATCCCTTTTTACTTTAATATTCTGAAGTGGGAAGTTATTTCAAAACCAGATTTAATTTAGCTGTCAAGCAGCCATTTTAACCCTCATCATATAGAATTAAACCCCCTTCTGGATCCTCTCTCCAATATCTGTACAAATACTAATGTCCTCCTTCCTTCCTAGCTCTACACTCTTTTTTCCAGCTTTGGTTTTCCCCCCAGGTTTCTAAGGTAGGAAGTTTCAACAGTCTTGTTCATTTCATACACTAAGGATACGTTTGTCCCTGCATTGTTAAAGGGCTGCTTTGAACCTGTTAATTCAATGTTCCATATCAGCATGAAGCTTTAGTCCATCTGGTTTTCTCTACAAAGAGCAAGCAGTGATATCACTGAGGAAGAAAGCTCACAGACACTGAAAATGCAAATTGTGCACCTTGTTCATTCAATGCTTTTTATAGAGCTATGGAATAGAAAATACCTTTGAAGAGTATAGAATTGACTTACAGATTTTCTATATAGAAGAGGGAAAGGAATTATTTGCTTATCAAATCTGATTTCCTTTTATGACAGGATAACCCACCTAGTTGAACAAGGGAAGCGAGCTGATGTAATCTTTCTGGATTTTAGTGAAGCTTTCGATACTGTCTCTCACAGGGTCCTTCCGGACAAAATGTCCAGCACGCTGCTGGATAAACACATCATGTGGTGGGTGAGCAATTGGCTCATCGATGGTAATAGTGAATGGGATAACATCAGACTGGTGATCTGTCACTAGTGGGGTTCCACAGGGCTCCATCTAAGGCCCTGTGCTCTTCAACATCTTCATAAATGACTTGGATGCAGGACTGGAAAGGATACTCAAGGCAGTTTGCAGATGACACAAAACTGGGAGGAGCTGCTGACTCCCTCAAACGCAGGGACACATTGACAAATTAGAGGACTGGGCAATCACCAACCATATGAAGTTCAACAAGGGGAAATGTCAAATTTTGCACCTCGGATGGGGCAATCCAGGATGTCTGTACAGACTGGGAATGAGATACTGGAAAGCAGTGCCATGGAAAGGGATCTGGGGGTCCTGGTCGATAACAAGTTGAATATGAGTCAGCCTCCTGACAGCCAGGAGGGCCACCTTGTCCTGGGGGCCATCAGGAAAAGCATCACCAGCCGGTCGAGGGAGGGAATTGTCCTGCTTTGTTCTGCACTGGTGAGGATTTGGAATCATTGATCCTTGTAGGCCCCTTCCAACTCATATTCTGTGATTCTGTAATCAGATTATTTTTTCACAGAAAATAATTTGATCTTCTGAAATTTGTCTGTCTTCTATGCACTATGTTTTACACATATATATAATTGATGTCAGTTGAAAATTTATGTGGTTACCTAATCATAGAATTTCAGGGCCATCTTTCCTAGACAAAACTTCTAATATACCTTGTATTTCTTAGCCAGTTCAGTTAATATACCAGAGGGATAAAAGTGAACTTATACAGGCGTTGTCTTGGACACCATATACTACTACTTCTAATAACTTTCTATTTTAGATAATCTTGTCTAGTGTCCTACTACATTGTGAAGCATTGCATTAGGAAGTGGTAGATTGATGCCTTCTATGACTTTCCTTAAGGCAGGGCTGTTTATATCAGGACTTCCTCCACTGACATGGAATCAGAACAAGTGATTTGGCATAATCTCTTAGTGGAAATGGGTATTATAGCAGAATGCTATAGATGGGTACTTTCTTACCTTGGGGTTGTGTAGATGTTCTTCAGGAGTTACAAAATTTGCTACAGAATCTAATGTTTCCACTAAAAAAAATAAGTGTTTTGGGGTTGGGAATTTGTCTTTAAAAGAGCTTATTGAATGTATAAGGAATATTATTTTCATAGTTACAGACATCAGCCATTTATTGTGCAATTAATAAGAATGCATGTTAGTACTAAAATACGCAGCTAATGTTTCTAAATCCACAGATTTCTCCAGTCTGCTCTAAACTGGTCTTGGTCACATATTTCATGTGCATGGTAGTACTATTATACTGAATCACCATTGATTTCTTTAAAAATGAGTAAGGTTTTGGTCAGGATTTTATTTTTTTTCCAAGCAAGGCATAATTATGTACAGTGATGTGTTTTTGATGTATTTTGACTTACAAAAGTGAGATTAATAACAAGATTTTCTAAATATTTAACCAAATGTGAAGTCTTATTATAGAATTTGCATGTCTGCATGTATAGAATACATATGGATAGTCCTAATCTGCAGATGAAGCTAAAAATAGCTGTTCTTGCTGTCACTGATTTCTGTCATCATCTATCAGCAGCTGTACCCTACATGCTTGTCGTACTCTCTAAACTATGTCAAGCAGGCCCCTTTTGCCTCACTAAAATCCCTACAAATGCTACTGCTTAACTAAGTAATTCTAAGACAATTAATTTCACGTTATCATTCATTTAGCACTTGCTGTTAAGACACATCCCCTGCAAGGGGGATACAGGAGGTATGTTGCTCTGCTTTCACTAACTGGTACTGGTCAGACAGTCTCTTTACTGTAGGTGGCATGTAGAAAGTCAAGTAAATATATCTGGGACCACAGACTTTTGCTGCTGCTCTGACCTCATGTGTATCTGACTATATCCTGTATTTCTAATCTGTTGCTCTACGTTCTGTCTAAATTGTGCAATTTGCCAGAAATGAAGCAAATTTCTGTGAATTGAGAATTTGATACCATTCAGCTTTGAAGTCCATCTACAGCAGGACAGAGTTCAAAGTACTGCAAGGCTTTTTTTAATACTTGTTTTCTAACATAAGCCCAAATTTTCAGTTATGTTGCTTGACAGTTAGGAAAAATTACCTAAATTAGTTAGCTGAATTACCATTGTTTTTCTGTGATTTTCAGTTCTGATTTCAACTTCTGATGCTAGTTTTAGTCTTTGGCATTAATTTTCCAAACTATGGGATTTTTTGATCCACTCATGAGTGAATCAAATATGTGTACACATGAAAGACTAAAGTTTCCTGCTAAAATAGCTCGAAGGCAAAGCAGACTACCAAAATTTATAAGGTACGTGATAGCAAATTATAAGATAAACACCGTCAAGGGATCTGACTGAGGAACACATTTTCAGAGGCATTCAGGCTAATACTGTCTTGATTATCTATAGGAAAAACAAACTGTCTGAAAAAAATCTTCCACTGCTGAGGATATCTTTTTTAACCAAACAAACCGTTATTAAAACATAAAAAGGAAGAGATACAAAACATTAAGTCGGGAAAAAAGATATCCTAGAGCAAATCTTACTCCCCTTCTCTCCCTCCTCTTCCCCTGAGAATGAAGAATTGAACTAGAGACTTTATAAAGTCTAAGAGGGATTTGGCAGTTGATTTTATAACGAAGATCTGAGTCACTCTGGAGGTAGCTGAAAATTGCATAAAACCTCTGTGTGGGTATAGGCTTGGTAATAACTGCATCCTTGTTGAAATGCAGCAATGCTGCCACTCTATCAAATGTAAATTAATTTATCAGTAAAATAAGTAGTTTAATGCAACAGGCTTCTCTGGAGAAAAAAATGGATAAGAAATGAATTGAGGCTGCATTTGAAACTTTATATCAAAATTACTGGCAGTCATCTTTCATCTGCTGTTTATCACTTATAATGAAGGACTTGTGGAAAGAAAATTTATTAAATATCTTCAGAAGCATATTTTGGAAACATGCCTGCCCTGGATTTCAGCTGGGAAATGTATGCTCTGAAATGGCATACAGGTCACCATCAATTGGCTTCTAAATAATTTCCTTTTACCTCCTGGAGCACTATACACGATTTAGTGTTTGGAACTTTGAATCATTTTTATAATGATGCTTTTGTAGTCTACAAAACGATTTGATGTATTCAGTGTGAAGATTCCAGAGCAGTTTCAGATAGATAAAGAAATATAAATCTGGGCAAAGCCTAGGTTGTCTAAATCCAAACTGCATTATATCTCTGGAATTATATATTTTTAATTAATATTGAGTACAAGAACTTGTGGAATAAATTATTTGGGTTGCTTTAAAATAAACTCCTGAACTAATAGTATGGAAACTGTTATACACAACGAGCATTCAGCAGACTGTGTTTATCACACAGCAGGCAATCATGAGACAAATTTCTACAGAAAATTATGAAACAAAATCACTGTAGAAGTTTTTCCTATTCTTCACTTATTCTGAATTGACGCTGTAGCATTGACCCTAGGGTGTTGCTATCAACACACCTACACTGTTGATGCTGCTTTTAAGAACCCTAATTGTTGCAGCTTTGGGTATTTTCATTACTTATATAAAATTCTCTAAATATCCATTCCTATTTTTGCAATTTCTTCATCTCTTAGCCTAGTAATGTCCTGTATCAGTGAGCTCTACAACTGAGTTGTGCATTGTAAAGAGTGAAATCTGGGCTGCAGTAGCAGTTTGTATTGGAAGAACTGTCCCTTTGTAAAAGGCAGGCACTGTCCTTTGTTGTTGTACTAAGTGAGCACTGTTAGGCATTCTTCAGAAAAAAATTATGTTCGTGGTGAAGATGCTCTTTCTACAAAAAGTATGAACTCTTTGTATATATATTTATAGGTATTATATTTATATACTATATATTAATAATTTAATATGATATATAATCTAATAGTCTGTGTTAACATATATATCATATTTATACATACCTATAAGGTTTGCAGTTGGACTGGGAGGTGAGGAGCTCTAACATGCAAACTGATATACCAAAAGCTGTGTATGTTTCTTGTCTGTTCTTTCTCATCTCAATGCTCATTGCTTGTTTTTTAAAAGAATGCACGAGGGTATGCACTTTCTCAGGCATGAGAAGGATCAGATGAGTACAGATGATTTTTCGCTTAATCTTTAAAAATATCTTTAGATTCAGAAGTGCACTAAATCTCTCATCTTTTCTGCGATTAAATCTCTTGTGTTAATTTGTTTCTGAGTTCTTTCAATTCTCTACCTGAGCTGTTGTTTATGGATACACTTTGAGATTCAACCTGAAAAGATACTCATCCTCCTGCCAAGCTTCTAAAGGGTTTGGATCAGATCTGCACTGTTTTCCAAAAGAATAATAATGGAACGTTACCTAACGTAATGACCTCCAAATGTGTATTAGATGGAACTGTGGTTCAAAGAGTGTGACAGTTTATAATACCTATCTCTTAATTTCTCCATTTGTAGACTTTAAGAAATGCCTCTGCAAATATATTATTTGTTTGGGGTTTATTTTATATGAAAAGAAAGTTAGAGAATAATCCACTCTTTCCTAAACCTTCCCAAATCTTAACTTTGAATATTTACATGTTAGAGTTTACATAGGTGTGCTTTCAAGGCTTTTTGTTACTTTAGAACTTTCACTTGTTAAGTTGCTGAAGAGTTGTACATTTAACAATTTTTTTGTAATAGAGCTTTGCACCTTAATATTCTTTGTTCATTCTTCAGGATACATTTTTGTATATCCTTCTTGGATATACAGAATGAAGGAACTGACAGATGGCTCCATTTGTACAGTTTCCCCCTCTCCATCTTTCTCCAGAAATTAAAGCAAACTTCACCCATAGGTGACAGCAAACTCTTGGAAACTGAAAATGCAGTCAACCCAGTGTATGCAATTAAGTATACAGAAGTGACAGCAAAAATGCTTGTGTGGAAACATGCAAAAAATCCATAGCCAAACAAGTCTCAGGAAACCTATGATATCTTTCTGAGAACTGCAAAAGAGCTATCTAATGTGGGTGGTGATTAGATGAGGAGAAAACCTTCAGCCTGAGGATTTTCCAGCAGCTTCCACTTGAACTTCCTTTGCTCTGGTAAGAAGCTGATCCCCTTCCCTAATAGACATCTCTACTTGGCATCTTTTATTGGAGAGAGCTGTAAGGTCTAATTGCTGCACCCGATCGTCATACACAAGGACTATCAAACATTATTATCAAATGCTCCCCACCTTTGCAGAATCAGAAGGACCATATGTGTATGTACATGTAATCCTCTGAAACTGGAAATTAAAAATGAACCTGTGATTTATCACACACATTTTCTGGGGGAGCTGAAATCTATGCTATGTACTTTTAGGTCATTAGGACATAAAACCCTTGGTCTAATCTCCTGCTTTATCATGTAAGTAGGTTATTCTTCAGTGAATTTTGAAGAAAAACAGGGAATGAGACATATTTTTTCTTTACTCCCGAGCCCCAAAGAGAAGATACATGGACTCTCTGAAACAACATCTCAGCCTTGGCCATATTGATCAACATAACTGGTCTACTCTGGCCTCCAATTGGGAGGTCTGGAGACACACCATCTATAACGCTGCTGATGCTTTTGAGAAAGCAAGCAGGATCACTCTTGAGGAGAAAAGACAACTCAGAAAGAATCATGTCTTGCAGAATATACCACCTAAGGAGTCTTTCTGCTGTGCCTTTTGCAACCAGACGTGTCTATCTTGCATTGGCCTCTTTAGCCACCAGCGCGCTTGTAGCAAATGCGGGCAGAGCCCTTCCCAAATCTTCGTTCACGAAGCCTAGCCATGATGATGAATTTGGTAAATTGTGTAGTTATTTACCATTTCTGTTAAAAATCTATTTTCATGGAGGAAAAACAAAATCAAATTTTGCTTTTCCTTTACAAGCAGGCAGGAGGGTCTTGAGATGCCCTCATCCTACTATTTCTTTTCAGCAAAATACTTCTTATGAAGTTGGCAGCAAATGAAATATTTCTAGACTGTCTTATTTCTTTCTAAGAATAACTCTAACTTGTGCCAGAGTAATATTTAAATACATTAATAGTAAAAGCTGTTTATTAGATTTGGTCTTTTGTAGTGTGATTTTCATTAATTACATTCTTACTTTAACTGACTTATTTTACACAACCTATGATCTTCCAGACATAACTACAAATGAGCACTTGGAGAAAACAACACATGTTAAGGGCATTCTTGCTTAACAAGCACCTATAAAGAATCAGGTGGAGCACCTCCTAGGCATGCATCTTCTTCCCATGGGCTGTGAAGGGAAGCCAACAGGACTATGCTTTTTGATCCTTAAGTTAGGGAAGATGAATTGCTTTCTTTCTTGGGTGAACTGCTGGCAAACATAAGAAACTGGTGCTGAAGTCCCTTCTCTACCTGGAGATTAGAGCTGAGACTTCCTAGCAGGGTTTGCACAGGCATTGGTTTTTTTGTGGGTTTCTTTTTGTTTAGCTGGTTTTTTGTTTGTTTTTTCTTGTTGTTGCTGTTGTTTTGGTTTGGTTTTTTATGATTTTTAGGGGTTTTTTTGTTTGGTTGGTTTTTGGTTTGGTTTGATTTTAATAACATCCTATAGTAAGGCAAGGTAATTAACCATTCTCTGGTCAGAAAAAAAGCCCAAACAAACCAAGAAAAGAAGTGACTACAGCAATTTCTATCCTTTTCCCTCCTCCTTTTTGATAGCAAAGAGATATTTAGAGGAATCTGTGGTCAATTCTTACCCTTTGTTGCAGATTGTTCACAGGACCCTTGCGGCGATGTTGGGCTCTTTGGCAGCTTTAGCCGCCTTAGCTATTGTTGGGGAGGTAAGTTACCAAACTGTAAGTGCTCACTTTGGTTTTGGGTATGGTGTCAGGTATCATAAACTTTCATGTTTGCCCCTTTGTGATTGGGCACATGACAGAGCAGTGTTTTTTAAGAAGGAGAGATGGGAGGACAGATACTGGGATGGGAAAACAAGTCAGACTGTATAGACAAGAAGGGTACAAAAAAGTCGGTAAATGCTTTTTTGTTTTGATTTCCAGGAAGTGGAGTACAACCATTTTCAGCTTAATTCAGAGTTTGTTTAATACTGTTATTTTCAATAATGTTAGGCTACCAAGCAAACTAAAATGGAAATACATTGCTTTATACTACCCCAAATAATTACACTTCATGCTTGCATATTCCAACCCTTTTGTTTCCTCGCTGCTTGCTCCTAGCTGATATATAGTGAAAATTCAGATTGATGTTCTCTGTTTTTCTCATAGCCACATCATTGCTATGTTCCCTTAAATTCCCTCCAGTTTGTTCACAGGTGAAGTGGTATGCTTTTGTTCCCTTAGCAAAAGGAAACTGGAGTGTACCATATAATTTAGTTATTTTTTATTTCTGTAATGCCATGTAAGGAATAACTAGATCAACCTATAGCCTAACGTAGGCTTTTGCTAATGACCCACTTAGAATGCCAGCAGTACTTTGAATTAGTAATAATACAGTAGTAATGGCAATAATACAGAGTCCTTTTGTGTACCTTGTAAGAACACTTATTAATTTCCATCACAGCTTATTTAAATGGTTCATCAATTAAGTGGAGTTTGTATTTCATAGCTAATCACAAGTTAGGTGTTTTGTAGCATTCATTGGTAATTGTATTTTTTGATTGCAGAGGCCAAGTATGGTCAAAGTGGTGGAGTGGATTGACTATGAGACACTGGCATTGCTGTTTGGAATGGTAACAAACATGTGCCTTTTGCTCTAAATGTGCTGAAGAATGAAATTCAATACAGAGATGTTTTCTTTTAAAACATTTTGTTAATTGCACTTTACTGAGATAACTTACAATGAAAATTTGGGCCTTAAGGAATTTACCAAAATGAAGTATGATCAAACCCCTGAATGAGTCTTTTGAAATGCTGTTACTTTTTTTTTTTTTAATCTGTGAAATTGTGTTGATAACATGCTAAAAACATCCTCAGGATCTATAAATGGAAAGACCCATTCAAGGGGCAAGTATTATCACTCTCATTTATCTTTTTAATTTTGTTTACTCAAAAACTTCCTCAAACACACTCTACTGGAAAACTGGTTTTCTTTATCTTAGTCATTGCTATGTTTGGAGCAACAAATAGCAAGCCAGAAATGGAGAAGAAATATCTGATTTGATTATAATCATGTATTATTTTAATCACTTTGCCCAGAGCTATTTGTGGTAAAAAGAGTTGTCCAAGTGCTATTGAACTCTTGCACAAAATATAAAATATACAGAGACAAAATTACAATTATCTGTTGCCATTCTGAGCTTTTCTTATTTCCTGACACTGGTCCCTGCTCCCCATCTTCCCCACAGAAAAAGAAAGCAAAAAAAATATTCTGATGGGAGCAAAGATAGAAGGACAGGAAACCTCCCAGACATGTGGGAAAATGCAAGTAATTCTTGAAGCCACTATCTTCTGTACTCTGTAGAGAATTACTGCAGAAAGCAAAGACACTTATTGGTTTTTCTTGATTAATGACATAAGGGAAATACATTGAGTAGTTAATGTATGATGCCTACTTGGTCACTATGAATAAAATTAAACCAGACTAGTATGACATTTACAGACTGCTTATGTTGAGAAGTAAATTTCACTATGTGATGTATTAACTAGAGATATCTGGCAGCTGTAGTGGATAATATGAAGGTGATCAGATGCTCAGAACTGTGTCAGATAAGAAGTACATTTTTCAGTATCACAAACTGCTTCACTTTGTTTTTGAGTAATAATTCTGTTGCAAGTTATTATATTTTTCTTCCTCTTTTGGTAGATGGTTTTGGTGGCCATATTTTCAGAGACTGGATTCTTTGATTACTGTGCAGTAAAGGTAGGCTTGTTTTGGTGCTTGTAATTATTTCTGGATTAATCAAGTTAGTATTTATTCTAATATGTTATGTCAAGCACTATCTTTGAAGAAACTTGCTTAGGGTAATGTATACTTATCACACTAGAAATGACAGTGGTCAAATTGTAATATCGGAAAAATCTTTTAAGGATGAAAGGAAGCCCTTAATGCAATTCTGTTTCTAGAGGAGAAAGTTAAAGGCCCCCAGTAGGGTACACAAACATACGGACAGTATAAAGCTGAGTTATTTCACTAACTTTCCCAGGATCACAGTTCTACTGTAACTGAAATCTCTACTTATGCCTGGCAATGGGAGAGAAGAAATATGGGAACTATCATTAGCTTTATGATCACACATGAAATATGGCCACAGACCTTTTTACAGTAGCAGAACAAAAGATTACATGAAAAGGGTATTTCATTGAATCAGAGTCATAGATTCATAAAACGGTTTGGGTTGGAAGGAACCTTAATCATGTAGTTCCAACCCCCCTGCCATGACCAGGGACACCTTCCACTGGGCCAGGTTGCTTAAAGCCCCATCCAACCTGACCTTGAACACTTACTGGGATGGGGCATCCGCAACTTCTGGGCGAAACCTGTTCCAGTGCTTCACCACCCTCACAGTAAACCCACCCTCTTTCAGTTTAAAGGACTTCCTCTTATCCTATCGTTACATGCCTTTGTCAAAAGACCCTCCCCAGCTCTCCTGTAGGCCCTCCCTAGGTACTGGAAGGTGCTGTAAGGTCATCCTATAGAGCCTTCTCTTCTCCAAACTGAACAACCCAGATCTCTTTCAGCCTGTTCTCACAGGAGATATGCTCCAGCCTTCTGACCATCTTTGTGGCTCTCCTTTGGACTCACTCCAGCAGGTCCACGACCTTCTTATGTTGGGGACCCCAGGGCTGGATGCAGTACTCCAGGTAGGGTCTCACAAGAGCAGAGTAGAGGGGCAGAATCACCTCCCTTTATATGCAGCCCAGCACTCAGTTGGCTTTCTGGGCTCCTAGTACACATTGATGTTGAGCTTCTCATCCACCAACAGCCCCAAGTTTTTCTCCTCAAGGCTACTCTCAGTCTCTCTCCCCAGCCTGTTCTTGTGCCTGGGATTGCCCTGATCTCCAGGCAGGACCTTGCACTTGGCCTTGTTGAACTTCATGAGTTTTCCATTGGCCCCTCCAGGGCTTTATCCTATGGTACTCCACCAAGCAGATCTCTGAAGAGGCCAAAGTCTGCTCTTTATAAGGCCAGGTTAGTGACCTTGCTATGCACCCTCCTGTTTGCGATAATGATCTTGAACTCCACCAGTTCATGGTCACTGCAGCCAAAGCTGCCTTTGAAGTTCATATTCGTCAGAAGTCCCTCCTTGTTGGTGAGAATGAGGTCCAGAATAATATCTCGTTATCTCCTCTTTTGCTTACAGGAGGAAGTTATTAGCAATGCAGTTCAGGAAACTCCTGGATTACTTATGCCCTGCTGTATTGTCCTTCCAACAGATACTGGGGACATTGAAGTCCCCCCACTGGGTCTTGTGAACCTGAGGCTGCTCCTATCTGTGTATAGAACACCTCCTCATCTGCTCGGTCTTCCTGGTTGGGTGGCCTGTAGCAGACCCCCACTATAATGTCACCTGTCCCTGCCATCCCTTCAATCCAGATCCATAAACTCTTGGTCAGTTCCTCATCCATCCCCAGGCAGAGTTCCATGCACTCCATCTGGTCATTGACATAGAAGGTAACACCCTCTCCTCACCTGCCCTGCCTGTCCTTCCTAAAAAGGCTGTTTCCTTCCATTCCAAAACTGCAGTCACAGGAGCCATCTCATCATGTCTCTGTGATACCAATAAGATTATAGCCCTGCAGCATGCACATGTCTATAATGTATTTATTACCCATGCTATGTGCTGTTTGCATAGGGGGGACTTAAATTGTGCTCCTGATTAAGCTGATTTAGTGTCTGGAGTGGCTGGAATTCCTTTGTGGTGATCTCCAGGTACTCTCCTGTTGACCTGTGATCTCTCTTCAAACTCTGACCATGTCTTGCTAACACTGCCATCAAACTGGTAGGAGTGAGACTGAGAGGATGGAGGCCCCCTTCTCTGGCAACTTTAGTTTAAAGTCCTTTTCACCAGCTTGGCAAACCTACGATCAAAGGTGCTGTTCCTCTTCTCTGATAGAAGGACCCCGTCAGCCCCCAGTAGACTGTTTCTCAAAGGAAGTCCTGTGGGCTAAGTAACTGAATCCCCGGCTGCGGCACCAGTCCTGTTACCATTTGTTGATTCATGAGATCTGACTAGCCCTTTCAAACCCCTTCTCTTTGATGGGAGGATTGATGAAAAAACTACCTGAGCTCTAGAGGGCACTCCCAGGGCTCTGTAACCCTCCTTGATACTCTTCAGAGAGGTCCTGGCTGTATCACGGGCTGTCAGTTTGCTCTCAGAACACCCACCATTCTGCCTTGAGGGTCAGGAAGGATGAGGGCCCTTGGCCTGTGCCAACTGTTCACAAAATGGTTCCTGGTTGCTGGGTTATGGGGATTTCAGTTCTCTCCACTTGACCTGTTCTGAAGGATTGTTTGTAGGGTAAATATTGCCCAGGATGAGGAACACTTTCATCTGCTGCAAAGCTTCATTTTCTTCAGAAGCGTGGAAAGAAAGAAATCAAAAGTGACAAGTGACTGCTTTGAACAAACCCCCTAAACAAACCATATGTGGACACAACCCCTGCCTATACAGATGCCCAGTCTGTGTAGCCCTGGCAGTGCTGCTCTGAGGATGGGGGATGCGTGCCAGCTTGAGGAGGGGATAAGAGATCTGAGCCATGTTAGTCTACCTGGGCATGCAGGCAGAAGATGGGGGCTCAGCCCAGCTCCTGCCACAGACCCCATTCATGGCTGGCAGCACAGCATGATGTTTCTTCAGACTTGTTTCTTCATTTGTGTGATGGGAATGTTTGCCCACTTCCATGAAATGGTTTTTTGCTAAATTAATTAATACTGGATAGGGTGCTGTTGGAGGTACACGGAATAGTAAATGCTCTGAGCTCACTGTTGCTGAACTTTGATCAAGTTGTTTTATCTATTGTTTTTTGAAAACTAAACTGGAGTAATCTAGTCCCTTAATTTTGTTTCTTTTTTTTTTTACTAGGCTTATCGGTTCTCTAGAGGCAAGGTATGGGCCATGATTACGCTTCTGTGCCTTATTGCTGCAATTCTTTCTGCATTTTTGGACAATGTTACCACCATGCTGCTCTTTACTCCAGTAACCATAAGGTATTTTATTGCTATGGTTTTGGACTTGGTCTTTTATAGCCAGCAATCAGTAGTAAACATGTGTGCAAAATGCTTGTTTGGACTTTTTTTGATCATCTAAATGGAAATCAAAACTTCAAATACTCTTACTGTAGTAGAAAGAAAGGATGGCATTTTCAAAGGGAAGTGTTGCTTTTTCACATTGCATTAATATTGAGCACGTATCAATCCTGTTATACTGCTTGGCAGCTAGTTTTTCTGGTTCGTCTTCACATCTGAACTGCAATAGCATATTGGACCATATACTCCCTAGTAGACAAAATTTTTTTCCTGTAAAGCAGAGTGAATTTTTTTAGTTAAAGTTGTCTTATCCTTTGCTGGCTAATATCTACATACAATTTTAGATGTTTTAGTGAAATCGTTATCCCTTATAATACTAGTGACAAATATATTAAAAAAAAATCCAGATTTCAACCGTTTTGGAATATGGGACTCTGAATTTTCTTCCTGTTGGTGATCATGTAATTGGAACAGACACTGATTAATCTCACAGTTTGAGATTAGATATTTGGAACTTTGAAAAGAGAATGGTGAATTTAATTATTTCAGATTTCTGTAAGTTGATAACACCTGATTTCCAACTACAGTTAATCAATGTGAGATTATAAATTACTCTTTAACCTGAATTTAACCTGTGTCTGGTCTGGCAAATCTGTTTAATCCAGTTCAGTTTTGGAAAGATCTAGTGAGTTTTTAAAATGATCCTAAGTGATGTAATGCTTGCAGTCATTATCATGTTAAAGTACACAAAATTCTATTAAGATATGCTCCTACTTTAAAATGCAGTGTAAAACAGCAACAAAAAATTTTGCAAGTTTAGTTTATTCTAGATTGGGAAACAGCTGGTGGATGAAAGCTTCATTTGTCTTCTGTCCGATTACCTTTTTAAGAGATCACTTTGCCATACCCCAATTTATTATTGCACCTCTAGCAGTAAGCAGCACTGGAGCTACTGAACACTAAGTTTTCTTTAGCTGTGTTGCAGAATATTTTGAATAAACTATTTCACAGAAATAGTTAGAAGGGACCCACAAGGATCATCGAGTCTTAAGTGAATGGCCCATACAGGGGATTGAACCTGCAAACTTGGTGTTAACAGCACCATACTCTATAACTGGAAATAGTTTGAAATCCAGAGATTAATGTAGCATAAAAAGGTTTTCAGAGGCAGAGCTACTGTATCTTTTATTGTGTTTTTGAAGAATCATAGAATAGCCCAGGTTGACAGGAACTCAAAAGACCTTCTGGTCCGAGCTTTCATGGGAAAGGAAGCCTAGATGAGATTATCTGGCACTCTTCAGTCAAATCTTGAAAACCATCAGCAATGGGACTCCACTACATTCCTGGGAAGGTTGTTTCAGTGGTTAACCACAAATTCTTTTTTTCTTATGTTAAGATGAAATCTCTCCCTTGTACTTTTTGCCCCTTGCCTTCTCCATGTGGATCCTTGTGAAGTGAGAGCCTCTTTGTAGCCTCACTTTATGTAATGGACTTTCATATTAAATGTATACTAAGTACTTTAGTTTTATACTAAATGAGTTTGTGATACTGAAGGAGGGGAAACTCAGTATGTGGGAAATATTTGTATTTGAATCACTATCAAAGCTAAAATAAAGTTTTAACTCACCTAATAAAACCAAACAATTGCCTAGTTCAAAAAGCTTCATGCTGGGCATCATTTTTTGTTTTTATATTACTGCCATTGTCTACAGCTTCACTGTGTTGCACTGTGCAGTCATTGCCATGGAGATAAAGCTCGCAGAAAATCTTACCGACTTATGAAAATAAGGCTTTCTATTTCCTTTAATAAGGCATAAACCGTGATGCTTGTTTCACTCTGCATTTTGTAGTAAGCTGATAAAAAAAAGGTAATATTTACCCCCTTTTAGCTGTAATTTATTTTCAAGATACTTTATTATTGGGAACTAGAAAAGGCTAACGATTGTACACATGAGGAGTTATATAACCAGGGCAAGCAAACTGAAAATTGTGACCCTGACATATAGCTAACACAGTCTGATGGTTTTATACTTTGGGCTTAGTCTTTCCTGACTTACGTCAGAGTTCTCATTTCAAGTCCATCAGAAAGAAAGAATCATTAAAGGAAAGTTAAGGTTATATTTTTAAATATTTGGAAATCAAGGAGCAACGGAGTTAAAATACAAGTACAGTTGTGGTCTTGTACCACAATTAATATATTTGGGCCAGTTGTATTACAAAGTATCTTTTAACTGAATGATTTCAAACTGTTGGGAAAAGAGTGTATTTTTGCAGAGTTATTATTTTCTGGAGTTTTTATGTGCTGATATATATGTCATCTCATAGTGTTTTTTCTGGGTTTTAAATTGACACTTGGTGATAACACAAGTGAATCAAATTAAGCTTTTGTGCAATACACTCTTTTTGAAATATAGGTTTTAATAATACAGACTTAGACTGAACAGCGAAGCTCAATCCTTCCTTCAGGGAATTGTGTGACAGCACTGCAGTGAGAACAATACTGAGAGAGCATTCTTGCTACCCACTCTTTCCCCATCCCCTATTAGGTAGAGGGGGTAATAATTTCAGTGTGACCTCCATTTTTATGTTCTGGAGCAATGTCTTGATAAGTTGTGAGGAGGGTTCCTTATTCTAAAGTGCTTAGGTGTGATTTTAACTTTCAGCCTTTATTACCCCAGCCCATGTCTAAACTCAAACGTCTACTTAGAAATGAGTGTGTTATGTGGGTTTTTGCGTAAATGTAATTTGTGTGAGTTGAAGTAACTGTGTGAAGACTGCTATTGTAAGTTTTAAGATTCAAGGCAATTTATGCATAGCGTAAGAAGTTAATTTCATTGTCTTTATACCACAGGCTCTGTGAAGTACTTAATCTTGATCCTAGGCACGTCCTGATTGCAGAAGTAATCTTCACAAATATTGGAGGGGCTGCCACCGCTGTTGGGGATCCTCCAAATGTGATTATTGTTTCAAAGCAGGAGCTGAGAAAGAAGGTACATACTGCAGTCTGTTTGGCTACTAAAATTAAGTGGTGATATTGACTTAATTCGGTGTTGATACTTCTCTTCCCCAGACAGCCATATAAACAGAACATAATCCACTTTTTCTGCCGTGCTATTTGTTTCTTAGTAGGATGATCAGGCAGAAGAGAGTGATCTTTTGGGGACAAAATAGTGATGAAGAATAGAATTTTTGATATGGACTGAGAATACCAGTTTCCTTTTTGTGTTGTTGTTGGTGAGGATTTCCTTATCAATGACAAAGTAAGGAAAGAAGTAAAGCAACAGAGAGCTGCAGAGGGGGCAACAAGTTGGAAAAAAAGAAAAATGAAAATGAAATTAAAACCCATCCATTTTTTTAGAAGAGGCTTTTTCTCAAAAGTTAAATATAATGAGACAATTCTATTCCTTTACAACAATTCCAGAAAGAATTGTCTATATGCAAGACCTCATAATATGAAAGGCTGCATTGCCCACGTCACACAAGGCACTTTATCCTTCAACCACAGTCCAAGGGGACATGAGGGGTGGGAGGAGGGTGGAGGCTCCTCTCATGCAGTATGGGCCACAGCTGGCTCCCACCTCCTGCCAAAGTTTTGGTGTCTCCAGGCTGCAGTGACAGATTTTAACTTCCACCACTTGGCTCTTCCATTGTTTGCTGGGCATCTGGTGCCAAAGGGAGGGCTATGGTGGCTGGTGCTGAGTGGGACTGCAGAACACAAGACACCTGCCAGGAGCATCCCAGTACCATCTTCTCCCACTCACATGGCCCTCTCTGCCCTGTGGATAGGCAGAGTTGCTGCTGGCAGGTGTTCACATTTGCAGCTTTCAGCATCTGCATGGAGCTGGTGTTTACATGAGTTTACTGTGCTCTCAGCTATCCCTGCTATCCCTGAACACAAGGGCATCAAGTCTCCCTTCTGCCTCTGGCACTCCCAGTCACCTCTTCCTGGTGTGCTGTGGGGGATCAGGGAGGCATTCTGCTCAGGATGCAAGAGGTAGCCTCTCCTGGGTTGGGCCAGCTCTGTCCTCCTCCTGGCTCTGCATCACCACCAACAAGCAACGTCTCTGTTGCATCACCACCAACAAGCTCTGCATCACCCTTCCAACAAGTGTGATGGAAGGGGCATTTATGTAATGTGCACATCTACAAGGACACCAGGCATATGTTTTCTGGTTTGGTCAGGTGTCATAAACCCCCAAAATAAGTAAATCAACCTAAAGTATTTTGGTGTGAATTGACCTAATGTGAAAATAACTGTGCGATTGGAACAAGGGAGTTGTAGTATAAAATCTTAGGGGTTTTTAAATTTTTTTTTATTTGGAGTAACTTATGTATCTATTGCCCTACGAAAGAAACATCTCTTCTAATTAACTGAATAACTCAAATTAAGTACTGTCCAGATTTGCAAATGTCTGAAAGTTCATAGTATTTAATAAACTGAATGTTTACCATCAAAATATTTGAAAGGTACTGCAATTGGCTTGTTTGGAGGGTGACTTTGAAGACTGTAATATTCCCAGCTGAGGATTTGATAGCTACATTTTACATTTTAAATATGAAATCCATGCAACTCTTTAAAACATCTGATCTAAAGGAGAATAATTAGCACCTGCCATGCAGGTCATTTTCCTAAATTCTCAGAAACTCATCATCCCTGTAGAACTTTGAGAAGCAGCTATAAACATGGGAAATAATTAAGCAATCATATTGAAAAGGAACAATTTTACATTTCTCTTGAATTTTTCGGAGGACTCAGATGTGTAAATACGCTGGCAAATATGACATTATAGGAAATTCTATATCTGAAACAAGCACAGAAAACTTTCCAGATGTTTTCACTCTGGCTTATTTTTTGTTCCATCACAGAAATAAGAACGTAATAAAACAGATCAGGTTCAATGCAGGACCATAGTCCTTGTGCTGCGTCTTTTCTATATCCTCAATTGTTATATTTTTGTATATAAATAAAAGAGGCTCAAAGACCTATCCTTGGCTCTGAGGCAGAGTGGCATGGTTTGGCTTATGTCCTCACTGCTTAGGGCTCACCCCTTCTAAAGGAGATTTGCCTGGGAGAGTGCTGGCAGGAGTAACTGGATAAAGCCAAGAGTGAGGGCAGGGAGGGAGCTGGACCATCTGGCCTCTTACAGTCTGAGCTGTTCAACTAATAGCTTGATTTTGTCCACCTGCTCCAGCATGCTGTCTTTTAATCAGAAGGAGAAACACAGACATTGTTGTCTTGTTTCTAAAACTAGTTCTAGCAAAAACTGCTGTGAAGAAGGGTTATACGATTGACCACAAATCTGTGTCTAAAATGCATGGGAAGCCTGCTACATTGGTACCAAGTAAAAGTTTTTTTTTTTAACTGTTCCAGAGGTAAAAGTTCTTGAATGCAACAATAACATTATGGAAACAGTTCATCATGCAGTATTTTTTTATAGTGTCTATTATGATTTTTTTCTACGGAAAATATCTAATTTTCACCTCCTTTTAGCAATATAGTCATGTTTTTGGACATTCTAGCAATATTAGGAATTTCTTCCCCTTGATATTGTCATTGAAATTCCCTTTTTCATCCTCTTTCACTTCCTTTTCAGTGTTATCTTTGCACAGTAAGTACCAGAGTACTTGGACAACTACCCCTGCAAGAAACTGAATAGTCAATTGCACTATGTAGATGATTGGGTTTTCTGCTTTATTAGGTGCTATCAGGAGTCAGATTTTACCAGTCTTCCTGAACTTTTACTGCTGTACAGCAACCTCTAAAAGCAGCCATGTAAAATATTAGGCAAGCTTAAACTTTTTTAGGAAACCTTGGCTTTTAAATCAGTGTGAAAGGAAGTGCAGCCTTGTTACTTTGGGTGCTATTATTGGGTTAGAAAATGTTAAAAATGCTTTATTCTTTGTTTACTGTTATGCCGGAGAGATTTTTCTTCCTAGGTTCAGGGCAAAACTCACATCATATTAAAAATATTTTATTTAAACTATATTTGAATAAATGAGGTTTTTGTAACATTTTACTCATTAAAATGTGGGAATAAGTCTTTTTATTTGTCTTGAGATGCAAATGAATGTCAAAAGAATGTAGCTGTGCTAAATTTATAATCCTGACATATTCCCTACCATCATGACTGGAATCAGTGGAACATTTGCATAATAGGAGAAGAACATTTGTTGTATTCTTGCTTGTTCTTAGTTGGAGTGGGAATAAGTTTCACAAAATAGCATTTATGTTGAGATTTTAGGGAAGGAAAATAAGAGTTCTCAGTAAGAGCAAATGGAAAACTTGTTTAGTGAATATAAAACTTTTTCTTAGTCTTTTATTATCTTCAGAGTGCTGCTACTGAGTGGCTATTGTTAACAAAATTATATTTTTATCTTGAAGAGATATGTGCTTCAGACTTTGGGAACTCCATTTTTATATGCACAGTAGAGCACGAACCAGTTGGACATGGTCATTGCTTTCAGAAAGGTTGAACATCAAATCCTCTATATTTTGAAACCTCACAAGTACCTATAATCACACCTTTGAAATCAGAAATTGCTTGTGCTCTAAGCATAGGCTACGATTACAAGTTCTTTAAACAGTGGATTGGGAATAGGTCTCCAGAGCAAAATGATGGTGTGAACATAGCGACGGTGAACATGTGCACTAGCCTATCTAGCCCTAATCTGCCTAAAAGAGGTAATGATAAGGGCAAAGGCAGTTTTAGCATGTACTAGCCAGTGGATTACATCCTTTTATTTACTATTTTTGTTAGCATGTGATAAAGCTTGTGCTACTAATCTGATATTTGCTGAGGATTTGGGGGTTTCAGCTTCCCACTCAGAGTTATTCCTGCCATTTAACAGGAATTCCCTGGAAAACTCACAGATATCAGGTTTTCCTGTTCTGCCTTTTAAGGGACTTTCAGCCTTCATGCTGAAATTTAGCATCATGTGATATTAGTTGATTGTATTTAATGAAAAATTTTGGTACCAAAAATTTATGAATAAAAGTAGGTACTTCTGAAAAATAGAAGAGAAAATCCTAGTGAAATGGATTCCTGTAGTTTACTAGGCTATTATTGTTAAGTCTGCTGTATACAAGCTTGTTAAAACTTTTAATCAGTTTGTAGAACTCTACGCTTTCAATGTTTCAGTGATCCCTTTTCTCAAAAAAAAAAAATAAAAATTAGTTCGTAGGTAAAGTACACGAAATAAAATTTATGGGTTTACACCTGATTTCAGATTTTTTCCCATTTCTGCATGTAGTAATCATTAAAGAGTATAATGCAAAACAAAAAAGGAGGTTCATCAGTGTCTCAGATAAACATTATCCTCATGTAGCTGGGTTAGACCGTAAGTGATTTCTGACTTAGTGACACCATGAGCGGCTCCCCCAAGACAATGTAGATCTCAGTCACTCAGCTGGAAGGGTTGTTTAAACCAGTGTAGAAATTGCTCTTCTTCATTTTTTTAGTTTTAGAATACTAAATAAAGGGCATTGTGGCTAGAAGCACAGATTTTGCTGCTCCCTGAATTGCTGCACCCAACTGTAATTTTTGCTTTCTTTTTGCTCTAAAATGGCAGTTTTCTTCTGGAAGGGTCTGAATGACTAGAATTTAACTTCACATCTCCAAAAGCAATAAAAAATAATAATCAAGAGCATTTTGATTAAAGCTAACCTTTTAGAAAAACAGTATGATACTTCCTCCTAATATGAAATTGATATATTTGACTTTGCATTTTAAACTATAAACCAAGGAAAGATGCCCACTTTGTTTCAACTCTGAATCTCTAGGCAGTGGAACCTTTAGGCTGTTGTCTTGCTAAAACAAAATCTTTAGATTTTCTATCTGCTGGGGAACAGGAGATATTTGATGCAATCAGCATAGCCTCAAGTAAGGGACATTTAAAGCATGTTTTGTATTTATCTGATAGATTGAAATCTCCCGGAAGAAAAATATTTCTTGCCTATTGTGCATGTCAATTCTATTCCAGTCTACTGTGCAGGAAAAGAAAATCTTTGTGAAAATGACATTTTGTTGTATGCAGCAGACACGTAGAGCACTTTAATGTGTTTTTACAACGCTGAATCCTGGCCCCAGCAGTGCAGAGGACTCTGGAGGTACAAAATGTGCTATTAACAACCACAAAGGGTATGAACGTAGGCTCTGTGGAAATGTTGCATGCCCTTCCTGGGGTTTGGAAAGGGGAGCAGGAGCAACTGATAAAGCTACTTTACCACCACCATCTTGGTATCCTTTACTGCATCATTTGTATCTGTGGTGCAGTGAAAACCCTTTAGCCTCTTAAAGTTCTCCAAGAGGTTGCCAGTTGGCTACTAGCTACCATGTCTGGTGTGAAATTGGCCTTCTTTTTCCCTGAAAGCACATTCTCTGTGCTGCAGAGAGGCTGGTGCTAAACACCCAGCCCAAAGCATCAGGGTAGGCAGTTGTCTGTATTTCACTGTAAGCCTTAAAAAGTATCAGCCATAAAAAGTAGTGCACTTGGTAGTCCTCAGCCTCCTCATGGCTACAGGGTGTCAGTTGTCCAAGGCTAGTCATCATCAGGATTCATTTTCACTCACTGTCTCTTGTGGATCAATACAAGGAGAGATGAATAACGGAGATGAAAGCCAGGAGCAAGGGATGGGAAGAGAATTAACTCCAGTCTTGGATTATCACAGGCAATGCAGTAATGCAAGCCCTTTTCTGAAATAAGCACACT
Source organism: Lepidothrix coronata (assembly GCF_001604755.1). Classification (NCBI taxonomy): domain Eukaryota; kingdom Metazoa; phylum Chordata; class Aves; order Passeriformes; family Pipridae; genus Lepidothrix; species Lepidothrix coronata. The sequence goes on along the minus strand of NW_016690248.1, from coordinate 3,679,368 downwards.
CATGTTAGAAAACTATTTGTTTCAGCTGAATTGGAAAGAGCAGGGTAGCATGTTTTCTATTTCCTCAGGGATCTCAGAGATAAGAAAGATCAATGGGGTGATATTATGAAGTTTAACAAAATCCTGAATCTCAGCCCAGCTACTCTCTTTGAAAAGTTAGTGTAAGCCCTTGGATATGATGCCAAAAAATCTAGTGGACATTTTTTTTCCTCTTGTGTTCATGTCTGCAAATCACTTTTAAGGCTTATCTACGTCAGTTCTTTTGTCATAAAGCTGTGCTAATCCTGATTTTTTTTAGGAGTATTTGATCTCTATCTCATTTCAATTCTTTCAACTATCAGTCGGATCTGAGACTTCCTTCCTAACTTCAGCATTTTAGTTTGCCTTCTAGGTTAATGTGATTTTCTTCATCAAGAAATTAGTTTTGTGGATTTCAAGTGACACATTTCTTGTGCTGTATTTTTTCAGAATCTTCTACATTGTGGCATTGCAGTAACAAAGCACAGTTTTGTTTTATTTTTCTCTGAAGTTGGTGCAATAACAAAAAAGTAAAGGCAAGTGAATTTCTATATCTGCATTTCTTTGCAAAGGGCCACTTCCTTAAATTCAAGGTTCTTTAACAAGTGATGGAGACACCACATATTTAAACTTGAGAGTTACCAAGAATTCTTTGGGTTCCTATTTATGGTTTTTATTTCCTGCTTTAGCGTGTATCTTTAAGCCTGTGTATCTTCACAGAGAATTTCTACTATCATACCTGGCCCCATAGCTGGCTTCTTCATGATGTGGGCACATTGCTGCCAACTTATGATAAGCTTCATCTTCACTGGTTTTGTTTTTTTTAATAAGACTAATTTGAGTGCAAAAATAATTTTCCTCATTCCGGTAATTCTGTATTGAGCATATTCTGACCACTCCTAATTACTTCATTGCTCCTCAGCCAGTTTCCCAGTCATTTTTTCTTTCACAGGATAATTTTTTTCTCCAGTCAGGTTTAGGCATTATTATTTTACCTGGCGTAGCTTCAGTATTTTTACAGCTCAATTCCCTTCAGTTTCCTACCTCGCTTTATGCCACTTTAGAGACATATAAAACTGAATGCTAATTTTTGCATATTTTCTGAACTGTTTAATGGCACAATGTCAATAGTTGAGAAATTTCTGAACCAAGGCCAATTCACCTTGCTTTTAAGATTCTTATTTTTCTGGCCAAAATTTTCTGATCTTTCTTTTTTGCTATAAACTTAGATGCAACTCATATAAAAAGTACATTTATTGTCAATGTTAAATGACTTTAATTAAGGAAATAAACATGGGAGATATACTTTGGGGGCAGGTCTTACAAACACTGAGCCTTTGCAGGATTTCTTTTTGTTATTTATTCTTATTTGTAAATTTCCTAGAGTTATGAATGTTGATTTCATCCCTCACAGAAATGTCTTCTGTAGCTCTGAATCTTGACTTGATGCCCAGAGGCCAATCTTTCCAAGCATTTATAAAAATTGACTTGTAAAATCTATCTTACAGAAATGTCAGACACCTTACTAGCTGACCTATTATGTAGGCAAACCGAACGAAGGTACATTATTTTCCATTGTGGAGTCACAGTCTTCTGTCCAATTCTTAAAATAATCTCATTCCAATTCCTGAAGGGTCTTCCTTCTGCTTCCATAAAAGCAATGGCTGTAGTGAGTTATAGCAAAAGGCCAGCAAATGAGCAGATGTAGAGTTTCACCTTTTAGTGTCTGGAGAGTAGAAGAGTCAAGGAATCTATTATATAGCAACTAAGGATGACTTTCTTTAGCTCATGAAGCTTAAATCTGTATTTTTAATAGGATCAAATTCTAACCCTAGGTCTGCATATTTATGGTTTGAGATTTATTTAACTGTCTGCAAGCTATGGATTTTTTTTGCCAAAGAGCACCAATCTTTATCTGGCTATGAAAGTTCTTTACGACTGTAATCAGTTTCTCGTGTCATGTGTCTTTTTATTATGCCCTGTGGTACAATAGAGAAACTTTTTTTTCCCTTTTTTGAACCAGAGACATTTCAGCTAGGAAATTTCCACAAAAATTCTTTTGGTAGGAGACAATATAGAAGAACACACATTTAAGATAGTAAGTTCCCAATAGCCTTAACACACTGGAGGCAGTATCAGCTGATGCTGCAAAAGAAACTGTTTTTAATATACATTGGTATTAGGGAAGGATCTATAGGGAGCTCATAGTGAAAAAGCAATGGACAATAAAGACATAGAGGTGTGTCACAGGGAGACACACTAAATTTACAGAGTTTCTGTGAAATCAGTAGATGCTCTGAAAATTCAGTTTGGGCAACCTGAGCTATCCAGGGCTTGGACTATGCTTTCTGACATGTGCCACAGAGCTGCTCTGTTGGGATCAGTGGTTCAGACAACCTCTGCTCTGTGAATGTAAGATAGTTCCTTACTACCAGAGTACTTGGAAGTGATCTCCCTTGGAGCTTCATGGATAACTGCTCTTGGGCAGGGAAGCCATGACTACAGAGAATCCCAGCCCAAAGGCTAACCCTGATGCATTACAGTGGAACAATGTTTAATATGGAACAATGGAATAGTTCAGTTGAAAGGTACCCTAGAGTTCATCTAGTCCAATGTTCTGCTCAAAGCACGGATAACTTCGAAGTTTTAGGGCAAGTTGTCAGTATTCATTCTTATTGTTTGAAAGCAGTAGCTTTATAATACATTCAGCTTAATCTTTTTGAGAACCCCTATCATTAAAGGGTTCCATTGTGCAAAGTCTTTAGAAGTGTGTTGATTTACTGACAAGGTGGAAAAAGAAACAGAATATTGACATATATTTTTATTGTAGAAGAATGGTTCAGATAGAATTATTGTTAAAATATAATTGATAGAATTATTGTCAACACTTTACCACAAAACCAGGTCATTAAAATGTAACTGTTTCAGAGTTAGTGTGATTTAAAATTAATTTTCAGTGATTTAAGTGAGAAATGAAAGTTAATGATTCAGTTTGGGTTTATTTTTACTATCTGTGTCAGGAACACTAAATGTGTTTCAGAATAACTTGTAATGTTTTGTTTTAGTCCTCTGAATTATATGGCTTGTCTCCTCAAAACAGATGAAATACAGCAGATACTGTACTTGGAACTTACTTTATTGCTTTATATTTATTTTTGATTGCTAAAGTACATATAGTTGAACAGTTTTCCCTGCAGGTAATATAGAAAAATAAGTGATTTTTAATTTAGTTTTTCATTTTTATTTTCAGGGTTTGGATTTTGCAGCCTTCACGGGGCATATGTTTGTGGGTATCTGCCTTGTTGTTCTGGTCTCCTTTCCTTTTCTCAGACTTCTTTATTGGAACAAAAAACTTTACAATAAGGAGCCAAGTGAAATTGTTGGTAAGTGTGAGCGTGAAAAAAGTTGTTATTGTTACACCTAATATGTACTAAATGGAAACTGAACACAATGCAGTCTTCAGATGGAAGTACCCATTCTCCTTCAGACTCTGAACATTAATTTTTCAACTAATAATTTTTTATTTTCAGTGGTGATATTTTCTGATTTTTAGAAATTGATGCTTTTCTGGTGCTCGAATTGAGGCTTTGACATGAATTATTAAATATATTTCAAAATTTCCATGGATATTTTGCATCATTTATTATAGCCATAGGCTTGAATACCGGAATGTTCTGTATTGCATCATAAAACATCTGCTCAAGGTGCTGAGTTCACAACATAGCTTTAGAAATAACCCAAGTTTCCCTTGTGACAGGCACTGATGCATTCCCCTGCTGCTGGTTTTCTTCCATTGGATTTTTCAGCAGTTTTTTCCCTGATTTATGTTCAGTGAAAGACATTTCATCAAAGTAGAACTTTCCAAATTCTTTCCAGCTTGCCTCTGTGGCTCTTCCAATCCTAAGTTTCCCTGGTGCATAATTTCTACAATTCAGGAGAACTAATCTATGTCTTTTTATGTCCTGCACCTCAGCAGTCTCTGAAGCTGTTAAAGTAGTTGCCTATGTCGATCCCTTTTTGTCTTCATGCTTTTATGTCTTTCTATTCAGTCATTTTGAAGTTTTCATCATTGTTCTAGGGCTTCTCTTTCAGTGACAAAGTTTAATAATAACTCCAAAATGTTCCCAATGTCTTTTTGAGGTAAGAAGTAATTCACTAAGTATAATTTCTTAGCAATCTTTGTACAAGGATAGTAGAGTATAACAGTTTCTTCCATGGGACTGATGCTTTTTTTACTTTTGGCTGCAGAAGACTTAGGATTCGGGCCTCCATTGACCATGCAACAGATGTTTTAATGTGCTGTATGACATCTCTGAACCTGGGTCTGTGGCATCTCTTTAGCATGGGGAGGGCAACTTTTGATAGGGTTGATCTGTCTTGGCTTCGTTTGTACTCTGTGGAGAAAGATAAGTGCTCTTAAAAACTAATGTAGCTGTGTGTGATGGAATAGTTATATTGCAGCCCCCAAAAGCCTACTCCTTTCAAGTATAAGGAGAGTCCAAGGTGATCAACTCTGGGTGTCAGAGACCTTCATGATAGGTAACTCATTTAGGCAAAATGAGTACCACTTATAGTGCCTTGCCTTGTTCCATGGAAAATTTGCTTTAGGATTAAGACTGTATTAAAAAGGCAGAAGTGACAGTCCTCTCTGTAGTGGATTATACCATATCTCTTGAACCTGTTCTCATAAAAAGGTCAGAGAACAGATTTCACTGCTTAGGAATTTCTTGTGAAGACATTTTATCTTGAGGGACTTCAGCACCCATTCAGCACAAAGTGCTCTCAGCTTACCTGTATATCTCTAGGGGCCAGAGTCTTTCTCAGTATTAAGATCCGAAACGTTTTTGAGGTGTTCTAGAGGTTATACTATCTAACTGTTTTCTAAGAGAATTCAGGAGAATCTTTTTCTTGGGGAGGAGAGGAACCTTTGCAAATTCCCAGATAAAATCCTGTGCAATTATGCATCATTATATAAAATTATTACTTTTCTTCATTGCCTGGAAATGCATTATTAAGTTCTTGGTATTCAGCATTTTTTTATAACTTCCCAACTTTCTTATTTTAAAAAAATTAATCTACTTTTATTAATTTCTTATTTTCTATAAAAGTCATGGCTTCATGAACATTTCCATGAATAACTAGAGCTATTATATACTTACCCTATCTTTAAAAGTACTAGCTTGCAAGGTGTCTCGAGATAAGTAATACCTAAGGAGCAAGAAAATTATTTCTGCCAACTCTAATGGTTGATCCTGACATAATAGCATTATTCTGTGAATATATATTTTACAAAATAGAATTGTTACTTTTTGCTTTTGGCTATAAACTTTTAAAGCTTATGTTTTGGATTTTTAAGAAATAAAGTCTGCATGACAATTTTTTAGATTAATTTGAATAGTACACTTTATTCAATAACATGGTATTTTTGCCAGTGAAACACTGGTTAGCATATTTCCCTCATTTCATTTCTTGGTATCTTTTTTATTTGCAGCTTAGTCTGTTCAGATATAGCAGTCTCCTAATCAGTGTACCATGTGTTCTTATAATCAGCTGCTTGTCCTTTGCTGCAACCCTAATCGGTAGCTGTTCAATTAGAGCAAATGCTGAAGAGCCACTCTCTCTTCCCCTTTCACAGAAATTTTCAATAGAAAAAGAGACCAACAGAGCTCCATTAGGAGATAGCTGTCATGGTTTGGATTTGCAGAATGGGTTCTAAGTTGCTTTCAGGGGTCCTTTCATCTCAGGTTGCAATGGTTCTGTGATAACTTCAAATGGCTCGTTTGAAGCAGCTGTTTTAATCAACTAAACAGTAGCCTTCTCTCACCCTGCCCCCAATTAGCAATTAAACAAGATATGTGAGATTTAATTAGTATATTATTTTCCACAGATTTTTTTTTCCATGTGAGCCATGTGCTTCAAGGTTTTTTCTGTTGCTTTAGGCTACACAGATTGTTGAGAATGGATTAGCACTAATTTTAAAAACAGACAATGCTCATATTCTGAATATACATTGTTAGCTTAATTTCAGTGCTCTATGTTACCAGTGTCTCTATTGGCTTCCAGACTGAACTAGAGCACCTCTGCAGCAGTAAAAATGCATGTTTATTCCCCAGAAACCACTATCTGCCTGCAGTGGCTTTAAGCAGGGCATATTACAAAGGAAAAAAAGAATCTGAAGAACTCAGCCATGAGAGAGAAAATCTGATGTTTTTTAAGAATGAAGGGATATTTTGAGGACTTTTTTGAGTGTGTCTTTCAGGTGACAAATTTGCTCCTTGTTCTCTGTGATTCAGGAAAAGATGCTAGGGTTAGAAGAGTAAGCTGAGAAGGTTTAAAAAGTATATATATCTGCACTTTCCCAAAAGGATATGTAAGCAGAAATAATAATATATGAGTCTGAGAGGAATTAAGCTTACTGTTCCCACTCTCCCTCTGAAAACCTGAAACCAAAGTTTTTTTGTTCCCTTAAGGGTTAACAATACATTATTTAGTTCCTGGGAAGCATAACAATACACTATTATATCTCCGCTATTAAGCTGAGGAGATGTGGACCTCAGTGTTTGGGAAGGTCACTATCCCCAGGAGAGTGGGTGGCACATGGTCTAGTGACAAGTATTATTATTGCCATTTTTGCCAAAGAGGAAGAGTTTTCTCCTAACACAAAAACTTCTTTGGCACCAGCTCCCCATTTCTCCTCTGTTGCTTGCTCTCATTTCCTGTTGTTTTGCTGGCTGAAAGAGAGATCCACCCTTGAAGCAGGAGTGGTGATGCCAAGAGGGGGTTACACATTATTCTCCCTGGTGTAGCTCATGGTCTGCAGCAGCTGGGAAAAATACTGATGGTAGTATGAGAGTCAGCATGTAAAGCCAACAACAGAAGGAACTTTCTAATTAATCATAGTCATGTGTAAAGTGCTTAATGTGTGAAAAACAAAGCGCTGTTTCCCACAACGTGAAATGTGGTAACCAGATGAGTGAGCAAATCTTTTTCTTTCTTCCATGTGGAGCCTTACAGATGCTTCTCAGAGAGAAGAAAAGGGAGAGGAGGAAGGGAAAAAAGAAGTACCAAATGCACTGAAAATGCAGAAATCTAGAAGAGGAAAGAAGTAGGGCAATGATAATTAAGGGTTGTCAGTTGTTCGATTGACAGGACTCTGCTGCCTGAAAGATGTCCAGGCATTGTTCCTGAATTTAAAATATGTACTGCTTGCATCAGGACTCATTTTGTGGGAATCTGTGCAAACACTGGCAGAGCTAAGAAAAGGTCAGGAAAGAAAAAAGGCAAAACTGAAAAACTCATTTAACAATAATGTCTGGTGAGTTTTCCCCTCTGTGTGCCATAGTGATTACAAATGTCTGCTGTAGTGCTTTGTGCTGCAGGTGATTGATCAAGCACAGGCATCATCAACTGTAGTTGTAGCTGAAGAGACAGTATAGCCCAGTGCTATAGCCTGGTATATAGGTGGTATAGCCCCAGTCATTATTATTTTGTCCTTGTGAACCCTCTTGCCTGTCATAGCTCTGCTGTGCCTGCCTGGGGGAATGGTTCCCTGGGACAGGTGGCTCTAGTTAATGAGTTAAGAGCTTTGTTGTTGTCTTAGGGAATAGGGTATCTGGGTGGCCTCTGCGTTCTCTAGCAGTGGTGGTGCATGCTATGTCCTCATACTATACTCTGCAGTGTGATGTGAAACCTTTAGGTTTACTGCTGGGGAAGAACTACTGTGATGACTTGCAAGAAAACCCAATACTGCTTCAGACACTCTGAACTGAAAAAAGCCCACATAAAAGAATAGTAATGTCCAGGGCCACAAAAACACTGCAGTGACACAGAGAGAACCCAGGATAAGGTGTTATGTAGCATCAGTACATGTGCTGCTCGGGGTCAGAGAACAGTCCTTAGTTCTCTTTTAGTTAGTTACATATTTGTAACTGCAGGGACCATCTGGAATCAGTGAGAGATATATCAATTATGTAGCTGAATTAAGTACGTTGACAAATCTCAGTCCTGAGGTGTGTCTGTACCTATGTAGGTACTTTAATAACTGCCAGTAAAACATTATTGGTACTTAATGTGATGTTGAAAGTAGTGGGCTGTACTCACTTGGAAGCTGGTTCAAGTGAGGAAACCAGCAAGCATATTTTGAAGAGAATAACGTCCAAAGAAAGGAATATTTCAAGATTTTTTCAAGCATTCAGCTCAATCTGAGTGGCAGTTTTGCAATATGCACTGCACTCTGCTGCCTTTGCTCAGGGTGCTAATTTCATTGGAATACAAGAGAAGCATTTTTAAATTTTGAAGAATTATATGGAAGTAAAATGTGGGCTGGGTTTTTTTGACTTCCCCCCCCTTCTCTGCAATCCGGATGTATATATTAACAATGATTAGCGAATAGTTAACATTCTCACTCTCCTACTGTGGATGTTAGCCTGCTAAACTAAAAGATTTAGCTTTCTTATTAATTATATTGGTACCAAATATAACAACTTTCTGGCACATATTGTGTCTTTAATTTGAAAGGACTGTAAGACTTTAAGTCTCAAAGGAACTAGGCAGTCTTAATGTGCCTTCAGACATTTTGTATACTCCTTTTTGGATAACATATCAGGATCCACCAGGACCATGCCTTTATGTTCGAAAATGTAAACTAAAAGCTGTCTTTTATTATTTGCACCTTCAATAGCTCTCTCAATGATGAAAATAAGCATAGTTTTTTACTTGCCACACATTGATACTTTCTATATTTTAAATATTTTAGATAATTTTATGCTTAAATTCCTATATATATTCTTTGAATTGCTTTAGAACTAATGGAGTATTCCCCTTGGAAAGAGAAAAACATTGATCTGTCTTTTCTTGTCTTCGGATGATAAAAATAGTATTCTGACATTGCAGAACAAGGGGAATATGACAATCTCATACTATTTGCTTAGTGCATCGATAATGTAGCCATCACAGGAAGGCAGCTGTAATATTACTTTACCTGTCTTATGCAGAAACAAAGTATAATATAGTGTCATTTTGAATCAACAGAGCAGCACTTCACAATTTATTACACACAGTTTTCATGGAAGGAATGAGTACAGAAAAATCACTGATGGGAGGTAAAAAAATTAGATAGTGATACCTCCTGTTTCATTTACAGCACTTATGCCCCTCTGTTTTTGTACAGGAACCTCAACTGTGAAACAATTGTACAGATATACACTGGTTGGAAAGACCCAGCCTTTCCATTGACAGTGTTTTGGCGAAGATATGACAAATTTTTTCACTTTATTGTGATGGCTCCAAAGTTCATAAGATCTTTCTAATATACAGAGCTCAAAAGAGCTCTTTTGGTTAACACTAGGTCTGTATCTATGTGTTGTAGAAAGCTTTCACTGGGATGATGTTTGAAATACAAGTGTAATCTTGACAGATTATTAATTACTCCTGCCATTTTTATTTATCAAAATGTGTTGAACATATTAGTCACCATTTTTACATTTAAACCATTGATGAAAGTTATTATGACTCTGAAGTGTGCTTCATTATTTTGCTCCTCACTTTGTCCTATTAAAAGCATTAGAGGAGGCAGTATCTTTTGGAATAATCTAAAAGAGAGTTGTCCTCTTGTGGCTGTAACTTTTCATGGTTCTTTTTCTCATTAATACAATCTGGCACCACTTCTGCTTTTCCTGGTATTGAAAAGACATCAGTAGTAGTCATGATTTGTGGAAATGTTTTACAACTGGAATGTATCTATTGACTTTTGAGCAGAGTATAGTGAATTGGAGATTTTTTTTAATTGAGACTTGTACTTAATTGGAAAATATCAGCAAAATTGATTTTCATTCTTAAGTCTGACAGTCTGAATTAAAATCTTTTGATAGTGAGTAAACCAGAATTATTTCTCTAGATTTCACACCTGAGGAAAATTTTCTGAAACAAACTGCAGTGGAATTTTAGATAAATGAATGCTCAAAATACTTGACTCTTGACTTCCCATGACCCTGTGCCATTCTCAGTGTAACAGAACAGAGCACTGTGAGCACATTAAGCAAGTGCTAATGAGCACACATGGAACCTAAATACATTCAGATTCCTGCTGTTAAAAGACAGGGAATTGCATTAGATGAAACTAAGGAACAAAACCACAAGGACTGACATAAGTTTGTGGTTGTCAATCTGATTTACTTGGAGAAGAAAACAGAGCCCATATCCCCCGAGAGAGGGAGATCCCACCTGTCATTCAGGGACAAAACCAATGTGTGTCTTTATCAACCATCCTGGAATGTTATGAGAAATCTAACCCTCTTTAATGTCTGTGGATTATTCCATCTGAGTCTTATGTGACCATCATAGATGCGTTAAATTGACTATTCCCTTATAAGATGCAAGGGTAGGCCTTGTTGTACCTTCTTTCAGCAGATAAAATTACAGAGGGAAACTCGAAGCACAGTGAGGATAAAACTCCAGTTGTTTTTTGAAGGAGAAGGATACTTGCTGTATGGCAGCTTTCTGAACAGCCTAATCCTGGGCCTGCTGCAGCCTGCCCCAGCTTGCCCAGAGGATGACTCCTGGGACGTGACTTAGGTGTGTGGCACCCTCCGAGCTTTGCAATTTTCTGCCCAGGCTCCAACTGCTCTGCTGCAGAGGGCATCCTGTAATTCCTGTGCAATGGATGCAATCCCATGCTGGGTAACAGAGCTGGCATTAGATACCTTCATTACCACGTGGGGCCCCAGCTGTTGAACTGAATTGAAAAGCTTAAATAAATGTCCTGTATTGCTTTATGCACCACTGTGCAGATTTCTTGCATTCCATTGCAAGTATTTAGCTAAATAAGGCAAAGCATGTTTTGTTGTAGTTTTGAAGTCCTTGCAATGTTTATGCTCTGCTTACCTTTATCCACTATTGATGAACTGGACTAAGAGAAGAACATTTCAGTTCAGGGTTTTTCGCTGCCTCCCCCCCTTGCCTTTCTCCCTGAATTAGAGCCTTACTCTTGTGTCTGTTGAGGGGTGCTGCCTCTAGAAGAGAGGCATGAGCTATTGAGCTGAAATATCCCTCGAGGTGAATTTTTTCTACTCTTGGGTTTCACCTTTTGGATTTAGTTTCTGCACTTTTTAAAAATGGAAATGACACAGTCTAATAATGCTTAGAGGATTGATTACATAATACCAGGGACTTAAAAATTACTAAAAGTTATAGATATTACTAGATTAAACTAGAATTCATGATACTTATTTTGCTTTGCAGTTAACATTTAAACAGAAATATTCTTATTCTGAGAAGTTATCTAAGAAAAATAATTGCTTTACTGAAAATAGTTAAGCTACAGTAGCATGTGGAGAAAAAAACTAACCAAAACATTTAGAGGAACATGCTTAGCATGTTGTTAGTCACAATCTAGCAGTGTAAACTTGTGTTGCTTGCAAAAGGATAGTTAATGTATTTATTGCACGTACAAGTTAAAACTTGCTGTTTAATGATAATTCTTATCATCTCATCAAGGTTGGTCATGCTCTTCTGAGTATATTCAATTAACAAAACTGGCCTTTTCAGATTCTGAGATTAGAAATTAATTACACTCAGTTTTTGAGGATGTCTTCTTTGTTATTGACAGTCAGGTAGGAGGGAATGTGTGATTACTCAAGTGAAAATAAATCTGACTTGATTGTCAGACTTCAGAAATAATATGCGTTTTTAAATTAAATTTAATATTTTTGAAAATGCAGAAAATATTTTCTAAAATGTCATAGTCCAGATCAGCAGCTCAAATTCCATTAATTTCAATGGATTTGGGATGTCATATTTGTGGTCTCCATGGCAAAATATGTTAAATGACAAAACCAGAATGGATTTGCAGCATAGAGTTTGCATGTCTGATGATCCTTTATTTGATCTTATAACTAAGCCAAAAAATATGATTTTCTAGTTGTAAATGGATTTTCTGGGGGAAAAAAAAGAGACAGAATAAGAATAAAGGATAATTTTTGTGAAATAATAATGCTAGGTATATTGCTGTGGTGCTCTGTGAGCTTTATGAATGTAACATATTCACAAAGATTTTAGTATCATAATGGGCTGAGTGTGCTGACTGAGCTGCATCTCTCCTGTCTTCTTGTACTCCAATCACTGCATACTAAACTTAGCTTTGCTTCTATGACTTTGACTACTGCTACTGCAATTGCAGTTAATTTAGCTGCTCTAATGATAAAGTGCCATGCTACACATGTACCATTTCAGTTACTAGTAACAGACCTAGCAGTGGTAGGATAAATTTGATAGTAGGCTGTTCCACCATAAAGCTAACCCAGTGAAAATACTGCAGATTGGCTTTGTTGGACAAGTGGAGAGAGCTCACCCTTAACATGACCATGTAGATCTCGGAGGTCTTTTCCAACCCCGTTGATTCTATGATTCTATGATTAGTTCTCATACAAGGATAGTACAGGAACTTGTTTATCCAGGACATGGATAAACAGGGTGTGAGACCTTCCTATTCAGTGGCAACCAAATACTGCCCTTGTGCTGTTTTGGCCATAATTTCAAAGTGACTGATAAGACTCTGTAGCTACATTAGGCCTTTGTCCATGTGTAACATAGTATGTCATAAAATATCAGATGTTCCAAAATTCTGGGGGTTGCTGCCTAAGTGGTTTTGCAGACATAAAATGGGAAAAGTATAGCAAGAGGACTCAGAGGATTTTATCCATGTTCAGTGTTGATGCTGACTTCAAGGTCCTGCATTATATTTCCTTCAAATAAAAAACTACTGCTAATAAATATGTATCACCTGATGCCATAATGAGCTATTACAACAAGAGTGTGCATGAAAGAGAAATATGAGAAACATTCCTTGAATGACCTAGAAAATCTCTTCACAAATTATTACTGCAACAGGAATTGTAGCATAAAAGATGTATCAACTGTTCTCATTTTCAAAGTATAGTCTGCGCTGAAGTAAATTCCACAACAGGTCAGTTGTTCACATCCTTGGGATGTTTAAAAAACTAATGACTAAAAAATCAAGGATAGTGTACATAAAGGCATGATCAAAGACGTATATATGCCACAAGTATAGTTTTTAACATAGACCGGAAAGCACCAGGCCGATGTCGCTCAATTTAGAGTTTAGCCCCAGGGCACTTCAGATGTGGAACAGGAATTTCCAATGCCAAGTCATGCTGCTTTCTACTCCATCTGTTTTTTTGTGGCACAGATACAGTGATGATAGCTGCCTCTTTCTAAAGGGGAGAAGATAAAGATACTTTGTATGAAAATAATTGTTGGGGATTTGCACCTCAGTTAGATGGTGAATGACTCAACTTCCTTTTATCAGCAAAACCCTTGGTGAAATTTCACTTGGAAAGGATGGGGAGAAATGCTATGGCAGGATGAACAGATGTCATCAGAAAAGTTGTTGCAGCAAAGACAAGCTATAGGGAAGCAGAATAACAAACTGGATGATCATGCTTCATGAGTGTTTGACAGAGAAAAAGACAAAACTACACTTTTTGTCTTGGACTGAGGACAGTTTCAAAGCTATAGTCCAACTGACTCAAAAACAACATAAGAAAGATGTACCAAAAGGACTTTTTTTTCCTCGGGGAGAGAGTGGAAAATTACTGCTTATATATTTGTGTGTGTCACAAATGTTGATGCAAAAGTAAATGATGACAGGAGAGCATCTCCACACAAAGTGACATAGATCCTTTGATAAGCAGGACCTATCCATGTTTTAATATAATTTTGTGTCAGATTATGCTCCTGTCAAGGATCACCAAACATATTATGAAGGAAAGTGGTAGATTCTGTACCTTTTTGATATCTGTGGTTCAGCTATTAATCTCTTCTGGGAAGAAGCTGAGCAGTAGTTGTTTAATAACCTAGGATAGTCATTGGGTTTTCAATAGTGTGAATTTATATTTCTGCTCTTGCACTGTAAAACTTAGACAAACATTACCACTTTGACTGATGTGTGCTCATCTATAGACACGTACCATACAAAATGTAAGTTAATTCTTGTTCGGATGCCTTTTTTTTTTTTTTTTCAACTATGCAGACTCTGGACACACTTTTGCTTTTAAATGTTTGAGCTCTGTCAGGTATAATTCCTTCTCATGGTCAATCTTTACATGATTCGCTCTGTATTATCATTATAAATACTTAGTCACGACGGTGGGGAATTAAACATATTTAGTACTCGTTTTGATAACAGGTACCATGAACCACTAGGGATTTGCAGCAGAAAATATTAACATCACTGCCTACATCAAAACATGTTTAAATTTGTCTTGTTATTACATCATTTATTTTTTTTATAAATAACACATATAGTTTGTTTATATGACTTCCACATCCATCTTCTCCCAGTCAACCAGCAGTAGGACAAGAGGGCATGGTCTTAAGCTGTGCCAGGGGAGGTTTAGGTTGAACACTAGGAAAAATTTCTTACAGAGAGAGTAATCAGCCATTGGAATGGGCTGCCCAGGGAAGTGGTGGATTCACTGTCCCTGGAGGTTTCTAAGATAAGACTGGATGTGGCACTTAGTGCCATGGTCTAGTACCCACAGCGGTGTTGGACTTGATGATCTCAGAGGTCTCTTCCAATCTGCTTGATTCTGTGATATTTTAGGATGACAGCAATTTGCTGATTGAATAGGGATCTTAAAATATAAAGCCTTGAATTCTTGACACATTGTCTTCAACAACATGAAATTTGAGTGGAATAGAAAAGAAGGGTGAGGAAACATCTTCTTCCTTCAACAGGAAGCACTTGTGCAGACAGTTTCTGAATGAATATTCTGCTTTTGTTTCTTTAGTGATTTCCTGTAAAATTTAAAGCTTTTTTTTTGGCCTGCCCAGTTTAACATCCTTTTGAACATGAATGCACGTTTTTTGATCATTCTGTGAAAAAAAATAATCAAAAAGGACTGAAAATCCTAACAAGATTTTGGAGTCTGATTTCAAAGTGTTAATCAGTCTGTCTGAACTTACCCAGGATCAGATACCATCCAGGTCAGCACAAAGGTGATGGTAGCTGTTTTAACGCATATTTTCAGTGCTGAAGAATTAGATCCTCTTAGGAAACCAATAAAATATTATTAAACAATATTCCTTTAGACACTGCCAAATTTCACTTTTGCCTTACATCGATAAAATTGCTTGTATGAACATACAAGCATGCTGTCTTTTCTGAGTGCAGTGAAGGAGCTTTTGCTGTAATGTCTAACTACAATGTGAACTAGTATCTTGCTAGCAGTATATTAATGTATACTGACAGTTTATTTTCTGATGAAAAATGAATGTGCTACGATTTTAACCCTAAAGCTTGTTGAAAGCATTTGCAGACATTTGAAGACAGTACTTATCCTTTTTGAGAAAGGACTTAGTGATTAATTTATTTAAAATTTTTAAAAATTTGTATTTATTTTTCATTCCCTTTAGCTCTGCAAAAAAATGACAAAACAGCTTCCTAAGTGGAAAATTTTTGGGAAACAGCTTTGAGTCCAGGGCACATGGCACATATTTTGTGCATCTCTGGTCTCATACATTGAAGGAATTTTATTTCTTTTCAGAGTTGAAACATGAGATCTATGTTTGGAGACTGACCGCACAGCGCATTAACCCAGCCAGCAGAGAGGAGACTGCTGTGAAATGCCTCTTGATGCAGAAGGTGCTGACTCTGGAGATGCTCCTGAGGAAGAAGCTGAGGACGTTTCACAGGTAAGCAAGGGCAAACATGTCCCACCTCTCCTACTCCAATCCTCGGAGGGGACAAGCTGCAGGCACAGTCCATTCGTTGCATTGGCAAGGAGCTCCTGCTCATCTCAGTCTACAGCCAGCAATGATAGTGTGGCTTTGCTAACATCAGGGGTAACATTTTTGTTTGCTTCCACCAGCCCAGGGCTCAGAACTAGTAACTTCAGTAATGTCTGATCAGGCATCCTCACTGGGATGAGACCTATATTCTTAGCTGTCTTGATCACATGGATGTTGGGGCAGATATGAAGCCACCTTCAGCCTCAGTAAAACCCAAAGTATTTTAGGACAAAACCGATGTGTAAGGCCCAGAAAATATATATCAATGTAACCCAAATTTAAAGGCTTAGAATTTTCAGGTAGATTTTGGTTTAAAAAGATCACAAATATGTCATTACACTTTTCTCTGCAGTTGTGGCTTCAGTGCAGTAAAATGTTGTAATTTCTTTTTTTTTACTGAAAAATTCAAGTGTTCTTTAATGAATGGTTGAGTTTGAAAAATGTCACCAGTGAATTGCTGTGTTTTAAAATTATTTCATAATCAAATTTTTAGTGTGAACTTGAGTGTGGATATAATTATCTGTTTATGTATAGAAAAGAAGTTTATATGAACTAGGACTAATAAAAATTATAACCTTGTTTTGTTTACATTCTGATAAAACCAGATGTTATGCCATGGAATTCGATTACTGAGAATAGCAGTGATAAATATCGTGCATATGAATTGACTAAAGTGAAACTGTAATAATTAGTTTTAATTAATAAATACGTTAATATGAGCAAGAAAATGTAAATATTATTTTTTAAACTATTCCAGTAATAAGATAGTTTACATTATTTTTTATGATATTGTGTACTTTGAATGGAGTGACAGTATTAATACTTAAGGATAAAAAAGGCTGTTAAAATTGCCTCCTTTTCAAAAGGTTGTAGCAGATTATTAGACTTTACAATACTCTAAAGAAGATACTTCTGAAATATAAATAAAAATTTTATATTCAATCTTGAAAATCGGGGATTTCTCCAGCACAGCACATTTACAGCAATGTGAAAATTCATTAGCATTAACAACAGTGCTCCTGAACTGCAAGCCCCAAGGCTTTTTGCTGGAGGGCTTGACTGTGCTGATAATGCAATGAAGTTATTTGGATCTTAAAAAACTTCATTATAAAATGCAAATGCGAAACATATGTGTTCTGACTTGTTAATGTTAGCACATGACCCTTGTTCTACTGCAAAGTGACACACATCAGCTCCTGAAACTACTAAGGGAACTACATATTGCAGATAGCCAGATCCTATGCTAAGGTCCATACCCTGGAGTCTAGCTCCTTCCCAGCCTGTGGCTCTGCATGAACAGAAGGGTTTGTGTATTAGTGGAGCTTGTTACAGAGTGGAGTCTTAACTGAATGCTCATGGGAATTTTGAGGCTGGCTGTAGGAAGGCTGTGACTCCTTTGTAATATGAGTAACTCCATAAGGAAAGAGGTGATGTATATGTTATAAGAGGGATTTATTCCAACACTCTTGGCACTCTGGAAAAAAGCAGGTGTCATTTTCTTTCAGACAAATTTCACAAGAAGATAAAAACTGGGAAACAAATATTCAGGAACTTCAGAAAAAAGTAAGTAGATGGCAGTTTTTCTCAGTATTCATGTAAATGAAGTTATGCCTTTATATAGAGATAGTGCTTTGAATCTAATGGAAATTTAATAACTCTCATGGTAGCAGAAAAGTTGGCGGGCAGGGTGGGCTGGCTTCTCGGTGGGACAAGGTTGTTGTTAGTGAGGTTTTGTTAGGTTTTATACTTTTGTTCCTTAGAAAAATAAAACTTAAGGAATCAATAAATGATTCATCACTGTTTTCTTAAATTTTTCATCTGTGAACCTTTCATCCAAAAAGGTTCAGAAAGTGTCAATAGGTTGTTTAAGGTGATGATGAATGATGATAGACTACACTCCTCCTAATGTACTCAGTGCTGACTCTAATTTACTACACTGTGTGTGACATTACTGCTTTTATTATTCAAGAAGGGATAAATGACTTGGATAAATCTTGTTCTTTTGGCTGAGCACACATTCATATCACCTAAGTCTTTATGATGAAACTGAGGAGATGTAAACTCTGCAGTGGGATTAATGTCTCCTAAATTTAATTGTGTAAATGTCACAATCTCTCTACATCACTGGCATCACTAATGAATCCAGACCTGTTTCTGAGAGCTCAAGTCCTTGACTGGGAGACCCCTGTCCTGGGTGTCATACCAAACCACAGCAAAACCAACAGATTTTCTTACAAAGTTTTATACCTTTTTCAAGGCATTGCATAAGAGACAATTTTTTAAAAGCACAGAGATTTTAGCAGAGCTTTAAACTCTAAACAGGGGAGGATCTCAGTCTGGGAGAAGGTGATTCCCTGGGTTGGTGATGAAAGTGAGATCAGAGCACAGAAGTAGAGACACAATGGGAAGCACTGAGTCTGACAGTTGAGGCCACAAGAGGATTAGCACAGGGAAGCAGAAGCTGGCCACGGAGGTGTGGAAACTCCATAGCGATGATGGGCTTGGCATGTCTGTGAGAGTTGTACAGGGGGCATGAAAGATTTGACCTCTAGGGTAGTTTATAGGTTTTCAAAGCACACATGAAAAAAAGGATGATTTTGTGCAGGGCCATGAAACCACAGAGTGTTTAGAATGCCTTCTGAGGTAGGAATTGCATTTCTCCTAGTGAAATGAGGTTGTGATTGGGGGTGGCTGAACACGACTGAATGTATACAGCAGGTGCTAGATACTTGTATCTCTTAAAATACATTGGGGCACATATTTGTTTTTCATAGGTATGCATAAGATGCATACTTGTAAAAACTATTTAAGTAGTTCTGTTATTTTATACTGAAGAGGAGTATACAATACAGGAATAGTAGTTTGCACTTCACACATGCTTTTGTGAACTCTGTGCATAATAGATAGCTCCTTCTTTAACACAGTTATTAATTTTGTTTTCCTGTCTGTCTGTCTACAGCACAGAATAACAGACAAAATTCTCCTTATCAAATGCCTGACTGTGCTGGGATGTGTTATTCTTATGTTTTTTCTCAACTCATTTGTTCCAGGGATCTACCTAGATCTTGGTAAGTTTCATAGTTTTGTTCTATGTAAGTAAAGCAAGCAACCTTTCTGAAAAAAGCGCAGCTGTATTTTCCTGAGTCTGGACCTTCTAGATCTTTTCAGAAAGCCATTTTTCATATGTTTCTGGCCTCACAATTCCACCAGGTTAATCAGAACGGTAATTTCTCAGAACAGGTTTTCAAATTCAGTTTCTCAAAAGGTTTTCAAAATGCAATCATGTCCCAGTTACCCCAGGATGAATAACAGAGAGTGCTCATGACTTCATTTTCCAGACCTTCTGATACTAATAAGCTGGCTAAACATTACTGAATGAGCAAATTTGACCTTGGCATCATTGCACTGTACGTTTGAGTGAATGACCAAGATGCATTAGAGAGATCAGGAAATAATCACTTCATGGAAGAACAAAGAAGTATAAAGAGCTTATTAAGTGAATTAAGTATTATAATTAATACTTATGTATAGAGAGCTCTTTGTGTAGCTTCTGGTCTCCAATACTTTATCACCATAATAAATCACTTACCAACATAAAACCAGGAAGATGCTGTATTTGTGTGAAATAAAAGTAGTTGTATGCATACTTTCTATATAGAGACATATGCGGAAGTTTTTATACAGATAGTTGTATATGTGTATGAGGACAAGATCTGCATATCCTGAAAAGAGAACCAAATCGAATCTCACATTTAACTGAAGGACAGTAATAAAACCTACCTGTGCATTGCCCAATAAAAAGTTGATCTTTTTGTCTGTTTGGCTGCTAAGCACTTCAAAGTTATGGAATTTCAGATTTATGTTCTTCATGTAATCTGAATTTCCCCACTAGGTACATCCACCTCAGTGGCTGAAAGATGGAACAGTCTTGAAGAGGAATAGCTCATAATCAATAAATCATTGACTGGATACTCATATACACAGATAATATATTGACATTTATTTTTTCTGTGCAAAATACACAGCCAGTTAGAGCTCTACAATGGTAATCAGGTTGTAAACAATACCTTCCACATCTGCTGCTGACAGACTATTTGCCATGGAAATGGGCAATGTTAGCCCATAAAGATTATTGGCTGTTAAGAAGTTAAAAGGTGTACTGACATATTATAACAGCAAAAGTGCTGTATTAATGAGGTATAGGAAAATGCAGAAATTGAAGATATTTGAAGGCATTTGAAGTCATGGTGGCTGAGAACATAAGGCTCTCACATCGACAATTTAAGAAATCAATTTATACCCCTACTTTTCTGCCTCAGATAAGTGGCACTGAACCATAAAGGATTTCTTGAATTAAACCTAACATCTCTAAGTACTTTTGAAAAGCCACAAAGAGTCAGTAAAGATCAAACAGCACTGCTTGCATATGCTCTTGGTAAGATATTTTTTCAAAACTGCAAAACAGTTGGAGTCAATGCTAGAAGAAACATAACAACTAGTGATCATTTTTTGTCCTATGTTATGCCAGTAAAATAAATGAAAACAAATGGAATGTTTGGCAGCATAGGTTTCTGTTATTCAGTAGCTGAGTAACAACCTTGAAAGTAAATAGAACTGTATGTGTTCTGTATAATTTCTCCCTGTTCTGCATTTATGGCAAACTGTTGGATTAATGAATAAATGTTACTAAAGCATACACATAATTTCTACTAACATTTAATGAAACCCGTAAACTTCTACTGAGAAGTTTACAAGTTTCATTAATTTACAAGTTTATGGATTCGTATTGTTGATTCCCCAGTTCCACTATCTTGGTGATAGCTGTCACTTATTTATCATTACTGAAGTAGTGCCACTCTGAGTCTCTGGATTTTAGGTCTCCAGTGCATGGAAATGAATTTCCTAATATACACTAAATCTTGTACTCTGTTGGTTTGGGTAAATTTGTTCAACATGTTTTTCTCATAACAATGAAAGTAGATTCTAGTTCAGTGTTTAACTTTCTACTAGAATAATGATTTATACAGAGGGTGAAGTGTTGGAAATTTAATAACTTTAAATTGCATTTGGTAGAGTGAATTAGAAAGATTTTAGAATTCTTTATCAGTCCCCCGCATTGATACAATTTTTTCATTATGAACTTTGAATCATTAATATAATTTGAAGGTACTGACATTTAATTTAAATAATAAAACTTCCATACTTAGCTGCCTTTTAAAATGCAGAACTCTTTCTTGTTCAATTTTCTTGTACCTGTTCATCAATTTACTTAATCTAATTCTATGAAATATCTGTGTTATTAAAAAATTAGTACTGAAACTTTAAATAAACAGATACTGCAAATCTTCAGATTTCTAGAGAGCTTTCATTTGGCCTTATGGAACTCTATTGATAGAGCATTGATAAAACATCTGAGAAAAGATGACAAAGGATGAAAGTAAAGCCCCTTTGAGGATTGTACCAGGCTCCTGTTTTGACTTTAACTGTTAGGCAGGCATGTCTAGCTTTGAACTATACTGAGATCCCCCAAAAGAGACAAAAGATTTTAAAAGTAATATAAAGCAAAATTTTGTTGAAATTCCAGCTACCTTTTGTTGTCGTTGTTGTTTGTTTGTTTTAATGGGGGATGCTCAAAGTGACTGGGCCAGAAAGAATACCAAAATAAACCTGTAGCCCAATTCCTTCTCCTTCTGTGGGGCAGGTCCTTCCTCTTTGGTTTGATTTCAGTCAGTTAAATGAGTAGTTGAGCGGCTATGAAATATGTGCAGTTCCTTCTAGCATCCATGAAGAGGGATCCATTGTCTCTGTGGGCCTGCTTTTGTCTGCCCCTCTCAGTGATCTCCGCATGCAAGGTGGGCAGCCTGCTCTGTGCAGATACCCTCGCTCTTGCTCCCTTCCACCTCTGGACATCTCTTTTCCAGGGCCAGGCTCAGTAGTTTCCGTTAAAGGGGAAGGTCATCTCCTCCTTTTAGATGGTTGCAGCAGATTCTGTTGCTTTCATAATTCAAGGAACGAGCTTCCAGACCAAGGGAAAAGAGATGGTGCCTGTTTCAGAGAAAAGGTACTGTCTCTATTTTGTCTGCAGACTGCTGGAAGCTGGGACAGTATGCCAGGAGAAATACAACTGTGTTTTTGCCTTATTTGCATATTAATTCCCACCTTATTGCCACCATTTTCCCTGTTGAAGACATTACTCTTGCATAGGTGAACCTATGGTGTTACCATCCATGGCTTTTCTCATGTTCCTTTGATGAATTATTTAAGCAAGGAGACAGGGAGAGACTTTTTGGACTCACTGAATTCTTCCATAATTTAGGACTGCCGTTTGCTTGCCTGAGGGATCTGTCTTGGATTTTTTTGTTTCTGCAGAGGGGTTAATATCTTAATGCTACAGTCTAAGTCCATTCTGGTATCTTTGGTGACAAAGATGTCTGTGATCCTTCAGATATCAATATTCAAGCTAATTTCCTTCATCTGCCCATAAAATAATCTTTAGGGATGATCAATAATCAGTGGAGGTGATCAACAGCTGTAATTCAGCTAGGTTTCAGCTTTGGTATGATTAAAGCAGTGTTAGCAAAAATCTCAAACTTAGGAACTTAGAAAAAAATATGGTTTTATTCATTTAGCTAACTAGCATGATCACTAAGATCTTCCTGGGTAGTAGGACAAGTTCTATAATCAGCACTCAATGTCACATCTGTCAAGTAAACATCCAAGATTAAAATTTTCCACATCATTCTTACTCTAAATCTAAAATCCCTCAATATTTACAGACAAAGTTGATCTTGTTTGATGACAATTTTTTATGTAGTTAAATCTAATTTCTCTTGCAAAACTTCCTCTTGTCCTCTAAATTCACTTGGTTTAACTTCTGACTGTAGACTTAGTCTGCAGCTACTTTTGAGGGTCTGAAGCTCTCTTTTTGCAGTTTATGGTAACTAGCTGTATCTTGCATTATTGAAACATTTTAAAATGGTGACTGAAATACTGGAAAAGTGGGAAAATAATTGTTTGCATTTAATTTAAACTGACTTCTCTTTATTTGGTAGGCCATGTTATGCAGAGCTCCTTTTTATTTTATTTTATGTTTAGGGTAAGTATTAGAAAAAGATTCTTCATCCAGAGGGTGGCTGGGCACTGGAACAGGATCTGCAGGGAAGTGGTCACAGCACCAAGCCTGACAGATTTCAAGAAGTGTTTGGATAATACTCTCAGGGACATGGTGTGATTCTTGGGGATGGTCCTGTGCAGGGCTAAGAGTTGGACTCGATGATCCTTGTGGGTCCCTTCCAACTCATCATATTCTGTGATTCTGTGGTCACTAACCACTTTTGAGTTACTGATAAACCTTTGCTCTTTATTATCTTATGTATCCCTTTTAACTGCAGTTATTCACCCTGTGGACTCTTATCTGTGGCAATTTCATTCTTCCCTTACTGTTTTCCATTAACATTCCGTCTACACGAAGCTATGATGCTGCTTTCTGTGACTAAAGTAGTTTCTTTACTTCCTGATCTGACAGTGGTAAACAGAGCAAAGAATTGTAGCAAGACCATTCAACCTAATGTACTAAGACATAGTAAAATTAGAGCCACGGTGTCAGAGACCGGATTCGTATCTCACTGGATTGTTTGATTGATGGGTCAAATAAACCACCGGGGGGGGTGGGGGTGGTGAGGGGTGAGGGAAGGGCTAGGTCTAGGCCTGGAGCCAACATGGCTTAGTCCATGCAGAGCACATGGCAGGGAAAGCCATGTGGCTGGGTTGTCAATAAGGTCTGCCTGGTGGCCTGCCCACAACACACCCCCTGGAGCCTACAACTGGCTGTGGCACCCGTCACTTTGGCTAGGGGGACAGTGAGTGGCAGTGAACCAAAGGTCCTGCTTAGAGGGAATGGCCACAATAGCCAGAGTCTGTAAATAGACATGCACATGGTCTCCATCATCCTCTTGGCCTCTGCCCTCCTGACCTGTCAATATGTGACCTCCAGAGTGGTAAATATGTTTCCTCTCTTTCTCTTTTTATTCTTTCTCCTTTTAATCTCTCTTCCTTTACTCCTGTGGGCAATTTAAACACCTGTTGTCTGTAGTCAAACTGTGGTAATTCACTTAAGTTTGGGTTGGTGGTTGTCTAGTAATAGTTTATAATTTGCTATTAAGTGCAGTACTTCTGTAAATTGAGTTCTTTGTACTGTTATAGTGAAATGCTTTTCCTTGGTTTGCATGTTATCTCTATAAAACCCTTTTTGACAAAACACCTATTTGCTCACCAAATTAAAAGAAATCTCTTAGAGAAAAATGTGTGTTTTTTCTCTTGATGTGAACTCAAGGTATCAAAGAATCAAAGACTTTGCAAGGGTTCATGTGGATAAAATCTCTTGAAGTCCAAAATTAAAGTGTACAGCTGGTAAAAGCAAGTAGCTTCTGGACCAGGGTGTAACACATGAGTTTAGGTAGTCCTCTTTGAAAGTCCTCAACCCTTTCTGGAGACTCTTCTGGGTCCTTGCAGTTGTGCTTGCAGGGGCTGCTCTGCAGCCCTTTCCCCCAGGTGGTATCAGCTCCTATTGTCAGTGTAGTTAGATATATCTGTCCTCATTCAGTGCTCTTGAAATCCCTGCTTGTGCTTCATTTGTGTACTGTTTACTGTTCTGGCATGCAGCGACATTGGTTTAGGTTGGCTAGTACTTCTACACTGAGGTCCAGAACAGCTCTGCATGGGACTGACCTGCTGGCCTCTGAGTATGTAGTATAGAGACTTGATTGCTCTGTGAAGGTGCAAATTGTTGTTTTAAAATGAGAATGGACATAATTGTGTT
This sequence comes from Lepidothrix coronata, assembly GCF_001604755.1. NCBI lineage: Eukaryota > Metazoa > Chordata > Aves > Passeriformes > Pipridae > Lepidothrix > Lepidothrix coronata. The sequence continues at coordinate 3,654,725 of NW_016690248.1, read as the reverse complement.
TGAGAGATTTAGTACATCTTTGATTCATAGTCATGCTGAATAGATTCCTGATATAGTGTACATGAATAAGAGTTAAAAGCAAATTTGACAATTAATCTAATGAGAATGTTGGAATGGAGCTAAATCAGTGCAGTCAGCGTTGAATTGGATTTAGAAAGACTGGTCCAGATGTTAGTTACTCAACCCTGTCAGCAGAACACTTTGCTTCTGAAAATAAGAGAAATCTGCTTTTCATGGTCCTTACAGTTTTAATTTATTTTAGGATAGTTTTCAAAAAAATCTACCTTGAAATAGCTCAGTTTTCTTTATAAACATGTAGTTATGCATGGAGAATATCCCCTGTCCATGCAGCTGCCCGTACACTTGAGAAAAAAACAAGAACCAGTAGCATTTGTGTCTGCCATTGCAGCCTTCGATCTTTATTGCTCACTTCTAGAAAAGCTGACCTTTCCTTTATCTTGATATTTTCGGCTTCTCTATTTTAGGTTCAAAGAGTCAATAATCTATGACAATAGAGTGTGTTTGTTTGCAGTGACCTTTACCGAGATAATTCTGTACTTTCTTAGACTTATGAGTTGGTGCAGTATACACAGGTATACATCTGTCAGTACATCTTCCCTGTAGATGCAGTGCCTAGCTAACAGCAATCTCTAACCAGGGTTTCCTTCTTACAGTGCTCTATTTTGAATGCCATTCTATCTTATCTATGAAATTGTGTTTGAAGACTTAATGAAGTTAGGTCTTGACATTACAATACAACGGTGAATATGATTTCTGCACTCTGACTTCACAGTATTACAGCTATGCAACAAACTCCAGAGCATCCTTTCCTAACGCACATGTGCTGATCTGGGATTACAGAGCAGCCAGTCCTGTGCCTTCTTGTTTTATGCTACACTTCTGTTTTTTATTGCTGCAATTGCAGAATAGGTTTCTGCTTCTTTTGCCTTGCATGGGGTTATAGTTTCCACTAATTTTTTATGTGTTCTTTTATTACTCTTGTACCAAGCATTTACTGGTGTGGTGCAACTCTTAGACTGTCATCATCACAGTTCTGTCACCATCACAGTTCTGTCTCCAAGGAGCAGCCTTAAACTGTGGTGCTAAAAATAACACAGAACAGAAAATGATTTCTATGAAGCTAAGCCTGTGAAAAGAGGCTGCTCAAAAGACTAGGAAGTTGCTTTGTGAGAAGCTAAGTTTATTAAAAAAAAAGAATAATAAAGATAAAACAGTGCTTATCTGTGGACAGCGAGTACTACTTCTAAACATTCAGCAAAATTTCAAAATGCATTTTCAGGGATGCTTGATAAAATAAACCAAAACATTTCAGAAAACAAAATACGGAACATTTTCTTTTACATTCAGAACTCCAGATGATACATATTTTTTGAGTAGAGCAAGCACTACTGGAAATATGTCTTTGATTTAACTTTTTCACCTCAATATTTTTATATGCTTTTACAAGATTGAGCATATACTTTGCATAACATTACAATTACACCATGGTATATTCAGAGCTGGCATACATCCTTAGGCTACATTTTAAGGGGTTGTAGAGCTAGTTAGGTATCTTCTGACTAAGCTGTTGGGACACAGTTATAGATGTTACTCATATATTCATTACCATGCTGTGTAAATAATTATTCAAAGGTAAGTGCCAAATATGTTTTAGCTGGTAAGCCTGTAAACCATTGTGGACTTAAAATGGTTTTTGCAGTTCACAAAAAGTGGCTGTGACTTTTCTGACAAATATAAAATTTTAAAGAGTACAGAAAATGAAAATCATAATTTTCTCAGGGTCAAATGTAGAAAAAATCAGTGTATCCCTCCCCTCCCATTGTTTGCAGAGAGGAGCATTATATTTTCATTTGTCAGAAGCTGGTCAACCTGATTTAAAAAAAAAAAGACTCCACTTATTTCTAAGCCACTATAAATATTTGACACTGAATATCGTTTTGCCTGAATCTTCCTTGCTGCTGTTACAGCTCCTTCTCACTCTGTCTTGTCCTACCCACTACTGCCTGCCACAAACAGGTTGCGCTCTGCCCTTTGGAGCAGCCTGGCATTCACCTAAAGACTTGCCAGGACCCTTTTAATCATCTTATCTTTGAGCTAAATATCCTGGATTCTTTAACTTTTTCCTCAAAAGTCAACTTTTCAGGCTGAAAAAGTACCCTCAGTGTTCATAAATTCTGTGCATGTAAAGTGAATATACAGTGTCCACATTTTCACTTTGTTTGGAGGAAGCTTGTTATGCTTTTCAGCTGGCAGTAGGTCAGACAAAATTACTTTTGCTGAGGAATAGAAATTATTCTTAATGAGCATTTGAAAGTCCTACAAATTGCACAGTAATTTTTCTTTCATTTCTTTCTCTTTCTCCTGCCTACCTCCAAATTCTAGATTTCTATTTGATTCTATTAGATTGTTTTATGTTTGCAAGTTCTTCTGCTTGATTATTTTAAAATAAGGGGTTTTTGAGTAGGATTGCAATTGTGTTCTGTTGATCATGAGCTATTTATTGTTCCAAAGGTGGTTTTTCCTACTGAGTATGAGGAAAGCAAAGCACTCAAGCTATTTCCACTGTACTTTTTTTCTGGCACCAAGTAGAAGACATGGAAATCTTTTCTTATGAAGAATGGATTATAAATTTGCAAGGTGCCTTTTATAATAAAATTTCATTTTCTTTTTCCTAAAATAAATAGAAACTGTCACCCTCTTCAACAGGTAGAAATGGAATTTAGATTCAGTTTCTCTCCAAGTTCTATTTCCAGTAAATCAATTTTTGTGAAACCAGGGCACTAAAAGGCAGTAAAGAAAGCGGTCTGTGGAACTGTAAATGGGCTTTGCTTTCACTATAGTAATGAGAAGTTATTTTTAAAAATCATTTCTGTTTCTCTTCCTCATGGCTCTCTTTTGTGACCCAGGAAGTTAGAAGGAAATGACCAGAAGAGCCAATGTTTAATGCAGTTTAGTACTTTCAGTTCTTCAAAGCGAAGAAAAATGCTTCAGATTGGATCCAGGACAAATGCAAAGCTACCCAAATGCATAGAACACCGATACAGTATGTTCACTGTCATGAACATACTTAGAAAGGCCCTGGAAAAGCTTTAGCAAACCTGCCAACTTACAAAGGCATGCTGTCCCTAACTTTGTAGCTTACTTTGACAAGCAGTTCAGCTGAGAGCAGGTAGCCAAGCAGTCATGGCACACGTGAACTACTGTGGCCTTCAGGCTTCAGAAGTATACTTTACTCTTGTCCAGCTGTGGGATGCTTGAAGTCCAACTGTGGTACTAAACAGTCTTGTGAAGAAAAATCTTGCATGAAGTCCCCCAGGGTCCACAAGAGACTTCCTCCTTCTTCTCTCCTCTGCACTCCCTCTGAGAAATGGGTGACTGTATCTCCTCTTTGCACACACAGCAAGGAGAGCAAATGCACTCTAAACAGACCATGTGTGTAGACTGAAATAAGCTCTGGGCAGCCAGAACTGGCAGCTGATGTGTTTGAACTTCCCTCTGCAGGGCTGTACTTGTTGAAGTGCTGCAGGAGGACACCTCCATCTGTAACCCCAGAGAACAATATTGTAAGGCCTGGTGCTGTTCCTCATGCAAAGCTGCTTGCATGAAGCTAATGCATGCTGGTAACACTCATAGTGCCAGAAAATGCCTGGCTCCGTCCACCTCTCCTGAAATTCAATTATATTTCCTTAATTTTAGTGAGTAATTGTTATCTACATATAGCTTGTTCAAGTTGATTTTTTTTCATTGGAGATAGAAGCATAGAAAAAATACCAAGATATTGCCACAGATGGCTGTAGAACTATTGAGCAATTCTTTAATTCTTCATGTCATTGTACTTATATAAAAAATATGTGTGAGAAAATGTAATGTCACGTTTTTATAAAATAGCAGTAAAATTCTGCTACTTAGCTTCAAATCTGCACATACCTACTTCCCCTTGCAGTATTCCACTAACAGGAATTGCCATCCTCTTTATTTATTTAAGACAGAGTTGGGCCCACTGTTCTTTACTGGAATTCAGAAATCAGCCAAGACAACAATCAGAAGAAAATTAGGCATTGCATTTCCATAACCCCTTTCTTTGTGTTCAGAGCAAACAGCTATTTAATTTTCATGAACAGATTCCCTTTGTTTTATAAAACAGCAAATCAACTTTGCTATCAAAGAGACGTGGTAGACAGAAACTGACAGTTCTCACTTTCGTCTGCTGCTTTGGGAACTCTGGTGGGGGCCTCTGGTGGTCTAGTGGTTAGGGTGCGACCCGGGTTCGATTCCCAGCCCCCCGGCCAGATGGAGCTCGTCAGCCCTGTAAGGCAATCCATCTAAGAGAAGGTCACTCTAAACAAACCTACGTCCTGGGGACCTCACTGCCACTGTCCAAGCTCACTCTGCCCCGGCAGATGAACCTCAGGATTAAAGGGTGGGCTCAGTTCAGCGCACGCTGTGTCTCACCTAAAAAATCCACTGCGCAGGCTTGAAGGGTTTATGACCTTTCCCAAATCTTTGCTCGCGAAGACTGGCCATTATTATTATTATTGGGAGCTCTGGAAGCACTCCTGTCCCTGTCATTTGCAACTGTTTTTGCAAAGTCTGTACACATGGCAGCCGGAGATAGAGTCAAACTAGCTGGTTTAGCTCTCCTCACCAAAATGACCAGCCACAGTGACTCACTCCTGTGCTGCTGGTTTCAGTTTTCAGATGGTTTCAACTAGTTCAGGTCTAGTTGCCTGCACTGATTCTTACTGATCACACTTAACCTGAAATTCTCATTTAAAGAGTGTAGTGTGTCACTGAAAACTCCTAAAATGTACTTGAGAGAGTATAATGCATTCTTTGATTAGGGAGAACGATGTGACACTGTATAGGATTTTTTTGGAAAATAGTTAATGTTTACAGCTTCCTGAACCTTTGGTGTCTTTATTTCTTTTATATTTAGATAGTATTTAAATGGAATATATCTTAATTTTAAAATGTATGTTCTTCTTTTAACTTAATGGAAAAACACTTATGCATAAGATGTAAGCTGAATGGCCTAAAATTTTATGAATCAGTCTATAGCTCTGAATTTCCTTACAGCTGTTGAAGGCTTTTGGAGACGGCTCACTTTATTCCTCTACCTGCTTAGTATCAGGGGCCTATTCTCCCTATGTCACATTTGGTATTTGATTGTAAGTTTGCGAGATAAAGTCCTTTGCCAGCAAGGATCCTTTTTCCTCACTTTTTCTGCAATTCTGTGAATCCATCACTTTCTGACTGTGAATATATCAAATAGGGTGAGGTGCATGAAACAGTCACAACAAAAGAGCAGTAACTTGAAAAGGTAGAAGGTATTATATCCACACCATTATAAAACCCCTTAAATTATGTATCTCATTATTTTGTATGAAAAAATAAATCTGCTATTTAGGGAAAAATAGATAAGAAAGACAGAAAGAAGAGCATAATTCTGAGGAAAAACCCCACCCAACCTGCTTTTGTTTCCTGTCTGAAATCCCATTCTGTTTTTTAAGATAAATATACCAGAGGGATCAAACAGCTCTAGAAGGCATTTTAACTGTGCAGAGAGAAAGTGGGCCTTGCTCGGACAGGAGATTTGCTGTTCTCTGGCCGAATGTGCATTTGATTTGTATTTTCTCTCAATCAGTTACCTAAATATGCGTATTATTAAACACTTCAGGATGTATAGAGGCATCCTGTCTGAAGAGAGTCCTTTTGCTCTAGGTCCCTCATCGGTTCTAAGGACACTTTACTTTTCTGTTTGTCTTCTAGAGCAGGAAGCCAAGGATGCAATCCCCTTTCAGAAGCTGCAGAATCCTTCAGTATTCCTAAACACCTCAAGGTTTCTCTGTTATTCAAAGCCATTGATTATTGGGGTAACCCAACTCGACCTTATTTGCCTTTTTTTTCTTCTACATTTTATTTTAATTTGAAAGCAGAAGCCATTCATTATGTGGTATCTGTGAACGTTTCCTGTTCCAGAGTCAGAGAAAAAAGTGTGGCAGAAACTTTGACAATACTGTAATTTATATGTTGGTAGCGCATAACAAGTTTGTGAAGTGTAAAATTTTGTTCTCTCTTTCTCTCATGCAGGCTGGATTGCCATGTTGGGAGCCATTTGGCTGCTAGTGCTAGCAGACATCCATGATTTTGAGATGATATTGAACAGAGTTGAGTGGGCAACCCTCCTTTTCTTTGCAGCATTGTTTGTTCTCATGGAGGTAATATTCTCTGATTCTAAAGCCTGAAGAGTTACAAATAATTTCAAATGTGAATTATGTTCCTGGGCAGAGGCCTCCTGCTTGTTCAATCTCTCTGTAATATTGTTGATCAAGTATAGTTAGGGTAGGACAGAGAGGAATTTCAGATTGCAGGTACTACAGAGAGGAATGTAGTCAAAGTTGATTGGACCTCTATGATATTTAATATTTCACTATAAACTTGGTCTCACTCTCTCTCCTTATTCTGCATTTACTAAATATATCTGACACAATCATTTCCATATAAATTGAATTTTAGTTTCTGGGTTTGTCAGTGGTCTATATATGCAGATGTTTTATATGAATTTGTGTGTTTGTTTTGCAATCATTTATACAAGTGATAGGAAAAATAACAGATCAAGATTTAACTGGAGTTGAAAACTGTGCCTAATGTTGTGTGCTACATGCTGGCTACCAAATGGCCTAAGATCACAGAATCACAGAATATGATGAGTTGGAAGGGACCCACAAGGATCATCAAGTCCAACCCTTTAACTGTGCACAGGACCATCCCCAGGGGTCACATTATGAGCCTGAGTGTGTTGTCCAAATGCTTCTTGAATTCTGTCAGGCTTGGTGCTGTAACCACTTCTCTGCAGAGCCTGTTCCAGTCCTCATCCACCCTCTGGGTGAAGAGCCTTTTTCTAATACTTGACCTAAACCTCCCATGACACAATTTCAGGCATTCCCTCTGATTCTGTCTCTGGTCACCACAGAGAAGAGTTCAGTGTCTGCCCCTCCACTTACCCTCACAAGGAAGTTGTAGACTGCAATGAAGACTCCCCTCAGTCTCTCCTCTTCAGGCAGAAGAGACCAAGTGACCTCAGATGCTCCTCATACAGCTTCCCCTCAAGGCCCTTCACCATCTCCGCTGCCCTCCTTGGGACATTCTCTGATAGCTTAATGTCTTATATTGTGGTGCCCAAAACTGCACACAGTATTCAAGGTGAGGCTGCCCCAGTGCAGAGCAGAGCAGAGCGGGACAAGCCCCTCCCTTGACCAGCTGGTGATGCTTTGTCTGATGCCCCCAGGACATGGTTGGCCCTCCTGGCTGCCAGGGCACTGCTGACTCAGATTCAACTTGCCATCAACCAGGACCCCAGTCCCTTTCCACAGCACTGCTTTCCAGCATCTCATTCCCAGTCTGTAAGAAATTTGAGGGTTGCCCCATCCCAAGTGCAGAATCCAGCACTTTCCCTTGTTGAACTTCATGTGGTTGGTGATTGCCCAGCCCTCTAATTTGTCAAGGTCTCTCTGCAGGGCCTCCTTGCCTTTGAGGGAGTCAGCAGCTCCTCCCAGTTTTGTGGTCACCTGCAAACTTGCTTAGTATCCCTTTCAGTCCTGTATCCCAGTCATTTATGAAGATGTTGAAGAGCACAGGGCCTAAGATGGAGCCCTGTGGAACCCCACTAGCGACAGGTCGCCAGCCTGATGTTACCCCATTCACTATCACCATCTTACCCATGAGCCAATTGCCCATCCACCACATGATGTGCATATCCAGCTATGTACTGGAGATTTTGTCCAGCAGGATACTGTGAGAGATAGTATTGAAAGCTTTACTCAAATTCAAAAAGATTACATGACTGGCTTCCCTTGATCAACTAGTTGGGTTACTTTGTCATAAAAGGAAATCAGGTTGGATAAGCAGGAATTTCCTCTCATGAAGCCACACTGGCTGTTGACCAATGACTGTGTTGTCTTTCAGGTGTTTTCCAATACTTCCCAGAATAATCTTCTCCATAAATTTTCCAGGCACTGAAATGAGACTGACTGGCCTATAGTTCCCAGGGTCCTCCTTTTGCTTTTCTTGAAAATCGAGACAACATTTGCCAGCTTCCAGTCAGCTGGGACATCTCTAGATTCCCAAGACCACTCAAAAGATATTTCCTTGGCGTGTGTTTTGAAAGGATAATATCAGTGAATTTCAGTTTGAAATGCTAATTTAAAAAGATATTCAGCTCTTAAAATGCCTGGATATTTTGCTGTGTAGTTTTTTTGCTTATCTGCTTGACAACAGTCCATCCATGTTTGTATCCCATTTTATTCCCTATTTGATAATTTTGTATACCCTGCGGAGTTATTTTTACCCCATATATTTGAATAATTTTTTCAGTGACTATTCTCATTAACTTGTCAATTAGGCCTCCAAAAGGCTGACTATTTTTCAGTTGTTATTAACTGGGTTTAAATGATGTAATAATGTCATAGAAACGTGACTGACAAAACCAAGGTGACTACTGACAAGGCCATAGCTAGTGAATTGTCTGAGTGATTAGCCTTAGGAAAAGCCCATGATAACAAATTTGCTCACATAATCTCTTTTCTCCCCACTCCCCTCCCAATAATGGGAAAGATATCAAGAATTTTTAAATTGGAATCTATTAAAAAAAAAATCACCAGCAGTAAAAGGGACAATATTTGAAGCAAATAGAAACAAAACCCAATCCAACTAACTCTAATTATTGCCAAACTGGAATTCAAAATCTGGTAACCACCAAGAAGATGAATGGAAACTGATTATCATTATCAGGCTTGTTTGTGAGCTACTAGATATGAAATTGAGGAAATGTTGATTTATTGTATGCCCATTAGTACAGCAATTTTTAGTTCTCTGTTTTAACAGACTCTATATACCCTTGCATTTTCTAGCTCTTATAGGGAATCCATACTGAAGTAATATTTTTTTTTGTCTGCTGCTACTATAAGAGTTTATTAGTTGCATTCCCTGATGTATTTATTGTTTTAACTTGGATTGAATGGTTTTGATTTGAGTGCTGTGTGACTGCACAATAACGTAATAAAACACGCAGGAAGTTATTTGCCATTTACTGCAAGATTTTTTATACAACTGTTGTGATTCACTGAACTTCATTTTTATGGCTTCTCAGGTCACCAGTGAATAGTTTGCTAATGAAAGAATATTTTTCCTGGCTGTCTAGAACCATAATAGTTATTCTGCAGTTATTCTAAGGTCATGAAAGAAATTTGTACAGATAATCAAGAAAAAAAACAGGGAGACATTAAATTCTTCCCCATAATGAATGATAAAAATGTTCTATGTGTCATCACTGCTAATTTTGATCTGAATCTGTTGCTCTTTGGATTAGTAGATGACAGTCCTTGCCAAGGTATTTTTCTTTTCCTTAAGTTACCAATGTCAAGAAGAAACAAGTCAAAACAAAGATACTTGTGAAGTATAGGAAATCTTTCATGATCTAGGCATTTAGCAGTTGTGAGCTCATATTGTTCACCCTTAGTGATCCTTCGACTTGGATGGTTCCCAGTCTGAACCTGTTTCCTACTGCTATAAGTGTTCCCTTTTCTGTTACAAGGCACATTTAAAAACCTGTGTGGGACTTAGGCTGAAAGTAATTTTGGAAAATGTGATTTGAGTTCCTGAGCAACAGGAACTCTTGGTGGTTCTGCCTTTGGGGGCTCATCCAAAGGTGTACCACATCCAATTGTAGTGCCTCTTTTACAATGAAAAATGGAAATCCTTTGCAACTCTCATGTCTTCTATTGTGTCCTTTGGGTAATTAATCTTTGCAACTGTCTTTTTAGTCTTTGTCCATAAGTGGCTGTTACAGGCTATAAAATCCTACTTCTTCTGTCTCTGTAGCATAAATTCCTATGCCTCTCAGGATTACAGTGATTCTTTGTTCACTTTTATAGTAGAGATTGACATTTTACCTTAGTCCCTTCAGGCAGAGTTTATTTACAACAGTCATCATGACATACTGTCCACAAGAGGGATTAATGTAAATTTTTTGCATATATTAAACTTTGTTTTATAATGGCAGTAAAACTCTATTTTGAACTGAATACACCAATTTTGCCCGAAGACACCAATCAGTGCAAAAATACTTATTTCTCTTAGAAGACACAGGAATATCTAGGAGACCCTCTGTGCATTTTACATGCAGGGGAGGCCAGTAGCAGGGTGCTAATTGCTGCCTTTCACTTAGTTGCCTGCAGGAGATTGGCCTGGAAATCAGAGACATCCTAAAATTGGTTATGTGATTAGTATTGTCATCATCTCAAAAGAGATGGGCTACCTGCAGACTGACTTCCAGGAGTGATGTGTGTGTTCATCACTCTCTTCCATCTTTTCTGAACATCTCTTTTTCTGAGTTCCAGAAGAAATTTTGAATGTTACTGAAAAGTAATATGTTCTGTTAATAGATAATTAATAAGGCAGCAATATTAACTGAATGTAACTCTGGGCTATAATTGATGATAACTACGTGTTAAAAAGTTTATTTTGAAGTGTGAACACAAAGCAGTTGTAGAAAAACTATTGCCATTCACTAAGAATATTGCTTTTACATACATTTAAAAAGTCACTGTCATAACCTTCAAGTTAATAAAGCAACACAGATCGCTTAGGAAGAAAGTGGTAACTTAAAATTACCAACAAGAATTAATTTCTTAGGAAACTTTCTTCTGGGAAGTTAAAGTAGTGAAAAAATGTCCTTTTTTAATGTAAAGGGTATGTGTATGTATTTAAAAGTTTTGTTGCTTGTTTTCTGCATGCTGTGTCTTTAATTGTAGATAAACCTTTTATTTTTCTATGTATTGTTAAACCAAATAATATTTCTGGGCCAAATTTATGTGGTGACACACAAACTACAAGTGTTCAGCTGATGTCCAATCGAGCGGCAGGTACAGGAGTTGCCAGTCTTAATGAAAGCACCGTAGTAACTGACTATACAGTGTTGTATACCACACCACTTGGTGCCTGTTAGGATATTTGTCCATCTTTGTCATGGAATTTGACAGCAGGTGAGTTGAATGCTTTTTTTTATCACTGATATCTCTGTGGGGCTCTATCTGACCACCACATGTGGGGGTTATGTGGAGTTGTGTTGTGTGACTGCTAACTTCAGCAGCTCTGTGATGGAATGCAGTCAGTAAGTTAGGCACTGCAGCTGAATGATTGTTTTACTTGACAGAAAAAAACAATGAAAGAAAGCCAACCAGCTCAGTCTAGGCTGAACCAATAATGATGTTATCTTCTCCCCTGAGAAACTGAGAAGTCATAAAATAGATACACCTTATTCAACCTGAAAATAGTTCTTCATTCTGCTCACCTGTAAGAAAAGAAAACAAAACCAGAGTGAATTAAAGGCTAGGTCTCATGAGTTAAAAATCACCCTTTTACCGTGTGGGTTAAGGGAATAGGTCATTGTCCTTGGGTGTGAAGACTCAGTTTGTACTCTGTCTGCCCAAGGAGAAATCAGAGTCGGCACCACTGAGTTGGAGTCCTCCTGTGCCTTTTGATCCCTGGTAGCAACTGTGGTTGTATGGGATGCTGTCTAAGTATCCTGTACAGATGGAAATTGTTCTCACAAGAAGGACAGAGCACTCTGCTCCAGGCTGTCCTGGGGTCCAGTGTTTACAGGCCTTACCACCTTGGTTCAGGTGCCTAACCTGGGCACTGGAAAGCTGTATTTTCTGCTTTTCAGGTGCTGCTGCCTCTGTACCAATTTCCATTCACCCAAGATCTCTCTCCTGGTTTTAGCAGATGGGGACTGTTTTTGGGTAGTTTCTGTTGGTTTTATTTGTTTGGTTGGTTGGGTTTTGTTGCTTTTTTTTTTGACAGGTCTGAGAAATCTGTATATATAACAGAAACATAATTTGTTTTCCTTCTTCTTCATCTGAGACTGAGCACAAGATGCCTGATTTTATCTGATCTTTTAAACCGATGATATATTTCTACCTGTATTGTGGTTTTGGGGAAGTCGTTTTAAAATCAGTTGTGTTCAGGTATTCAGAAAACATGTATCCAATGAATAATGTCATCTTTAAATTTCAGCCATTCTCTCATCCTGTGCTTTTAAGTAATCCTACCATTTTTTTCAGTACAACCAACCCACTTCCACAAAACCAGCTAACAATTTCTACTGTGTCTTTTCTTGCCTCCAATTACAGAGTTGCTGTAGAAGCTACATGAGTTGAATATCAATATCTTTAAAATGGAAAGGAATTGCTGCATTTTCTTACATCCACTGAAAAAAATTGTAACTACATCATGTACTTCACTAATTGATATCAATGTCTTTCTTTTTTTTAGGCTTTGGCTCATCTGCACTTAATAGACTATATAGGAGAGCAGACAGCTTTGTTAATAAAGGTGTGTTCAAAATATTGTCATGGCTAGGCTTCATGAACGAAGATATGGGAGTTCAAAATATTAATAATTTTTTAACAGGCCAGGAAAATCATTTTAATTCAATAGAGTAATGAATAATACTTTGATTTTGAATTAATGTTTATGACAACATTCCTGCATCAGCAATATCAAGAAAGCATGTCATATTTTGGTATGGATGATATTTAATATATATATATATGTCCACAGCCACAATAAATACAGCCATAAATGCAATAGGGAAGCTTTTTCTCTAGTCTAAAAACTCCAAAAATACAAATGTAAAAAAAGTATGAACAGGTCAAAATTAAAGGTCAAAATTCACAGTTGCACAGTGTATTTCTTGTATGAAATTTGAGTATTGGAAATATCAATCTTTGTATTTTTATTTGTTCAAAGCTTCTTGGAAAAAGAAAAATAGTTGTGTTACTAAATGCATTTTCTCTAAGAAAACCTATCCCATCTGAGAGCCTAAAGGAATAATAAGTGTCGATAAATTAAAACTGTGATGAATGTGCAATTATGCCACATGGGGGGACACAGAGCAAAAGTGATCTCAAAGTTATAATTTTCTCTCTCTCTCTCAACTCCAGGTGGTTCCTGAGGACCAGCGCTTGGCAGTGGCCATCATTTTAGTGCTCTGGGTGTCTGCTTTGGCCTCTTCTGTGATTGACAATATCCCCTTCACGGCTACAATGGTAGGGTCTGTGCAGTACTGCACATGCTCCTTCTGATGCTGGCAAGGGAGTGAGCTTACTGCTTACAGTTTGCTCTTTTTGTTGTTTTTTTTTTGTTATTAGGAACTTACTCATACTCTAAAGGTATCCAGCTGGCCATTGCTGCCAGCAGCTGCAGTTAGCTGTGGGACTAGAGGCACTGTTTTGGCTGCATTTTTGTACTTTCCCTTTTATATCCACATCAGTTGTTGAAAAGTAAATTTGTCTTTTTGATGCAAACTATCCATCCTCTGCTGTCAGTCTTTTCCCTCTATGTGCTGTGTAGTTATGCTAATGCTTTTTTAACACCTGAAGCTTTTATTGCTACCTTACTAATGTAATTAGTTTAAAAACCAGCAAATTATGTTGAGCATAGCAAATCCTTGTCAGAAGCTGAGCTTTAATATCAGAAAATTATCAAATTATAACAAATTAGGGCATGCTCAGATAGGTTTATTCAATGAAGTTCTCTGTTTAAAGTGAGATAATCCATTCATTCTGTAGGAATGTTTCATTGTTGCAGCTCGTTCTCAGCTAAATATACTTTTCCTGTATCTTTTTCTTCCATTATTGAATGTCCACCCTTAACCTGTGTCAAGGTTTAGGACATTGCTTATAGAGCATATGACAAATTGGGCAGATTTGCAACTGCTCTATAAATACATATTAATATGGTATTTTGCTTTGATTATCATAGTGTTTCCTGTAAAATCATATTGATTTAACAACAACAGACCGCAAGCAATAGTCATGAAGGGAAAGTGGTTCAGGATGAGTCACCTCCCAGCACATGCCTAAGGACTTTCAAGCAATAATACAGAAATCTTAGTGTAGAAGATTTTCCCTCTTATCCAGCTAGTCTATGAAAATTGGCTTGGAGCAATACCAAACAGCACCTACATGCACATCAAACAAAGGGTCTTTCATGTATTTTGAAAGGAACCCTCTTTTAAAGGGTTTTCAGGTGTGTTTTGGGGAATGGGACAGAAATGCAGGAATCCTTTGGGATGCCTGAAGACCATTTCTTTTGTATCTTTGAGGGTGAGAAATGCCGACAGAAAGGAAAGAATATTTGCCAATGTTTTAAACATTTCAAATTTATATCTTTCTCAGTCTATTCTGACATGAACCTAAGAGACTGCTATGATTTTTTTCTTTTTTTTTTTTTTTTTTTTTAATAGGCAGAGATAAGAGACAGGAAGAAAAATGCAGGCATATTCTCACCTATGTAAAAGCAGTCAGTAGCTGAAGAGTTAAGACATTAATGTATTATGTGGCAAACTGAAGATGAGGCCTAGATTCATCTAGTTCAGTGAATACGCTTGCCCTTCAGTCTTTATCATTCTGCATTAGAAAATACTTACAGAAAATTCCTAAGTAACTAAGTCCCAAGTTCTTACGTAAGATTGTATAAACTTTCATTTAAAATTCTTTTTGTTTCTTTGGCACTTTGTTCCTACTGTTAAAATAAGCAGTATTTGGTTTTGAAAGGCTATTGGTCAGTATGTGTGTCAAAGTTATGAAATTCTGATGAGTGGTATTAAATGTATGGAACGTAGCCCTTTTGTAGAATGACTTTTCACTAATCAGGGACTTTTATATATGAGTTTGGTTTGACATTCACTAGTGATACAGGAGTAATGGGGCACCTGCTATGATGTAGCCATGAATGACTCTGTCCTTTCCTGGATAAAGGTTCTAGCTTCACAGAGGAGCCTGCACTTATAATAATGAAAATCAGAAGTACGAATCCCTCCAGGTCTCCATAAATCTCCTTCAGTGGTGAACAAATGTCATGACAATGGGTCAATCTCTATTGTGTTTTTCATTAGTCATAGTGTTGATGGACCAGGTATTGCATAGGGATGTGGAACACATCAAGTTCCTTCAATTTTTTTGAACCCAGAGATATAAAATACCTGTATGGTTTAATAGATATCAGCTGTATGCTCTGACTGAAGAAAGAGTGTTTGGAGGATGGCCTCACAGACCTCTGCCTATAGTGGATTTGCCAATGACCAGTAGGAGTTAAGGGAAATCAGTCTCACAGGGTGACATCTTGTTTGACTTGTACATGAATTCCTTAAGTATCATGCAGAGATGATTAAAGGCCTGGTGGTAAGTCACAGTCAAGGACACCAATGATGTCTTTTCTGCATTAGAAAGGTGAACATACCATGACTTTTTTACCATATTCCAGGAATGAGGCAGTCTTGCCATCCCAGTTCTTCTAGTTGTGAGCGTCCACTTGACTGTGGAAAAAACTACTGTGATGGCAAGGGCATCTGGAAAGTTATATTGTTTTGTTCCTTCACGGATGGGAAGGTTCAAGGAAAACAGGCCTCAGTACATTCATGGCATGACTTCAACACTGCCTTTGTGTTGTTGGATAAGGTCTTCCGTTCATCCCCTACAACACTATGCAGTACCTGTTGTCCAGAATTGGAACAGGGAGAGGGGATGCACTGCACAAAATCAGTGTAATAACTCAGAAATGGAGCAAGAATGGACAGGAGTAAGGCTCTTCTACGTGATGTGAATGATCCCCCTGGACTGAAGGGACCATAGATGTGAAGAGGTTCAGCTCCTGTTACACCACATTACTTGCTTATGTAGGAGTAACCCATACAATTGATATGTAGAGTGTTTTGACTGAGGAACTGCCTGAGAAATGGAAGAAATATGAAATTCCATTAGAGCGTGAGTCTTGACTTAGGTGCATAGGTGAAGGGAAGAAAAACAGAAAAACCTGCAGATAGCTCTATAAGTGTGATACTGTGTTTCCTTAAAAAAAAGATAATCAGGATTTAAGTAGGGCTGTTCAAATTTTCCTTGAAAAAAAATCAGCTTAATGTATGGTTGTCCAAAATTTCCTCTGAGTTTCTGTGCTTGTACTAACAAGATAATCAGATTCATAATGACTTCTTTTGTATAGAGATAAAAAATAAAAATGAAAAAATGTGAACACCCAATTAATGGACCTTGACACTAAAAATTTCACTTTGTCTGTGTTTGGATAAAGTTAACTGCTTCATTTAAAGTTTCAGATTTGACAGCATTAAAATTTGTGGCTTAACAGGTAGTTAATTTACCTTAACAGGATGTAGATCAGTATTTTAAAAAGAGAATTAGAATAGGTGTATATCT
>NW_016690248.1:3625036-3638420 GCF_001604755.1 Lepidothrix coronata | reverse complement strand
CATTACCAAGAATTCTAGGAAATAAACTATTTTATGAATTAAATGAAAACAGATAAGGAAAATGGTTTCCTAGAAGAAATTCTAGGCATTTTCAAGATTTTCTAAATATCTATATAGACAATTTAGGATTATTTCTTATCCTAGAATCCAACACATTACCTTCAGTCTTAAGAACAAAACATAAATATTTTGGGTTATTTTAAGATGGATATATTTTAAAGTGCAAAATATTCATGTGTTTAAACAGAGTGACAATATTGATGATTTTCAGCAGTCTTCAGCCCCAGTGTCATGGAGAAGGTTTCTCTCTTACTAAAAAATTCTGAAATGACAAAAATAAGATCAGTTTATATTTGAAACACCTTACCCTGAAAATACCTTTTCACTGCAACACCGTTGTTGGTCAAATTCATCTTTGCTCTAGACAAGAGTAAATCTGGTGTAACCCCACTAACTAAAAATGTCAGTAGCATATGGAATTCATGTATAGAAGTTGCTAAACTGAAATCTCTACAATGAGATCAGAACACAGCAAGTATTTTTTGCTGCAGAGGATGCTATAGAAAAATAATTGCTTACAGTGGAATGAGTTTCTGAGGGCACTTAGCTCATCATAGGTTGAGTACGTTTAGTGTTTCTGTCTTGCCATAATTCTTCAGAATATCTTCTAATTGCTTGTTTCATATAATTCGTCCTGCATGCAAAGATCATGAACTGCTCCAAAATAAGATGAGGGGATTGAAAATTGCCTGAACTGTAATCCCAGGACTTTTCCCTTCCCTTTAAGATTGAAAAGTGAAAATCCAACCCTCTAATTAAATAGATGTTTTTATGGGTGAGTGTTTATTGCACTTCTTTGCATAAGCATGACTGGCAATTGTGATAGCTATCTTCAAATGATAGGGAAATTAATAATTTCTTGTCACCATGTAAAAAATGTACTACAGCAAAGCCTTTTAGAATTATACAACAGGCTATTTCAGTTGGAAGGCACCTACAACAATCATCCAGTTTAACCATCTGACCAATTCAGAACTGACCAAATGTTAAAGCATGTTGTTAAGAGCATTGTCCAAAAGACTCTTAAACACTGATAGGCTTGGGGCACTGACCACCTCTCTAGGAAGCCTGTTCCAGGTTTGCCCACTCTCTCAGTAAAGACATGTTTCCTAACATTCAGTCTGAACCTTCCCTGATGCAGCTGTGAGCCATTCCTATGCGTCCTGTTACTGGATTCCAGGGAAAAGATCTCAGCATCTCCCTCTCCACTTCCCCTCCTCAGAATGCTGTAGAGGCCGGTTGGGTCACCTCTCAACCTCCTTCCCTCCAAACTAGAACAACCCAAAGTCCTCAGCTTCTCCTCTCAGCATATGCTTTCCAGCCTCATCACCAGCTTTGTTGCCCTCCTCTGGATGTATTCAAGGACTTTCACATCCTTCTTGCATTGTGGGGCCCAGAACTGCACACAAGCACTCCAGGTGAGCCCGTACCAATGCTGAATACATCAGGATATTTGCCTACTTTGAACGACTGGCTGTGCTGTTTGGTGTACCCCAGGATGGGGGTTTCCCTCTCAGCTCCCAAGGCTTCCTCCTATGTCATGGTGAGCCAGTTTATATTTGTGTCTGGCACTACTCCATCCTAGGTGCAGAATCTGGAATTTGGACTTGTTAAATTTGATCCCATTAATCGTAGCCCAATATTTCAATCTATCTAGATCCCCCTGCAGAACTTCCTGTCCCTCAAGAGAGTCAACAGCACCTCTCAGTTCAATGTCATCAGCAGACTTGCTAATGGTGCATTCAACCCCTGCATCCAGATCACTGATAAATATTTTGAACAGAACTGACCCTAGAACTGAAGACTGAGGAACATCGCTGTTGTCCTGTCACCAGTCAGATGTAACCCCATTCACTGCAAGCCTTTGGGCTCTGTCCTTCAGCCTTTTCTTCACCCAGTGCACTGTGAACTTGCTTGTCCCACACCTGGACAGCTTGTCCAGAAGTATGCTATGAGGGACAGTATCAAAAGCTTTACTAGAATCCAGAAAAACTGCACTTCTTACCTTCCCTGTTCTTAGCCCCAGCTTTGTTTTTGAATCTTCCTTGCCTTCTGCCCTACCAGAGTTTTCTATGATGTCTTTTATTTCACCACTTGATAAAAGTGTAAGACTGGGTTGTAGCTATCAGCAGAGACAGAACAATAACAAACAATTTGGAAAGCTATGAATGGTTTGTTTTCTATGAATGCGTATTCTCTGCAGTTTTCACAGCCTGATGCCTTCTACTGCACTGTGCAGGTATAGGACCTTGTAACTTGTTTAAGTTACTCTTCTTGCACGAGGAGGGTGAGTGTGATTACTTGTACAAGTGTTATGTTTGGGAAGCAGAAATAGCTGAAACGGCTTCACTCTCTATGAGTCTGATATCAGCCCAGGAGGAGAGGCTCTCTGAAAGAGTAGACTCTAATAGTAGACTCTAATAGACTCCTCTTTGGTCTCCTCTCTGCAGATCTAGGGGACAGCTAGTAAAGATAAATCAGAATTTCTGCTTGTATTTCAGAAGGTCTTTATAGGTTCTTCTTCATCTTCTTGACTGATGGAATGCCATTCTCATGACAAGGTTTTATCATAAGAATAAGTGAATAGGATAAAGGTCTTGATTCAACTTTTTCCTTGGTATTTCGGAGTCTTGGAAAAGAGTCTGTGACAGCAAGGTGTGGAAATGTCTCTGTGGGGGAGACAACAGAACTGAAATGTACAAACTTCACCATCAGTCTCTTTTTACAAAAAAGGACTGTGTACCACCGTATAAAAGCAAAGATTTTTATGAGAAAACCAACAGTATTTTATGAAATGACCTTGTAGTAATTGCTGTACATAATTACGGTCTAAAATGTTGTAGTTTTCTCTTTTTCATGATATTCATTTAAAGTTAAAATTGAGCTTCCTTTCTTTTTGATTGTTTCATCTAGCTTAAATTTTCAGGATGTTAGAGAGCTGAGCGGGATACAGAGAAATACACTGTCCTGTAGAATCATATTTTTTATTCTGAATTAATTACTAATAAGTTATATTTTCTAGGGAAGGTGGATAATTTATAACAGTAACAGAATCTTGTTCCATTTTTAGAAGCTTGTAATACTGATTTAAGATTAAATGGTGTGAAAGATAAAAATACATACATTTCCATTTTTATTCTTTTTATGTTTGCAACATACCCTCTGTACTTCCATGGTATGTAGTGTAAACAAACATTTTCTTCACAAAGGTTGATTTTGATCAGGATATTTGTATAGACAAATGTCCCAACATCTGCTGTAGAACTAGCACTGTTTTTGTTGATCAGCTTATATGCTATGTGTATCATACACATGATACCTGATATAGAATCAAGATTAATGGCTATCTCCTTTCTGTATCAAGTGTTTGAGGACACTCTCCTTTTTTCAAGTACAATCATTATTTCTTACATAAGAAAAGAAATAAAGAAAGAAAGTTTTAAAGAAAACTATCTTCCTGGAGGAAGATAGTCTTGCAAAGCATGAGTGAGGGGGTTTGGCTTTGCTCTATTGAGCTACATCACTCATTTTACCTAAATCTTGCCAATCAAGCTGCACTGACACATGTTTCAATATCAAACTTTCCAGCAAAATTAGCAAGTTTTCAAGGAGCTAGTCAAACAGAGAGGTATTGTGGTAAGACTATTGAAAAAAAAGTGAATAAGACAATATTTTCCTGATAAGACATTATTTTTCTCCTTCTAGTGTTGATAAGGTTGCTGTTTACATACTCTGAAAAGGGAATAATGAAGGAAACATGAGGCTTCCTCTCTGTTGAGAGGCAGCACTTCATAAGACCATGAAAAATCTGCATTCCAAATAAGTTAAATCAATATGAGAAAGATATTTGTATGTATCACAGCCAACCATATCCCCATTTGCAAAGTATCCTAGCTATTGTTATGACCTGAATTGGAAAAAGTTGTAGAAATAATTAATGTTTTCAAAACTATTGAAACCTACAGTGAAAAGATTCCTTCTAACCCTTTTATATTTTGCATTTCTGTTTTTAGTGCTTGGATTAATTAAAGCAGTAGATTAAACTGAGTTTTGAGATTCTAATAGTGCAAAAATGTTGTCTAACACATAATTGCGTGAATGAATGTGGCAAAAAGTGTTAAAGGTAATTTTGGGAGAAAACAGAGCGTCAGGTTTGTGACCCTGTGCATGACCCTTATCTATTTAAAATACAAACACTGAACAAATGAGAAATGTCCATTGGCTTTAATTTCTTTGCAACGTCTTCAAGAGTTCTTGATGATTAGATGCATTTTCTTAATTTTTTCTTTTTGAGCAGGAAAATTCTTAGGATGGATGAACTCTTTTCATTATACCTACTTTTAGATCAAAAGAATTAGATGCCAGTGATTTTTGGAGACCTGTGGCATGAAGTTGCTACACAGGAGATTCCATAATGTTTGCAAAAAATTAGTATACATTATGGATTAATTAAATATTTCTATCTTGGACACTGCAAATGGACACTGAATGCTTTGCGTTGACCTTTCATCTGGCTATTCAAAACTGAAACTTATGGTGCAGCATTTCTTGTTATAAGTACCTTATATTTACAAAGGATATATCCCTGTTAAAAGAGACTTCCATTCCCTTTGTATCTTGTAGCTGTTATGCACTGGTAGAGGTTAATTCCTTTAGACACGGTAAATGTTCAAATTTAAGTGCACACAAATGTGTATTGCTAAGGCAAGTTTCAGTGTTTGTCCCTTACTGGAGAAATGTACATTCACGGGAGCAGAGATTCTTGATCTAGCCCTACTGCCTGTTGATGCACTTAGGAGCATAACATCACTGATGATAATTTTAACAGATGATTATTATGAAGTCTTTCAAAAAGAATTCACAGTATTTCTAAGTGGAAGAAAAACAATGTTATGGCAAGGAGAGAACAAAAAACCAATGTGGATTAAGTGCATATTTGGGCTCCTAAAATACTTTGTTGGGTTTAAAGAAAAAAATTAGGAAATGGAGATTCAAGCACAGTACACAATTGCACTTTCTCTTGATATATTGCAATGTATCTTTGAAAGAACACACAGTGAGTTGAAACCTTTGTTCAGTGATTTTCTTCAAGAGGGTTTCTGTGTCTTCAGTCAATAGACATTTACAGGACACTGAGAGCTCCTGACGCCGAGTTCCTTCATTAGAGAACAAAATTTTCTGATGGTATTATTATGCACATGTGGCTGCAAATTCCCTAGCAGGGAATCACCTTACAGACTTTATGTCTAGGATATCTGTTTAGCATCTTGCTTCCTCTATCCTTCACAGTGCTGCTCTTTGAGGGTCCATAGGGCTCTGCTTTCTGAAAGCTCTCATTGGTCAGGTGTGAAAATGGCATTACTTGCTCTGCACTTGGGAGCTGTCTGGCAGCAGCTTTAAGACTGACCTCAACAGCAAGAAAATGGGTTTATCATTTTAATCTCCTCTGCGTAATCACCTTCTCTATGCATCTTGGGACATACACAAGGAGGAGTCTAAATTAAAAAGGTGTTGCTAGTCTGCACAGTTGGGGATTGTGTCCTGCAACAAGTAAGTTACTATAGTACATCAGGATACTTGCAAGTAAATCTGAGAAACTAAATAGTTCGATTTGGTTCTCTGCTTAAAATTATATAGTAGGGGAAAATTCTTTAATTAGGTTGAGCAAGATGACATATCCTGTGATTTTAGTATTTGTTGTTAATTGTTTTTTTAGATGTTGAAACACAAAATTGCTTTGAAATAAATATAACTTCATTTTGGATTGCATGTCATGTTTGAGCAGTGATGGTTCAGGAGAAATAAAGTTTGTGGGGAGAAATGTCATCTTTCATTACTGTTTCATGGAAAAAAACCCAGACAAGTTGTTGGGCATGCTGAGCCTTCTTTAGGCCTTAAAATAGAAATAGACATCTTCAGGCAATGTAAAATTCAAGAATACTTGTTTAGACATTAACTTATCAGGGTTGATCAATTAAAGGATTTAAGAGGGATGAGTAACACCACCAGTGGGAGGAATGGGTAAAGGGTTGGAATTCTTTATAAAACCTATGTATTGCTCCATACCAAAAGAACATGCACAGTCAATAAAGGTGAGCATCATTCAGCTATCAAAGTGAAAGGATTTTCCAGGAAGCAGCTGTTCCATCTCTGAGTTCATACCCCTTGAGGGGGACCTGTGAAATACATTAAAATGACAAATTAGAGGATTAAAAGTCATAACTCTATTCACTACTGAAACTCCTGGACTCTGAGAAGGCATTAATTTCAAGGTATATAACAGTTTATTTCCACAAATCTCTTCCTGCTTGATCTCTTGCTATTCCACATTTGCTTACTCTTTCTCTTTCCCTTTTGGTTCCATGGGCTTCTGTACATGTTAAAACCAGGAGAATAACATTGTCATCTCTCCCCTTGCTAATAACCTTCTCTCTATAGGTAATAATTACACTTTTCTTTCAAATCAAGTGGTTACAAAATTACCTTGAACTCAAACCAGTTTTTCCCAACTAAGGTGAAAGTTGTTTAGCTTTGAAGGATGTTACTGGCTGAGATCTGGTGCTACTAGAAAGCCTGCCTGCTGTATTTTTGGTCTCTATACCAGTTGCCTAATGAAGTCTATTATGTCTCTCTGCAAACCTCATTTCACTTTTCAGGAAGTTTATTTTATTTTATTTGCTAAAGCGTTTAAATGAAATTCATAAAACTTGCTCTTTTGGCTTTGGCTGACATAGAATTAGTTTTCTTCTTAGTAATAGCTGCTTCAGTGTTGTGCTTTGGATTTACTATAACAATAATGTTGATAACACACTGATGTTTTGGTTGTTGCTAAGTAGTGCTTATTCCAAGTGAAGGACGGTTCGGTTTCCCCTACTCTGACAGGGAGCAGGTGCACAAGAAGTTGGGGAGTGGTTGAGGGGGGATAGGCAGGACAATTGACCCCCAACTGGCCAAAGGGATATTCCATACCATAGAATGTCATGCTCAGTATGACAACTGTGGGGATTGACGAGGTGTCACTGATTGCTGCCAGGAGGCGGGCTGGGTATCAGTCAGCAGGTAGTGAGCAATTGTATTGTGCACCACTTATTTGTCTTGGGTCTTATTCCTTTCTCTCTCTGTGTCTCCCTTTTTAATTACTATTGTTAATATGGTTATTATAATAATTGTTTACTATTATTATAATTAATTATTATTATATTTTCTTTTGTTTCAATTATTAAGATGTTTTTCATCTCAATCCACAAGGTTTAATGTTTTTTTTCTGATTCTCCTCCCCACCTAAGGCGGGAGGGGGGGGGAGTACAAGATGGAAGCTGCATAGTTCTTAGTTGCTGGCTGGCTTTAAACCACTTGCAAATATTTTCCGGTGAACTAAATCTACATTCTCTGGTAAATATAATGTTAGAATAAGAAGTAAAATAACTCATATCTACTTATGAATTTAGAAGCCTGCCACATGGATCTTTCTCCTTTTCTCCCTAACACATCAAATACTTTTGATTATAACAAGGATTCAGAATTATTTTGGTTAGTGACACATGATCTACAGCCATTTTAACTGAAGGTTTGGGCATCTTTTACCACCCTCTCCAGCAAGAAATGAAAGGGGAATTGATTTATAGTTGCTGTCAGTTCCCTGTAGAACTAGAAGGATCTAATGGAAGGCACTCAAAATCTTAATGTTGATACCTTCTTCTTAACTTGTGGGACTAGCACAATCAGTGGGGAAAAGTGAGTTTAGATCAAGCATATGATGCAAAGATACTAATAAAGAAAAACAACATCAACTACAAAAACCCTCCTGAAAAAAACTCCAACAGCTCCTCCCCCCCAAGTTAGTCTTCGGAATTACTGGTAGTTTAAGCTGTTTCCTTTAATGAACTTTATTTATATTGTGTTGATGGTTGGATAATGTCTCCTGATTCTCTCCCTCTTTTCTTCTTAAACTACAGATTCCTGTACTTCTCAACCTGAGTAAAGATCCAGATGTTAACCTGCCTATGAAACCATTAATCTTCTCATTGGCCATGGGTGCGTGCCTTGGAGGTAAGAGTTTATGTGAGAAAGCTGACATAAGGTAATAGCTATGCAACTATGACATGGATAAGCTGGCACAATAGGTTCAGTCATTTTACTGTGCAAAGCATATGGAGGGCCTGATCCAGCTCCTTTTGACTTCAAAGCACTTCTTGATAAGGATCCCAGTTACTGCTGCTACAATAGGATTTTTGCAGTCTGTTTTTGGAGTCTATATCTGCATAATCTACAGACACACAAAAAAGCAGTCCAGATGGTGCTTATAGGGTTCTGATCTTTTGTGAAGAGAAAAGACAAAGATACATTTACAGCCATCATTGCTCATTGAAAAGATGCAGAAACTATATAATAGCTGAGATCTAAATGCTTGCTTCAAAGTCTGCTGAAGTTACTGAGAGGTTTTCTGGCTGGCTTACAGAAATGATTTGAGTATCCATTTTTTAACCTTTTTCACTCCTCATTCAAAGGAAAGTCCTTTTGAAGTCTTTGGGAAATACACTTCTAATAATGAAATTAACAGCCATTCTTCTAGCACCCATCTTTATGTAAACTGGGGTTTTGTGTACTGTCAGTGCATTAGTTGGTTTCAACATGTTGGGTTTTTTTAATTAAAAATATGGCATTTATGTGTTGTAGGCCCAGGATTTCCTCTCTAATTGTTATAACAATTTTTAAATTAATATTTGCAGGGTTTTTTTTACATTCTGCTAATGGCTTACGAAGGTGTTACAACTCAACATTTCCAAATAGCAAGTCCACTAAGTACAATTAA
Organism: Lepidothrix coronata; assembly: GCF_001604755.1. Taxonomy (NCBI): domain Eukaryota; kingdom Metazoa; phylum Chordata; class Aves; order Passeriformes; family Pipridae; genus Lepidothrix; species Lepidothrix coronata. Next base: position 3,629,548 of record NW_016690248.1, on the reverse strand, counting down.
AGTATGTAAGTTTTTAATGAGAAATAAAGTTAGTATTATTTTTTTTACTACTTAGAATTTTAATGCTAATTGCATTGTGTTGGGCTGTGTTTTGATCTCTAAATATTTAGGTAGTTAGTTTATATAAAGTTAAAATGGATAAAATGTTGTTTCACCCTGGATCCATGCCTTCTTCCCCTCCATACCCCTCCAAACAGTTTCCTTGATTTTCAGGGATTAAAACTGAAACCAGTTTGGGGTATAATGCAAGTTCTGGTTTGTTTATTTAGCTAAGTGGTTGCTAGTACAAGTGACCTTAATACCTAACAAAGATTATAGTGATATAATTTACAGATTGAATTTTAAGAGCATGTTACAATTCCAGGACAATTTATACCAAACCACAGTTAGTCATTTGAGGAATATCTCTTTGTGCTTATCAATACTCATCATTATATTGTGACTTTAATCTGTTCCTCTTTAAAACTAGTCATTTGAATAATCAACATATCTTTATATAGATGTTTGCCATAAAAATATTGTCTTTCTTCGCATTTTGATTGGACTCAAAATTCTTAGAGGTCTTTTGCAACCTAAATGACACTATGTTTCTGTGAATTTGTTGATCACTGAACATACTATCATTTCGTTAAATTTTCAGATTAAAAAAAAAGCATAAGGAGCATAAAGTTAGCCAGATTCCGCTGACATATTCTCAGTGGGAGGCACTTCACCAGCCTTGGAGCCTTAACAAGTCTCATCTGATATTCCTCCAATATCTGTTAGCATCTTAACCCAGATTCCCTTAATTTGATTTGTTGAAGGGGTGCCTGGATTTTAAGAGACTTCTGTGTGTGTGCAGTATGAGACAAAAGTAAAAATGTAAACATTACCATGAGAATTATTTGAATTAAAGATATTAGAGATCCATAGGAGGTGCCTAGGTATGCTCCATACAAATATTTGCATAAAAAGTTATATCATTATCAGCAAAAGCTTAAACTCTCCAGACTGTGATCTATTAGGATAAAGCTGAGCATTTGCTGTGTTAGACTGAAATTTAATATGCTTCTGATTTTCCATTGTCAAAACAAAAAGCTAATTGACAGGAGCTTATTGTTGGAGAATAAAAAGTGTGGAAAAGCTTTAGATTTAGAAGATGTAGCCCTGAAAAGTAGGGGAAAAGGGGCTTTTATTTTTCCTGAAAAGGAAGTGTTGATAGCTTCTAAAAACTATTTCCAAAAGAGAATTCTTATCAACCCTGAAGTAATGTGAAAGAATCCTCAAGGAAGACTAATCCCACTGTGGAAGGAGTAGATGAAAATGATATCATTGCTGCCTGGCGCTCAGGGCAAAAATTGGGTCTTATCACTGTTTATGCAACCAAAGGAACTTGGATAAACAAGACATCTTGTAGAAGAGTCTGATGTAATAACAACACATTATAACTACATATTTTAGGGCTAGCTGTTTCCTACATAATGCAGTGCTTATTTTCTGGTAATTTGATACCATTTCTGGAGCTGAGGGTAAACACTGCTTATGTATCTGTAAAAGGAGTGTCAGCATTAGCATCTGTCTTGGAAAATGCCATGTGGCATTTTCTCCTAAAAAATTTCCAGTGGTTCCAATTACTTTTCTCCTATTGTCACAAAGTGCACAGGCAGCTACTACAGGTTTGGTAGAAATAGGATGAGAAAAGACAGTAATTTTCCTTCATTGCTTTAGCTGTTGTCCTGGAAGGATGGAGTCAGTTTCAAATAAGATGAAAAGACCTTTGATGGTATAACTGCCACATTGTTGTCATTGTCTCCCTAAAGAGAGCTGCTGCTGTTAAATTTCTGTCTTTCATGGCATTGGGCTCAGACACAGGGACTAATGGAATATCGTGTAGGTGCTCCTTGTTCTGTAAAATGTGTCTCTGAAGGTGAGAAGGGATGAAAAATTCTGACTCTTAATCAAGGAAGCCGAGCACAGTGTTAACTGTGAGCAGTTCCTGGTGGGAGTCACAGTTTTGAACTCTTTGGATATTCCTTGGAGTTTGCCTGTTGTCTTTGGCAGAATTTTTCTTGTTCAGGTCAGGTCAATCTTACAAGGTTAAGAAATAAACATGATAACTTTCCGGGGGATCTGGTTCTAGAAATTTAGATTTTTGTTTACCCCAGCCTCCCTGTTTGATGATGGGGATACTACAATGTTCAAGATGTTTATTCATCCACTGAAATTGCCAGATGCTCTCTGTTGAGCACATTGGAGCCCCTCATGTGACTGAGAGGTGTTCCCAAAGACAGGTCAAATGAATTCAGACTTTTAGGCCCTTTGATTGGTCAAATCTTCTGAATGCTGAACAACCCTATTAATTCACATCTGTCTGGGCATTAGTGGCCAGGCTGACTAAGTATCTAGAAAAATTGTGTTGCTCGTGAAGTTTTTTTATGTGTGATATGCCAGTATTTCAATTACATTTTGACAATGAAAAGAAAGAAAATAGAAAATCTAAAAGGTACTAAAGGAAACAAACAAGGAAGGAACTTCTGTGGTGTTCTGATGAATCTGTATCTGTATTTCTTTTGCACGAGAGGACACTGGATAAAGCTTCGTTCATTAATGCTTCCTATTTTTGTACATGATAGAATTATGACACTTTGGAGACTGAATGTTATGTAGACCTTCCAATAATGTCTAGGGAATGGTGCCCTGAAATTCTGGAGAGCAAATGAAGGTTGCTAGCTACAGCAATTTCAGAACAAGAGGAACTTTAATTGCACTTTTTCTATTGACTCATGAGTTTTAAAATAGCATGAAATAAGGATTCAACCTAAATTGAGTAAGTGTACAGTCAGAAATTCACCTGTTAAGATTGTTCAATTGTGTAGAACTAGATTATGTACTGAGCTGAAGAGGTTATAGCTAAAATATTATTTGAAGGGTTTTTCTACATTTGACATTTAAAGAGCTGGCATTTAATTGGCTTTTTATCTCTTTCTTTTTTTCCCCCCATGATTTATAAACAGTATGCTTTTGAAAAAAAATCAAATTAAATTTGGAAGTGCCTACCTTCTGAGATCTCAGGTGCTAGCATAGAAAAACTACTGCAAACCCTGTTCTATGGTCCAGAGGGAGTATTTTCTACAGTGTATAGTTTTTTGCACTATTTTCCTTCTCTGTGTATTTTCTTGAAGGACAACACCTGAAAGTCATCATTTTCACAATTCTGCAGAAATAGGCACTCTCTAGGATGCACACAGCTGTGCTGTTCTGGCCCCATGACTTGTCTGTAGGCTCTGCATCAAGACAGGAGGTAGGAAGAGAGGATTGCTGGAACTTTTCTTCTAACCTTACAGGGTCAAAACACAGGTGTGAGTAAAATTCATTATCCACAGGACATGTGCTAATTACAGCTATTACAGCTATCCTACAGTGTAGCTAAACAGTGGGATTTCTCTCAGTGGTCCACTGCTGCAGCTATTCTGCCTCTCAGCACCCCTCCTTAGGTCCCTGGTGCAGATGGGGCCTTGCACAGTCGAGTGTCACTGATTCATTATTCCCTGCTGATTCTGCTCAATAAAATCCTAAACTAGTTTTAAAGCTTCAGACACACTAAAGGTATAAAGCTAGAAATATTGTTTATATTCATAAACAAATCCTCTTTCTTTGCAATATGAGGAAAAAGTGATATCCTTCAATAAAACATAAAATGTATTATATGATAATTAATATTATGAAAAAATGTAGCTACTTTGAAGTTCTTTTATAGTTACAATAGATGAAGTTTGTATAACACTTTTCAACTTGAAAGATTAAAGAAGTCTATAAAAAATGGTATAAAAATATAGCCATTATTTAAGAGGAGCACTATTCAGCTTTGGTTTTGAATTTAACTGTTGTATAAAATGTGTAATTGAAACTGTAGGAAAATCATTTGGTGGAGACAATCTACCTACCTGAGCTTGATTTTAACCAGGACATGGATGTTGAAAGTTGCTGTTGTTTCTAAAGGAGTCTTTTAATGACAAGAAATCCTAGGGCTTAGTTTCCTGTCTTATGGGTGAGATAGTCCTGATTTAGGTAAGTATTTTTTTCATGGATAGAAAATTCAGTCCAAATCAAAGGGTGGTGTTATAAGGAATTAGAACAATCTTTCAAAAGGAAAGGGACGTCATTGCTCTTGACTTTGAAAGGCAGGCAAATTAAATAAGGAAATTTAGGAAATCTCTCAAAGTTTTTCCTTAAAGACCTCAGGGCAATCTTTAGCAGCATTATGTCTCTAAATTGTACACATCTAGAAGCATGTGTTTTGGATGTCTTCCACTGATGTCTAGTTTACTTTCTGAGTGTACTTTGCATTGTTTCTGTGATGTTTGCAATTATGAGAATGATTTAACTGTGATTGCTGTCCATTAAATGGCAGTACTACATGCTTATTCTTAACAAAAAACTCATTCATATGTTAGCTGAAAGTTTTTGAGTTTTATTGTAATCTGAAAAACAGCATCATCGGATATAAGCATGAGGAATCTTTTCACTCTATTT
>NW_016690248.1:3595336-3622053 GCF_001604755.1 Lepidothrix coronata | reverse complement strand
GGCTGGTGGATAGTGTAGGTATCAAATCACCTTATCAAACCTTGTCAACATCTTCCTGCTTGTAGTTCTAAGTTAGCTGGAGATGCAAAGGCACGTTTTTGTGTGTGAGGCTTAGATATTTCTTGATAGATTTATTCTTAACTAAAACTGTTGAATACTGCCTTATACTTGCAATTGATTTCACATTCCCTAAATATATTTGAAGTAATTTGCCTTGAGAAATACCAGAAAGAAACTTTTACATCACCTTTTCTAGACGGAAGCAGAACCTCCTATTGTGTTTCTGCAATGATTGAGCAAAGCTAGAGCAGTTCCATGGAAAAATGCATATGATCTTTGAGGATTCCTCTGTCATTTTCTTCTCTGTAGCTTAGGCAGCAGCATGTGTTTAAGCATCTGTATCATTCTATGACCACACTTCAAAGTGAGAATTATTATTTTTTTCATTAAGAAAAAGATATCTCTTGATTTCATGCTTATAAATTATTAAGCATAGTTAGTATTGGCATCAGTGCTCGTAGTCTGTCAAGAATAAAAGGCAGAATAAATATTCAGGATAAAATGTGTTGCTTACATCATATGTATCACAAGCCATTGATATTACAAAAATAACATATAATTCATTGTAGTGAAACCAGGTTCTTAATAACCATCTGCCTTGCAATAAAGGGTGAGTTACAGTAGGAGTCAACAAAAAGTTACAATAGGAGTCATCAAACCAGATTGGTTATTGCAATATTATTGTTTCACCCATGTGGTATTTTGTTTTGATAATACAAACAAGCAAGGAGGAGTCTTTCTAAGCTGAATTATTCTTAAGATTGCAGATGATGTGAAGATGAAGTCAAGATTGGGTAAAGTCCTAAAAAATGCTTATTCTTAATTTGCATCAATTTGAATGAATTTAACATGTGTAGATTTCTGTGTACATTAACCTAGTCTTTAGTTCTGCATGATTCTGAGGTCACAGTGTTGCTGTTTCACTACTGACTTAAACCTGTGCTGTGGAGACAGATGTTCTTGGGAGGCAAAACAAAAGTTTGCCTCTGTTGTTAATTTCAGTGTTGTTCTTTGAAGCCTGCTGAGCCGGTACCTAATTAAACTGCACACACGCTCCAAACAAATGAAAAAGAAATGCTGCTCCTCTCAGATAACATTTAAGGTGACGATTTCTCCTCAAGTGAAATCTACTTGGGGAAATCATTTCACTGCTGAAATAGAAACTCTTTCCATAATACTTCATTATGTGAAGGTATTACTATAGCGCATACACAGTATAGGAGAGTGCATGCTGATCGGAGATCTCAACTGTATCTACTCACAGCCATGGGACGAGTGCAGTTTCAGTTCCCTTTCTTCAATTTGAAGCCAGAGCTATATTCCTTGTCTACAGTAATAATAGTCTGAGAGTGATGACTGATTTTGCTACACATAGAGCAGAAACCTCTTATGAAATGTTTGGAGGCTGTAGACTAGTGATTACTTTGGAATTGAAAATTCATAAAGTGTTCCTACCTGACTCCTCTAATAACATCAGCTGCATTCGTTTGTTCTGTTTTTGCATTAAGCCTCTTATTTTAAGAGTCATGCTTTCTCTTCGGAGTCGGTTGGAAAAATCTTGGCCATACTGCAGCCTTTTATTGGAAAGCTTTGGCTCTCAGGAAATCAAATATTATTATTATTATTATTATTATTAATAATAATAATAATAATAATTCCTGAGATAATTATTATTATTATTATTATTATTAATAATAATAATAATAATAATAAAGTCCTGAACTACTTTTGGGAGTCTAGGTTTTTTCTCAAAGTTGTTTCTTTGTCCCTAGAATGACAAATCAAAAATATCTGAACTATAGCACGTCATTTTATTAGACTTTAAGAGTTTTCTATTATTTTTTAAGAATATTTTTGGACAACTGCTCATTTTGTGTGCATTTTCAGGTGCAGAAGGCCGTATGGGTACCATGTGCAAATACTTGGGGCAATAATACTTCTGCCTTTATTCTGAGATACTCTTCAGTAAACTGATCTCTGAGTGACCTAAAGCATTTACTAAGTCAAAACAATTAACTGGGACATGAATTGCATCTATTTCTGTCAAAGTTAGACCAGAAGAGTTTCCATGGAGCTGAAATTTTTAACAGAACCAAAGTGAGAAGAGTAACTGTATGCCAATGGGAGCAAAGGAAGGCTTGTGCTTAGAATAATGGATTATTAATGTAGTGATGTATGGCAAAAGAGATGACTTGTCACAATATAAAAAAAAAATCTCCTAGATTGTTACCTCCTTTGTTCAAAATATCAGTCAGCAGAATGGAGGAGTCACTATCACTTCCTGAGTCGTGCCTTAGATCAGAAACATTTGCTGAAGCCATCTGCTTTGTAGAAGTCAAGTCTGAAGCATGTCTTAAGTCTGAGGTGTGACTCATAGCAAAGATATAGAAAAATGGGTCAGTCTTTCTGAGCTCTGAATACCTGACTTCTCTACATTGCTAGATTCTTGAAAGTTTAAAGGAAACACAGAAATAAATTAATTACTGGAAAAGGCTTAGGAGAAGAGAGGTGTATCATTCTTCCAAGAGGATAGATGCACATTGTAAATGTGGCAAATTATTTTTTTTGGTGTGTTCCTCTCTTATGGGGACTTGTATACAATAATTTGGTGAAGTTTACTGAATGAAATTATGTTCCATTATATATCAAAGCACCATAGTGATTAGGTAAGCAAAGTTTGTTATCCTTTTGCCTTAGCAGAGAGATTTAAACCGATCCATTCCCCTCCATTGTCTCACTTATTTTGCTTTAAATTTCTGTAAAAAACCCCCAAATAAATCTCAGGAATTTGTTAGTTTGTCTATAAAAAGGCACTAATTTATCAATGTCAAGTTTGTATAAACAAAAAAGGCATCAATTTTTCTTAGCATCCTCAAACTATCTCGTCTTTTCTTTCCAACTCATCTGATGGTACCTTCTTGTATGCAAAACTAAAAATCAAGAAGTTTATCTGAATGCAAGTCTCTGGTGTCATTTTGACAACTGTTTTGGTGTTATGTTCCTTCCCTATTTTTCTGGCTTATGTAGAATCAGAGATTAATACCAGCTTTATATTTCAAGGCATGAAGCTATTTATAGGATGTGGAGATACTGTCTGTAAGTTTCTTTCCAAGTCTATACAACAGAAATTGATTTCTCATTTCTAGCATCTTAAGACTTTAGCACAGAATAAACAGAGGAAGAGTAAGAAACAGAGCACAACTATAAACTGGTATTTGTTTTCTGAATTGCAGGTAATGGAACACTGATTGGAGCATCTGCAAATGTTGTTTGTGCGGGAATTGCTGAACAGCATGGTTATGGCTTCTCTTTCATGGAGTTTTTCAGGTACAATTTTAAACTTCTCACCTTAAGTCTGATGGGTTTTTTCTCTAGGCAAACCATGAATCTTCTAAGGGGAAAAATTTGGAGAAAGGGTCTACAAAACAGACTTGTGTTCCTAATTTGGTTTTGGTGACAAGTGCAGGTGGATGTCAGATTACTTTATTTTCAGGTAATGTTGATAGAATGCATGAAGGTGGTGAGAGCATAGTGTAACTCCAGGAGACATAAAGCCTCAGAAATTCCTGCTTTGATTGCCCTCAATCTTCATCTTTGTATCAATAGTAAATTGTTGCTTTACTGTTAAATACAGTTTAAACCTATTTTCTTATCTGCATATTTTTGTGGGTGTTCTATCATCAAGCAAAACTGGAATGTCCTAATTTAGACTGAGTCAATTTTTATTTCATGATCCCGTGACTAAACCTGTTTATCTAAAAGCAGTTCTTTTGACCAGCTGCTAAGCAACTATGAGTGAAAGTGTGATGAGCAGCTAGTAATAGCTCAAGTTGTTGCTTAATTATTGTTTATTTAATAATTGATAGCTGTTGTTTAATAATAGGATTTTATTTGCAGATCATTCATCAGCAAATTTTTAAGGCACATGGTGTACTTAATGCATACAGCAGGTTAATATTTTTCCAAACAACTCCAGTTTTTGAGACTGTGGTTGAAAGCTGTAAGTGGAAACTAGCAAACAGAGTACTAACCATGAAGTTCAATTTTAAAATGTAGTTGATTTAACTAAAACATAATTCCTTGCCTATTGTTCAGCATATTTAGGACAAAGGATACTGTTGAGTTCACACAAATATTTTTTCCTCCTTTTTTCTTTACATTGTTTGTTTTAGTTTCTCAGCTTTATCAGCCTTCCTCTATATTATTTACCTCAAAGCCTTCAAACCTGTATTATTAATATGAGTGATCATACACTATTGTCTGGAGCTGATCCAATGATAACCCTAAAAAGAGAAGTGCTCTGAACTACTGTTGCTAAAATTCTTGCTGTGAGCATGTGCTACTCATATATCTTCACCCACAGTCATCTGATGACGTTTTAGAAAGGCAGTCTTATGTAGTACATAGTGATAGCTAACAAATTTCTTGGAAGTCAACCCCTTGCACAAAAAAAGATTATGATACAGCAATGATGGAGTTTTGGATTGTTCTGTTTCTATTTCACAGATGTTTAGCTTGTCATTTGGGGATTTAACTTGTATGTAGCATTAACAATGTCTCTCCTATTTAGATTTTGTAATGAAATGTTCTTAAGGCTTCTGTGGCACTGACTGAAGGAACAAGGATGTAAAGCCTGGCTAGTCTCTTCAGAACTGTTTGCTGTTTCTTCTTTGGGAAGACTGATGACAGTACACAGATGTTCTGAAATTGCCTTCTATATGCATGCTTTTAGTGGAAACGATTACAGGGAAATGCTGTAGACATTGTGAATAAAGATGTGAGAACTGAATCCATAGTGGTCTCAGGAAGACAGCAATGGATGTTAATTAGAAGAAAGAACATGAGCCCACTTTTGCTGGCTGCCTCTCAGTCACCGAGCAGGCAGATCATGAGCTCCTTCACTATTTGTGTTAGAAAATATTTGTTTCAGTCAGATGTCCCCAAATTCACTATTTTTTGAGGCTTCTTCTGACGTTAAGAGGTATTACATATATCCCTTGAGGATTTTGATCTTTCTTACTTTTATTTATGAAGGATGTCTCAAAGCATTAAGTGATTTTTCTGCATTTCTTCTCTGTTTGCCCAGGATGACTCAATAGGTTTCACATACCCATTGAGGGTCCTCTGCAGTGCTTCTCCCAGTATAGACACCCATTGTTACTCTCTCATCTTGCAAAACCTTTTGAACCACCAGAGAAAAATCATGGATACCATGTGTGGTGGGAGGTGATGACCCTCTGCTGACTGACTTTTGCTAAGATATCTTTATTGCAACCTGTGCTGGTAGTGTTCTGTCCCTCTCAAATTTCTGTACAGGAAACGCTGTGGTCTTACGAGCTTGATGTACTTCTCTCTGGAGTGCCTTCATCAGAAGAAATCTTGTGCTAGGGGGACAGATGACTGCATGACCATGAATGCTACAGTCTTTAAAAAATCTCTCTAGCCTCCTGGGGAAGCTTCCCCTTCAGAACAACATCTAATTGCTTCTTTCCCTAGATCAAGAGTCCTATCTGCTCTAGGACCTGAGTGCACTTATCTCCCAGACTGCTGGACATGACTGGTGTCATGACCCGTTTGGGGGTGCTGTTCATTATAAATTCTTGTCAGGCTGGATAAAGACACCAGTCCACATGTCAAGGAACTCTTATGCTTTATTCTATAATTGTCTTAACTCTGGCTTAAGAAGTCCTTAACTTGTACAGCACACTTCAATGAGCTCCCAACTCCCACAACAAACTTCAATACGGAGTATAGCGTAGAGTATGATAGCTGTACTTTGGCAAGACAAAGTAAGGGAGGGGAGAAATGAAGGTATAAGAGAGAGACATTACCCATCAACACATGTAAAAACGATTTCTGCCTGAACAGTGCTCACAAGAGGAAGAGCAAGACTGCCTATGAGAAAAGATCTCTTGGTTGCTATGAATTCAACTTACTGTTTCTGGACCTTGTGAGGTTTTTTTCATTATGTTCCATTGAAATAAAAAGATTCACATGCCCCTTAGAATATACCATACTGTAACAGACTTACACCGTGAAAGTCTTTTTACCTTTAAATCTGTTAGACATGGTGGTAGGGAAACTAAAAGGATCTTCTACTGGTAAATCAGTAGCAAAAGGAAGAATAGGGGACATGTGAGCCTCACTGATCAGAAAATGACATGCCAACAAAGAATGTAGAGAAGGCAGAAGCTATCAGTGCTGTGACCAGAAGCACAAAGTCCTGCTGGAGACCAGTCACTAGTGCTCCCCAAAGTTCTTGTGATCCCCAGTGGTGCCTTCCAAGCTCAACCGCTTAGGGATTCAGCTTTTAACCAGCCCCAGAAGTCTGAAGGCAGATAATGAATGACTGCCACCGGATGATTCATTTGGAATAATTCAAATTCAAAAGGAAAGAAAAATAGATTATGACAAAAAGAAAATTGAGACTCCTAGGAAGATCAAGCTCAGAATAGCAATTTACTTAAAGATGCTCTTGCATTTTTGTAATTAGTCCAGCCAAATTACGCTCTTTTTCCACCTTGTAAACTTCATCACCAAACTGTATTTATGTGTTCTAATCTTTCCTCCTGAAAAAGAAAATCTTAGATGTACCCTAATATTTCATTATCCTTCTAGTAATTCAGAAAGCAGAGCTGAATATGACATTCCAGGCACAGTCTTCTTATTTTTTCACATTTAAAAAAGATAAGATTCAATACAAACTGTAGAGCTATTTGTCTTTTCTTTGTTAAGCTAGGCAATCTCAAATTCCTGTTCAATTTGCTACTCACTGTTAAATGCAAGTCTCTTTCAGTTTTCATTTTACTTACATGAGTGTGAGTATATCTGTTCTCCCCTCAAATTCTTTTAGTTTTCCTACACTGTGGACACAAAGACAAATATTTAAGTGGCAGAAATGGAAGGAATTGTGAGCCAGTGGAGTTTGTAAAAGGAGATAGAAAGCAGTGGGATATTTGCTGTACGTGGTCAAGGGTAAGCATCAGAACAAGCAAACATCAGAGCAAACATCAGAGCAAACAAATGATTGTTATGCCTCTGGAGAAAAGCGCAACTTTTTTTGTAGTCTTGACCCTGTAGAAAACATCAGATGTGTTAATAATATGAAGATAATTGCTCAGAGGCAGCATATATGAGTAAGCAGAAGGCAGGGAAAGAAAATATGCCTATTATGATTTTAGTCTAGTTATCAAAGAAACATTAAACATAAATAAGAGCTTAACATAAAGGAAACCCCCAAATGTAGGACAGAACCCTTTCACGTGGCAAATGGTCAGATAAGACCATTACAGTCTTGTTGCCTGGATCACTTCTAGAGGTTAACATAATGATTTTAATATCAATTAAGACTATAGAATAACCAACAGGGCTTTGTTTTTCTCAAAGAATAAGATAAAAGAAATAGCATTGCAGATGTCTCTGCTAATCTAGATGCTTCATTTCATGACAATTTTTTTAATTTTTACTAACATATGTCTGAGTTTTTGCAATATGGCATTCTACTAGGTCAGACCACCCTGCGGAATATGAAAACAATGCATAGAAGTCTTTTTGTTACCAATGAAAATTTTTATTCCAGCTCCATAGCATAACAAGTTCTCATTGCTGTAGGGGCCTTAATTATCTTTTATCTACTTGCTAATAAATTTGACAGCTTGATTTTAATTTTCTCTGTAAGGATGGCATTTATAAGCTTATAAAGATACATAGTACTTCAAACTTAAATAAGTTATGTTCCTTCATCTTGTTGCAATTCAGTACCAATCACCCCTCTGTGTCCATGATGCATAATGTGATAGGTTCATAATTTATCTGTTATTCTTTTTTTCTATCTGACAAAAAAAATAAAGTTAGTATTATGGGAAATACTCTAATTTTATTTCAAGCAAATTTTGACTGACTGTGACTCTATCATGGTGCCGGATATATTGGTAAGGGAAGGATGGATTGGATAACTCTATGTAAAGGGATAAGAATATGGGAGAGATGACTTGATACATGAGGAAATCAGTCTGCCCAGAGGACCAGGGTATGAGCCTAAAATCCTAATTTAGAGTACAGCTCTAAGGTCAGCTGAGCATGTTCCTGAAGGCACTGTGCATATTTTCAGGTTTTGTGTTCTCTGGGAGTAACAATAATTTGGAAGTGTCAAAAAATATTGGTTCCTGATAATATCTTATGAAAGAATTTGGTTTTGTCATAGAATTAGTTTTGGGGGGTATTCACAGCAAAAATATTTTCGGTAGGATATCCTATTTATCCATGCTTGAGAGCATTCAGACATAAAGATTGTGAAACAGTGCTTCCCATACGAACTGTCATTCATGGACGTGGGAGGACAAATGTCACGTTCTTTGCTACCATCTGTGTATCCCATTTACACAATTTATTGAAAATAATTGTTTTAAAAAAAAAACATTAGGACTTGTAAAGCCATATAAACGTCTCTACTGGATTATGTGTTTAGACAGCTGTTGTTCTTTTAATTCCTGATAATTTAGTGCCTTTTTCTCCTATTTTCTTGCTATTAACACCACTCTGTGCCACAAATATGCTGTTCCTCTTCTAAGGCTTATTCTGATCAGAATAAAACCAACCCTGCATTTTGGGTATGAATTTTGGTGATGGAGACTTTGGTTGAGCAATGTGGTATCCAAACACCTGAACACAATTCACCTGTGAGCTTTCTGATCAACTGTGCAGCTCCAGAAGGTAGAATTTGGGGCTGTTCAAAGTAACTGAGGAAGATTCAGTGAACTGCTGAGTAAAGTTTTAATGATCACGATACCAAAGTTATCTCAATCTCACTTCCAACTACTCTTCTGATCAATAAGGAAGACTAACTGGTCATGGCTTAAATATTAATACTTGACATGATAACAGATTTCTTCTTTTAAATCAAGTGCAAATGCAGCACTTGATAAAGCACTCTCAAAAAACATGCATTAACACGAGCAAGTTTTAGCCTTTCATAACTTTTTCTTCAGAAAATTTCTATCTTTAAAAATCTGGATCTCTTAGGTTTAATAAAGGTTGTTTTTTATTTTGATTTCTTTACATGTGTAAGAAAAATATAAGGGTTGTTTTAATAGCTCATTTTAATCCTAAATTTCAAATGCAATTACATATGAAAATCTCTAATTATCAGACTTAGGGAACTGCATTTCACAAATGTGATCTAGATTTTAACATCCTGTTAACTATTACACTAGAAAGGGCAAAGCTATAAACAACTTTCGGCTGTTTACTCAACAGAGCAATAAAGGTAGTTCAGTATGTATTCATCTTTAATTATTAGGTTCTAATCTGGTTTTCTTAAGAAGAATGGTGGTTTTCTCTGGGATATCCACCAGCAATTAGTGCCATATTTTAAGGTGTCAGTGTTGATCTAACTGATCCAACTGCTCTCAAACAAATATTACGTTGACATCTGAGGCAGTTGAATACAGTGGATGCTGCTTATTTTAAATACTTGCGTAACTTGATTCAAATTGCATGGCAATAGGTATTCCTGAAATAGTGTAGTGCACACCATTTTAAGAATATTTCCTGAGTTAAGGGTGGTTTGGGTTTTTTTAATGTTTGTTTTGATTTTATTCAAGGTCAACAAAACGTGTAAGTGAAATGTAATTGAATGTGGATTTACCTTTTCTATTTTTAGGAAAAAGGGAGAAAAGTAGTATTTTGAGCCCTAAAGTAAGAGGATATTTATTTTCCAACTTTAAACATGATTTATCTGCACTGGGATGTTTTCATGGAGCTTAAAATGTTCCTGTCTTCTAAGTAAAGCTTAACTTTGAATTGTTTGGCCTGTGGACATACAAGTATTACTTTTTTCTTCCCTTATTGCTGTGAAGTCTTTTGGATTAGCAAATTAGTTTCCAGTAAAGAATGATGGGATTTAAATACTCGTCATCTCAGTCATCTTAAAATAAGGCTATGTGATTCAGGTATTAATATTTTATTGTGATTTTATCTTTTAAATTCTGTGAAATGTACGTGTTTTGTCCTGTAAGATTTTGAAAAAGGGCATTTTAAATGTAGTTGCAACGATCCAGTGTTTCATTTGGCTCCATGGGAAGCACTGATCCTCCAGACATATATCACTTTAATATTGTGGGATAGGCTTACGGAAGTAGTATCTTATCATAGGATCAAAGATAAATCATTGAAAGATTCAGGTTGGAATGGACTTTAGGAGATCTTTTATCTTATCTTGGGCTCAAAGCAGTGTCAGCTATGGGCTGCATAGAAACAGCACACCCTCTTAGGGCACCCTGCTCCCCTGCCTGGCCTTCTCTGTGGGGAAAATGTTTCTCCTCTCTTCTTTTAACTTGTGCCGGTTTTCTCTCACTGTCCTGCCACACACCACCACAAGGAGCACAGCTTCAGCTTCTCAGTCACTCCTTGCAGGTGCTTGGCACATTGCTAAGTGCCCCTGCAGCTGCCTCTTCTCCAGGTTGACCCAACCTTCCTCCCCCAGCTTCTCCTCATGGGCCAAATGCAGCACCCCCCACTGCCTTGGTGATCTTCTGTGAGGTACCTCCAGCTGGTCCATGTCTTTCCTATTTTAGAGGACCCCAAACTGAACACAGTGTCTGGATATAGTCTAACAGGTTGTGGTGGGTTGGCCCTGGCTGGATGCCAGGTATTCACTACAGTAGCTCTCTCACTCCCCTCTGCAACTGGACAGGGGAAAAAAACCAAAACAGCTAAGGATTGACGAGTTGAGATAAGAGCTGAGAGAGGCCACTTACTGATCACCATCACAGGCAAAAGTCTCAAAGTGGGGATATTAATTAAATTTATTACAAAGAGGATCAGAGCAAAAGAGTGAGAAGTAAAATAATCTTAAAAACACCTTCCCCCCACTCCTCCTTCCTTTCATGTTCTCCCTCCTCCCCTCCCCCCCCCCAGTGGTGCAGGGGGACAGAAAATGGGGGTTACAGTCAGTTGTTTCTGCTGTGCTGCTCCGGGAGAGGAGTCCTTCCCCTGCTCCTTTGGGGTCCCTCCCATGGGAGACAGTCCTTGATGGACCTCTCTGGCATGAGTCCATCCCTCGGGCAGTTCTTCCCAAACTGCTGTCCCGTGGGTCACTTCTCCATGGAAGGCAGTCCGATTCGAATGAGCTGTACCAATGTGGGTCCCCCCCAGGGGCCACAAGTCCTACCCAGGAAAAACCTGCTCCAGTATGGGCTCCTCTCTCCGTGGGCTTCAGGTCCCTGGCAGGACCCTGCTCTGTCTTGGGCCTCCCACAGGGTCACAGCCTCCTTCGGATATCCTCCTTCTCCAGCATGGGCTTCTCCATGGGCTGCAGGTGGGTCTCTGTACCCTGATGGTCCTCCATGGGCTGCAGGGGCACAGCTGCTCCACCATGGTCTGCACCACGGGCTGCAGGGGCCTCAGCTCCAGTGCCTGGAGCACCTCCTGCCCCTCCTTCTGCACTGACTTTGGTGTCTGCATTGTTGTTCCCGTGTTCTCACTCCTCTCTTCCCTGGCTGGAATTCTTTCTGTGCAATGGCTTCTGTTCTTAAATATGTTATCACAGAGGCATTACTACCACTCTTGATTGGCTTGGCCTTTGCCAGCAGCAAGAAGCCTGTCCTGGAGCCAGCTGGCATTGGTTACACCAGACAGAGGAAGCTTCTAGCAGCTTCTAACAGAAGCCACCCTTGTAGCCCCTCCCCCCCACTATCAAAACTTACCCACAGAAACCCACTACATAGAAGGGAACAATCCCTTCCCTAGATCTAAGGCCCACTCCCTTTTCCATGCAGCCACAGGCGGTTGGCTACCTTTGCTGCTGGGCTTCCTGCAGGCTCACATGAAGATCACCACATCAGAACCTTTCTTGCTGTGCTGTTCCCTGGTTGCTCTGTCTCCAGATGCTGTTGTTCCAGGGGCTCTTCTTTACCCTAGGCAGCAATTTGGCATTTATTCTTGTTGAATTTTATAAGGTTCTGTCTGTTCCAGTGCTTCAGTTTGTCCAAGTTCTGCAGGATGGTGGACCTGCCTTCTACCTTTCCAACCAATGTGAGATTATAGCCTAGTAATTCCAGTGCAACTTTGTTCAGCTGTTGGAGTAATATTAGTATTCAAAATGGTGCCAATATAAGAAAAAAAAACCCTGCAAATATCCATTTGTGTTGAAATGGGATTTTGATTCAGCCTCATATGTAGGTCTTCTTATTTGATCCTCTGTGTTGACCTTATTTAAATTATTTGAATAATTAAAAAACCCAAAACCCTAAATATGCCCCACATAGTTTTCAGATAATAGATCTAACTACAAAATATTGACATCAGTTAATTAGATAAGGTTTCGAGCAAGGAAACAAATAATAGTAAAATGGGACATATGCAACAAATTTATGTAGCTCAAGGTATAAATAGAAAAAAAGTACAATATTCAATTTGTAAAATACTTCTCGTTCAAAACATTGTTAGTTGAACACTGTCTCATACAGTCCTCAGTTTTGAGTCTTTCATGCTGAAGATTTCCAGGTTGGTTTAAAAGTGATTATAAATTGTACAGTTCATTCGTGTATGTATCCATCAGACATACAAAGAAATTGAATTAAAATGTTATTGACGTAAATTTTGAGTATGGGTCAGTAGTAGCAAAGCGTGAATGCTAGTACCTCAAGTGAATAAAATCATTGTAACCCTGTATCATCAAGATACTTGACTATGGAATTACTATCAGATAGAAAGATTCAGTTTTTCAGAGGGAAAAAAAAGGCAACAAACTGAAGAGTAAACACAAACCATATAAATTTAAGAGCCATATCAACTTTATTGATGCTGAAAAATATTTGTATTTTAAATTCTGAAGTGTTGCTTGCCATTTAGTATGTCTGATACAGAGTTTCTGAACTGCCTTGTAGGACTTCAGAATATCTTTCCGTTCCACTAATATAAAGCTACTGTTTCTAGACTCCTATGAATATAAAATATTAGACATGAAATCCAGACTATCTCCTGATATAAATGGTTATGAAAAAATAATGAACAATCCAAGCCACCCCTTGCATTCCAAAATCTGCTATTTTGCATATGTACTGACTCTCCAAAACTTTGCTTGTATGGATTTCAAGAAGGTGTAAATTGGGGAAAATTTACCAAGTGGGATGATGACGATCTGTGCAACACGTTGAGGTTTTTTTGCAACTCATTGGTTCTTTGGAACTCAGAATCTTTGAAGTATTCAGAAATTCCTAAATTTGAATGTTTAAGTTCAGTAGGAATACAGGACATGTTCTAAAGAATGTTGGTCTTCATGCAAGTGAGTAATGAATGTAATCCTAAAGGCTCTTCCCTAAATGTTGCATAGATTCTTATTCTTCATATTTCTGGTGTATTTCCAGGTATGCCTTTTTTCCTCTTTTGCAATATTATATGTATACATAATATGCGTAAGGGTATTCATCTGATTCTTGTAGATATTTTTAGTTTACTGACATTACATGTCATTAAATTAATTAAAGAAAACAAATAGACACATAAAAATAGAGCATAGAGTGAACGACTGTTTTGGATTACACTGAAATCAGATGAGAATTAAATTTTCTTGTTAAGATGAAAGGCAGGATATTGATCGTAGTTTATTCTAGAAAATATAATTGCATCCAGTATGGAGGGAAGAATTAGGCGTAAAATACTCCCCTATTGCATCTGTGCTGTAGAATTCATTAAGCTGATATAACCTGGTGGGATAGGAGCAATCTTTTAAGACTTAATATTAATCTATAGTATTTTACAGTGTTAATCTACATTGAACAAATTTGCCTAAGTACACCTGTACAGCATTACTTTCCAAACTTTGTATTTAAAACACACAGGATGGATTTTTCTCTATGTAAATATAGCTGTACTGAGTACAGAGGGAGCCTGGAACTCCTACACAGGTAACGTCTGGCAAGATGAATCCCTTTCATGTCTATTCTAACCAACATTTTCTAATTTTACTTCATGTTCAGGACAGATGGCAAGGGGAAGCTAGAGAATAGGAAGGGAAAATTTAGATTAAAGAAATTGGGAGCTATGCTGAAGCATTCTGGAAACATGAAGGGATAGCTTTCATGCAGTCTGTCTTGAAAACACTAGTCCTTTTTTTTCCAAGAGTAGAAAAGGCAAAGACATAAACCAATGTTTGGCTTCTCCTAACAGACACTGCTTTAAAGTATTTTGAAGAAATGTTATCACATTTTTAATAATAGAACAATGTATTCATCTGCTTAGCCAACTTCTGGTCAGTATTATCAACTTATAAATATGTATAGGCTTTCCTTAAATTCCAACACAGTTAATGACTAATTTCTTCGTGTTCTGTCTTCTTCACTACTCTATGGTACCCCCATTACCAGAACCCATCACCAGGCTCCTTGCAAACAGAAAAAGATGCATTCCAATCATGAACTTTGACTCATGTCTGCTTATAGCAAACAAAAACTGAAACTGGTTTCACAGAAAACTCTTATGAACTTCTCTGATTCATATTGTGAAATGATAGGCCAGCTGCAAAGCTAGAATGAAGAATAAAATTTTAATTTTTTGAGTTCTAAAAAAACCCCTTGGCTATACTAGAAGTGACTTAAAGGTCCATGGTGCAGATGTGATGTAATATGGTTTGTCCCCCCTGGGTCCTTGACCCTGAATCTTCCAGTTTGATTAAGGGGTTGGTATGTGCTCTATTTCCGATCTAGTATTCCTATCTGCATTTCTTTCTTATAGGAACAGGGTGAGGATAGGGGAAGAAGAAGTTAAGAGAGAAGGAAGGATGAGAGAGGCCGTCATGCACCCAGGTCTTATTTCAGAGTGAAGCTGGTACTTGGCTAGAACATAGCCTGATTAGACTCACACTGCTCACGTTCTTAGAGCAAAGCTTTTTGCACTGCTATCACCAACTAACTTCTCATTCTTCACCCGTATGCATCTTGACCATCTACTCTACTGTCTTTGTGTTAAATTTAATGATTTTTTTACATATAGTTGAATATTGAAACGTGAATCAAATGAGATGTGCATCGGGATGGAATGATTCCTGTAGCTAAGCCACAGTTAGTGCGCTCCATGGGTTTGTATTTTAACATCCTTAAGAGATCTCATTTATTGTCTTTTTATTACAGTGGTTTGGAATAAAAAATGATCTTTTCTGGAATGGAGATTTAAACTATATCTGTGAAGGGCAAGCTCATTCTTGCCTTGGCTTGACATTTGTGAAAGATTTAAAATCTTGTATTTCTGTAGACTGTTGTTTCTGTAGCTGACTTTTTGCATGTGATAAAGATGTACAAATTTTCTGAAATATGTTTCTCTTTCTGTAACTTTCAAGTTACAGAGTTATGATGATCATTATAAGTGAATATCATAGTAAGAAAGGTATTATTTTTTTGTAGCTTTTTGTTTGGACTGCTCAAATATTTTTGCATTTCTTTAATAATCTGAAGAGGGCTAAAGAGAAGAAGTTTTACTACATATGGGTAGGTGAGATAAATAGGTTTTGGTAAGTGCTTTGTGAAACTTTCACAAAAATAATTTTATTTTAAAATGAACAGAATAGTATTTTTATGAAAAAGTTCTTGAAGTATCTCCAAAGTCCAGGATTTTAGTAGCAGATTATGATCTGTGCTGAAAGGTGGATTTGAAAATCAGAATGTCTGCTCCAAAGAACAGTATAGTGGTTCTTCAGTGTCTCTTTAAAAAGTAATGTAAAAATTTAAAAAATTAATTACTAGAAAAATTTGCATGAAACAGTGTTTCACTGAGAGATGATGGAGTTTAAATAAAAACCTCTTTCTTTGCTGACATGTCTGGCCACGAGGATTCATATTTTACCACTATTAGTATGGGCTGAAATCATAGCTGAGAATATTCACCTTTCTACCAAGCTTTTGAAAAGCAAGTAAATTACCTCATTTTTCATTTTACTGCATTTAATTTCCATCAGATCCTGTAAAACTAGCCCAAATAGTACTGTATCTAAATGCACAGAATTTCATGGTTAGATAGAAGATATGATTCAAATAGGTGTTATGCAGTTTTAGGGCTTCAGGAGTGAAAATAATAAGGCTCTATAGTGGATTAAACTTATGCAGCATGAAGGCAAGAGTTAATTTGCAGCCTTTCTGCTTTTGCATTGAGGTAAATATGCTTTTGTTAAATGCTAAAAGGTGCAAACTGGAGGTCATATATACCATTATGCTGTTAGTTTTGTATGACTGTGATTTAATCTTTTTTTTTTAATGGAGCCTCTTAAATCAGAGAGCAGTTAAAAGAGGTCAGTGCATTATTTTCCAAGATCATTCATCAATGTCAGCAGTGCTAGTGAGAATGTGGGCCATGTGTCAGGAGTTATTGTGTCCACGTCTCTGCTGCCGTTGGGGTCTAGCACTTGTGTTTCATTGCAGAACTTTAAATGAAAGGTTTAATGGTGCCTTACCTGGACCATGAGTAAGTTGGTGTGAGAAGAGAGGAGTGTCTACAGTCTCTCAAGTGACTCCACTCACTGATGATCCTGGTCATCTCTTATTGACAACTTGTTTTGCTGGCTAGGATTAGAGGTATATTTACGGCAAGAAGAGAAGTAGGACTGAAATAGTCTTTGCTGATTTCTCCTACCATGTTTTGGAGCTAACAACTGGCTTGGATTTCTTTTTGTTACCATCTTATTATATGTAGTACATGGAAAAGGAAAGGGTCTGCTTTTGACAGATGTGGTGCCCAATTGGCCTGGATGTTATGTAGTAGCTGTATGTTATACAAGGGGGAAAAAAATCTAACAATGCAGAGTCTTAATTTTAGTTCATTTTTTTAGAAAATATTTATAGAAAGGAGATATTTGCCACAAATGGGGGAAGCTTCTGTTGCATTTTAAATTACAGAGGTAAAACATGATAAGAAATGGAATGGCTACCTTAAAAAAAAAAGTCCATGCTCTTAACAAGTATAGTTTCCTGAAATGTGCAAATTACTTCTGTGATGTGTTTCTGTGATGAAATCACATCAGATGTCGTGCCTCTCCCCTTCTCGCTGTGACCATCAGGGTTCGACTGGTCAAAACTGGCTTTCTTTTTCACTGGAAATTCACTGTGGCAGGAGATAATCTTGTTTTGCCTGTGATAAGGGTACAAGTTGTTTTCCTTCCATGGTATTTGTTATTCTAGGACTCATTCATTTCCTGTGTTTGATGCAACACTAAATAAGTGTTTTGGTGATGTACAAAGCCCTTTCCTCTCCCTATGACTTTCAGTGAAGAAATCCATCCTTGTTGGGGCCTTATAGGCAATACCGTCCTGTAGGTTAAAAGATATGCCCACAGACAACTAAACCATTTGGCTGTTGGTGTCTTGTTACTTGGTCTTGGGTGGTACCTGGTTCAAAAGTAGTTAATCATATTGAGGTTGGCCGTGGGGTTGCAAAGTGTAAGAGCTGTGTTTTCTGTTGCTCTGGTGGTCAGGTCAGATGGCTGTTTAGGCCAGTGCAAGTAGCCAACCTATGAAGAAGAAAAATATGAGCTAATAATAATCCTGCTAAATATTCCAAGTTTTCTGTGTATTGACTTGTACATGGAACAGGACTTGCTGGAAGGGTTTTTTTGTCTTTTTACACTAGCTTCACAGCTGTTTGTATTTAATTGCTTTTACATGTTTAAGAATTTTTCATTTACCAATTTCTCTGTCAGAGAGACAGTGGCTACTACATATGCTTCTCTTGATCTTACCCTTTTTGTTTAATTCCTCCCGGACCTTCCTAAGAGATTCTGAATTGCTGTCTTGTGCCTAAATCCTTGCCTTTTGAAAAGCAAATTCAGAAGTTGTGTTCATAGAATCATAGAATCAGCTGGGTTGGAAGGGATGTCTGAGATCATCAAGTCCAAACCTTAGTCCACTATCGTCGTGGTTACTAGGCCATGGCACTGAGTGCCACATCCAGTCCCTTTTTAAAAATCTTCAGGGATGGAGAATCCACTGCTTCCCTGGGCAGCCCATTCCAATGTCTGATCACCCTCTCTGTAAAGAAATTCTTTCTAATATCTAACCTAAACCTCCCCTGGCACAACTTGAGACCATGCCCTCTTGTCTTGAGACCATGCCCTCTTGTCTTGAGACCGTGCCCTTTTGAGTGTTGAAACACTCTTATTTAGTTTGTTAAATAGCTGTGAAAAATCAATTTACTGAGATGCTGGCTGAACTGTTTGAAAAAGTTAATTTGATTGCTCTCCCTTCTATTCATGGAAACTTTGTTTACTGATTTGTTTCATTGTGACCAAGACCTAGTGTGTCTTGAAGAGGATTCTCTTTGAAATCTACTGGATTACATTTTTGCTTCTCCTGGGGTAATGAGGAGCTTTTTAAGAATGAAAAGTGTGCTTTTCTCATCAAGAGTATAGGTTTGTCTGTAGAGATAGTGATAAATGAAATGTTAAAGAAAGAAGGTGAGCAATATAGCTATGAATGATCAAACTAGGGAGAGAGAAGAGAAAATTGAGACCACTCCAAAACAGCAAAGGGTAAAAGCCACTAAATTTTAAAAAAATTCCAAAAAAACCCAAAGAGTTCTTTTGTATTTCTTAAATATAATGTATCAATGAAGACTGTTTATAGTAGAGGCTATTTGCAGTGACTGGGAGAACAGTCAAATACAGGTCTTTTCCTCTGCTCTTGCTGCTTCAGTGAGAGCTCATTGTAATCAATGGTCTCTTTTATTTAAATTTAGAAGACTTTGGATTGTTGTTGATAGTGATATTTCCATGCCCTATTTCCACTGATTATTGCCACCAGCATATGGTCATTAGTATATTAATAAAATATAGTACTTTCTACATTTTCATAAATAAACTTTATGAGAACAAAAGCAGTTTAGATTATGTCTCATTTTTAGACCTATCACTATATGGATTATTTGGTCTAGGTGCTAATATGATAAGAAACATAGTAGTATTCTCTTCTATAGTACATAGTCTGTCACATTTTATTACTTAAGTGCAGGTTTTTTTTAAAAAATGGCTCTTATTTGTGGGTCTGTAATTTTGTAGCCTGTCACCTACAGATTGTGCCTGTTTGACAAGAAAGGTTTTCTTTTTGAAGGCTTTGCAGTAACATTTTTTGACAGATTGATTATGTAAGCCTTTGTGTTGCTCTAATAACTCCTTTTTAATGGGAGAACTTTAATTGATGTCAAACTCAGAAGTTCAGTGACAGATAAAATGTCTTCTCTTAGTTAAGAGGTTAAAAATAATTGACACACTTGTATGCACAGAATAAACTGCCATAAAAATATTAATTTCTATGACTATTCAGATAGGAAGAGATAGAAACAAATTTAAAACGAGTGGTCAACTTTTCTGTAAGTTTTGAGACAGTGAGTAGGATTCTATTAATAAATACAATAAACAACCATTACTGAAATAATTAAGAAAAGCGTGATAAGCCAGTGCTTGTCATAATTACTGTTGCAGGTGGGGTAGAATTATAGGTTTTGAAATTTCTAAGTTTTTTGATTATGTAGAAATTTCAAAAAAAAAAGCTAATTTCTGAACTATTTTACTGTAGAAAAATAATTAAATTTCTTTTTTTTTTAATGCAGATGACTATTAAAAAATTTTCACTGTTCGCTAAAATACACTGCTGTTGTATTTGCAAGATGTTTTTCTGACATTAAGAACGTCTGGTTGGAGGAGCCCTGAAGAGGGGTGAAGTGGGATCCTGGGCCATGAGTGGAGGGTAACTCCAGGGAGGTTGCATAGGGACAGTGTGGTCTGTGGGTGCCCTTGGGGCCATGGCAGTTTGAAGTGTAATTGAAAATCAAGATGATTTCCCAACATGAGCAGTGTCTGCAGGCTGTTCTGTCTGATATATATGGATTCATAAGACACAGCACAAAAGCCTGCATACCTAAATTCATAAGTATGAATTATATGTTATTATTTTAAAAGGAGCTTAGCCTCATTAGTGGCTTTTTGGATACTTGACTTGAAATGTGACTCATCCATCGTATCTGAGTTCATCCATTTAATTCAACCTATTAATTTGTATTCCTTCTACATTCAGTGGAGAGGAAAGGGAAGACTTGTCCTGACATCTTTAAGGGATGTCCTGAGATGGAGAGAATTACCTTCTTGAAGCTGACTAAAACCAACCCTATGTCGTTGCATCTTAAAGCTAAATAATGCAGATTGTACCTTAGGTAATGCAGATATAGATATAGTTAATATTGATCAGCTCTTAAATAAAAGCTGCCCCATAGCACATATACAAAAGAATACTGATACATGACATTAATTTTACTACTTCCTAATTCATGAGAGCTAAAGGGTAAAACTGTTAATTTATCTTGGCCAATTTTAGTGGAATTTATGCATCAATATTGGTATGTCTATGAAAGCCACAGTAACTGAGTGTAATTCTACATTAATATAGTGTATTTAATTAAAAAGTTAATATTTCAAGTTTTTAATTAACACTTCAGTTGAAAAACAAGTAGATTAAACCCACATAAATTTTGAAGTAATTTAGTCTTCAAAACATCCTAATGTAATCGTCAAATATTATTGACTAATTCGAGCACAAAATTTTCTGTTATTTTTAGTCCAGAAAAATGGAGAACAAAAGAGTGAATGAATACACTATTTTAATACAATTTTTATTCTGACTGTATCTTTATTCTGACTATATACTTTTTCATGTAACAAAAGTATCTTGATTCTCAGTACAGTAGTTTACCAGAATATGGGTTTCAGCTTCAATTACAATACCTGATTTGATAAAAGCTAATTTTCTAAGCTCCCACCTGAGCTCCTGGTGGGGACGTAAGGCCTAACCACACATAGTTAACTAGTCCTGTATCCAGGACATCATCAGTCTGATAGATACGACATGAGATACAAAGACCCACGCCATCCTGAAATGGCAGGTGGAAGTTGAGTGGGACAGTCTTCACATCTCCAATGGTGCTCGTGCCTTCATACAGGCAACTGACTGCAGCATCTCACAATAGAATCAAAGGAATCTAATGTATGATTTGTCTCAACCTGCAGTAGACACATCTGTTGTACATGCTGCTTACTGTATTGCCTGGATTTTCCACCTTCCACTGTGGGAACTTGAGTAAAGAAACTCTTTCATGTACACTTCCCATCTACATGTGCCTGAATCTGGAGCTGACTCCCAGCATAAGTTTCTCATCAGGCATACACTGATATTGTGCAAAAATTCTTCAAATGAAAATGCAAAAGAGAAAATAATCAATAACTAGGACAGAAGCATTGTAATGAAACTATGTACACTGAAAAAATATATACACTGAAAATTTAAGATACTGCAACACATTCATCTACATTCATTTTGCACTCTACTCTTTTTTCTTGTCTTTTACTGTCCCTCTGTTTATATCTCTTCCCTTGTTATTTCCTACCCAGTAGCATGTAGCCTTTTCCTCTCCCATGCAGATGTGTGAGAATAACAAGAAAGGCAGAGGCAATGACCGAGCAGCTATTAGGTCAGTGGTCAGGACTTTTCAGGGGGATCTGGCCAAGCCAGATTAAAATCTCTGATTCATCTGGATACAGAAATGAAAGGGACTCTAAATGGTAACCTCATTCTTCAGCCAACCATATGCTGTTTTGGGGCTGATGATGGTCTTGTTATGATTTTTTCATATCAGATGTCATGTGGCAGAGCCAGATGCACTGGTGAGCAGAGGACAGAGGTAAGGGCTCTGTCCTTAGGCATGCAGGGTGAGGATGGGATGGGACCATGGTTTCAGCAGGACTGGGTGGCTCTCTTTCTCTTGTATTGCTTTCTCCCCATTTACATTTTCCCTCCTGTGGTAGTTTGAGACCCAAAAATCAATTCCCAAATTCAAACCCCCCTCCCACATCTCACCTTAGTGTGAGATGGGTTTTCCAGACAAAACACAAGACTCCGTATGGGGGAAGGGAGTTATATTACAATCACTACACAAATAAATATTATTATACGTTATATATACAATCTTAACTGTGTCACACCTAAAAAATCCACTGCGCAGGCTTGAAGGGTAATGACCTTTCCCAAATCTTCGTCCGCGAAGACTGGCCATACTATACTATACAATCTTAACTATCTCTCCTATGATAAATCAGTATTTACATGGGATCAAGTGTCTTCTCCCTCCAATAAAAGTCCAGAAGGGAAGAAGGAAAAGATCCTTTCCACTTATGAGCAGCAATGTCTCTTCTTCCATGCAGCAGCTGTAGCTGGATCTTTTTCCATTACACACGAGGGGGTCTCCTCTCGCCCCTCTCAGTCCTTTGACTCCAAGTGAAGGTTTCTCTTCCGTGGACTGCAGTTGCAGGGACAGGCTCGCTTTGCCATGTCGTATCACAAAGTGCAGGGGTCTTTGTGATGGTCCCTTTCCTCAGGGGGTTTACCCTTGAGTCAGAACATCTTGGGTAGCTTTCAGTTGAAAGCCTTTGCCTCAAGAGTTCTACCAGAGTTCCTGTGCTGTGTCTCAGACTGCCAGCTTGGCAGCAGCAGTGGGGGAGGCCAAGGTCACCCCCTCTGCATTCTGTCTGGCCATCCCGGTCCAGCTTCCAGGACATTTTGAGCTTCTCAGTTCCTCTCTCCGGTACTGCTGCATTCCAAGACTCCCCTCAAGTGGGAGTCCACCACCCCTTCTCTCTAGGAGGTGTCTCAAAAGGGGTTTTGGGAATTTTTTGGTTCAGTTCTTACCCCCAAAACTGTCTTTGTTGAGCTTTCTCTGCTCTGTCATCGTCTCTCTCTCTCTCCTAGCAGAATATCTCTCTGAGTTGCTGCATGCCCTCTTTGCTACTTCCCTCTTATCTCTTGGCT
Organism: Lepidothrix coronata; assembly: GCF_001604755.1. NCBI lineage: Eukaryota > Metazoa > Chordata > Aves > Passeriformes > Pipridae > Lepidothrix > Lepidothrix coronata. Next base: position 3,599,161 of record NW_016690248.1, on the reverse strand, counting down.
TTCTGTCACTATTCTTCATTCACTGCTGCTCCGCTGCTGCTCCTGCTGCCCACTCACAGTGCATAAAGACTCCCAGCTTCTCAGTTACAGACCTCGGTCCAGTTTAACACTGTTTCCGAGTTTCTGCAACCGCCAGCCGGGGGCTGGGGGGTCGTGGCCCCCCCAGTGGGGCTCCTGCCTCTTCTCCTCGTGGCTTCAGAACCTGACCACTCTCCTCCTCAACTACGTCATCATCCTTCTTTTCCAGTCTTGTGTGATATGTTTTAATTTTGCAGGAGCGCTGATTGTGTCAACACCAAGAGAGACACCACCCCCTCGGGGGTACCATTTTTTTAACTCCAGGCGGAAAACCCACTTTTTTTTCCCCACCACACCTCCTAACCCTGGAATGAACATAAAAGGGCAGTTCACAGTGAAGTGTAGCCATATGCTGACCAAGTTCTGATTCCCTGGGAATACGGAGTCTTGAAAGGGATTCTTCTGCTGTGCCTTATTAGCGCATTCTGGGTGAAGGTTGTGCATGGAAACTTAGGTAGCCAGTGTCAGTCATTGTATTTCACTTTACATAAAAAATATATATGCAGGAAGCAGGTATCATTTTTCAAGTGTATTTAGGAGACAAAACTGGAGGGACACTGATTTGTTTTGGCAGTCGCAGATGTAAAGTATGTTTAGTTAACAACTTACAATTCTTTACCAGTCAGCTATTCAGTCTGTGGGAAATAACCCATAGCAAGAGCTGTGTTTGCATCACCCTAAAATTCTCATTCCAGGGAAAATTCTGAATATATTTTCACACTTTTGTTGTCACATAACAGACAGATTTTTATTTCAGTTCTGCATTTATAATTTATTATTTATTAAAATAAAAAGCTCATGCTGGATACCTACTGCAAAATTCAAACTCGATGAGAATAACTTTGGTAAGAACCATTCCTTGTTGATAGACATAATCAGTACAATCTTCAAGTCTAATTGTTGAATTTTTGAAATGGAAACCTCAAAGTTTTATTGACTAGGGTGAATTTTTGCTGCATAAGAAATGCAAGATCAGCTGTTTATGTTTATAGCTCATGGAGACACTGGGGTCCCAGAAGAATTCTTCTCAATGAGATTCATAATAATCTTGCACAGTTTATCCTGACTTTCCTTTTGAATGGTTCTGTGTCTGGCTTGCTACATCCTTTCTTAGATTCCTAAAGAAGTGGTCTATAGTTTTCCTTAAATTAGGATCCTCTAGGTAGTTAAACCTCAGATAGGAACCTATTGTTCACAGATTTCATCATTAAATATGATTATTTATGCATAACTCATTTGATTGAAAGCAGCTGAAATTTTTCTGTTAGCAGAAATAAAGTCCTATTGAAAATGAGACAGTATTTTGAAAGGAAAGCATTTCAAAATATACATTGCTATTTTGTTTATATATACTAATATCTTTCATAAATAACAGAATTCATAGAAGTTATAAAACAGGTTTTTTTGTGCAATAATAGTAAATCAAGTGCTATCCGATTATTTCTCAGGGTCTTTATGATGTAAACTATGATTTTTCTTTACTTTTACTACTGCCAAGACTTGTTACAGATAGTTAAGGTTTACAGGAGTGTGACTACGATGAAATTTGCTGTTATTAAACCCAGGATAACTAGAAATATTTCCATAAATTTTGAAAATTGATGAAAAAAAAGTCTGAAGCTCAAATTGGAAGAATTTGAAATTAACAGCAAGTCCACTCAGCACAAGCTCTGCTAACTGAAAGGTAAATCTGAAGTCTTTTCTTCTGTTCTCATAACCTTAGTCATATGGATTGCATGACATCATTTGTCTTCATAACTCAAATTCATATTGATTCACAAAAATAAGAAAAATACCAGATCCCATGGCTGTCCACTAATATGCCTAATTTTAAGCATGGGAATAGTCCATAAAATCAAAAATACACAGATGGTTTAAGTACTTTGCTAGACTGGGACCAAAAATATAAGTACATGGATTTTAAAAATGTTGTTCCCTACACAGTGTGCTGGCTGCATCAGTGAGATATTTCGTTTGGTGGCTTTTGCATAAAAATTGTCTAATGATTCTTGCAGCAATATTTCAGCTTTGTAGCCTCTACAAATAGCCTCTTAAAATGTTCTGTAAGAAAAAGGAAACTTTTGGTCAATAAGAGGAGAATTTTCTTTCATCATGTAGTAGTTTCTTTGTATGTCATTGTTGCACCTGCTAGTGTTGACTCTTAACAAGTATCTCTTGAATTTGCAGTTTTGCATATATAATTTATGATGTTTGTTTTTTAAAAATTTCCTTAAAATTTGCTTCAGCTGGAATGGTTTCCACATACTAGTGTCTACAAAGTATGTTTTGCTATCTAGGTGCTGTGCTATTTTGGGTTACAAAAATGGTAATCTGAAAGGAAAACATCTGTTCTTTCTAGAATCTCTAACAATAACTTCTGTTTACATGATCAGCTTTAAATGAGGAAATATCCTTAGATAATCCAATGGAGACATTAATATATCAACTTCGTTTGATTATTTCAGTTTGGAATCTCATTTCTTAGAACGTATCTAATTAAAGGGAAAGTCTATATTTATAGTTCATTAGCTAGAAATAAAACAAGATTATTTTGCTAGCAAGAAATTAAATATTTTTTAAACTTTTATTATAGAAAAGAATTTATCAAAAAAAAGGATTTAAATATTATTTTTTAAATATTATTTTTCATGATCATTTGATTCAGAAAGTGTAATGCCAAAGTGGTTAAGATTGGAACTATGTAGAATTATAAAATAAAGACATCCTTGCTTAAAGAGGAATCCAAATATCTAAGTTTAAAAGGGTTAAAAGGGTTCTTTATTCTAGAGATGAGTGATGAATGAGATTACTTCGCAAGTAAGTCAGATAATAATAGGGGCACTTCTATGTGATGGCAGTGGGAGAGAGTATATTGGTCTGGTTTATCTTTCAATTTCTCTGCCATAAAAAGGTGATTTTTTACAAAGAGGTCGCCTGTGCTTGTTGCATCTTTATGCAAACTCACAGTGGAAGGAGGGCATGATTTAACTATAGAAAAATTGGGTAAATTGGCATAAGTACCCCGAAGTTTAACTTTGTCAGTCTGTTTAAACAACTAAAAAAAAATCTCTTCCTCCTCAAGATTTTTTTTCTGTCTCTAAAATTCTCCATATCTTAGCAAACACAGATATCAGAGCAGGATAATACAGACACCTCCGCAGATTCTATTTGTTGCATTGACTGGATTTCCACTGACTGCAGTGAGAACTTAGCCATCTTCCATGAGATGTCTACATAATAGGCACCTGAATTTAGGTAGATGAATCTGGAGCTGCATACCACAGTCTGGGACATGTCAGGGAACTTTGGTGTAACACAGATGTTCCTGACCTTGAACAGTTGCAGCAATGTAATCATAATTACATGGCTAATGAAGCAGAATGCACTGGGCTCCATGACGCTGGGACTAGATTGATGCTGGTACCTGTGCTTGTAGAATTAATGCTAGCTCAGCCTTGTCCACACCATCGACATTGCACTCTGATCTGTAGTGTAACTGGTGACATGCACCCCAAGAAAGCTATTTTGCTGTAAAAAATAAAATCCCATCACTAAAAGAAACCACAGCAGAATATGGAAAACCATCAAGTCTCTGTTGCAAACACTGGAAAACCCAAACTGATCACATGCCTACCCTTTAAGCACCTTCAGAGAAAACAGAACAAATCCTCAGACTGACAGAATACCTGTTGTTTTCATGAGCTCTTGGTGTGGGAGGTGGCAGAGTTAAGTATTTAAGTATTAAAC
>NW_016690248.1:3500929-3595326 GCF_001604755.1 Lepidothrix coronata | reverse complement strand
GCTGTTACCATTCCCAGTAATCCTCAGACTCTAAGTGGACTGATGAATGATGGGGACAATGGCCCATGAGCTGGACTGGCTGAAGCACAGAGGTGGATGCTCTGGATGAGGGATCCCCAATTCATTCATTGTGCTGAGGTCCACATCATTGCTCTTAACCTTGTTTCTGAGTTAGGTGGGAATATCAGAGGCTGAACTGCTTTTGTTTTGTCATTGTTATGGCAAAGGCTGATCCTGTCTCATTTTTAAAAACAAAAGAGTGAGGGCTGTGGTTGTTGAAAAGTATACTTTGGTGGTGTGATATGTCTCAGTTGGGCATTCTTCAAATATTTTGGGGGAGGGCAGAACTGGGACAGTTTTGGTAAACTCTGCTGTTGCTCATGTCTCTTTAAAGGTTAGGCATGTATGGAGAAAACACAAGTCCTGCTAATGATAGTGTTGAACAAGGAAAAATATTTTCTATGCATTTTAATGATATTTCCAGAATCTCTTGTAAATTTGTTTTATCTCTTCCTGAGAAAGGGCACATTTTTGCTTAATGCAAACATTCAGACTGTGTGCTGTCACTGTAGGCACTTTTGGATTATGTACAGAGCTTGCGAGATGGTTCAGTAATGTGGTGTAAGCCAGGATGTAATACAAGAATTCTAATGCAAGAAATTATCTTCTTCCAGATGGAGCTGTACCTTGCAAATAGGTGATTGCAAGGCTTCTTCTAGAACAGCAAATAGCTCTTGGGCCTTTTGTCTAGCTTTGGGAGCAAAATGACCTGGTTAATTTAGCAACATCTGCATCTGTTGGTTGCTGATACTGCATTTTTTTCTTTCAATGCTTGTTTAATTCAAATGGAATTCACAGAAACAAACATTACCATATAAGTTGCAGGTGTATAAATTCGTGTAGTAGAAGGTCATATTCCTGGACTGCAGGAGCTATCTATCAGTTCCTGAGGCTGGCATGACGTTTAGTAGCTAAGTTGCTCGATTGCCAGGTTTGTTAAACTGAAAATGTCAAGGCCAAATCTTTCAGTCTTGCAGAATATTTCATTGTTCTTTTGATACTAATTGAGTTTTCAGTTTGTGAAGTCTGGTGTGTTTCTTCTTGTAAGCACTTCATTTGGTTTATGCCATGCTAGTAAAAGGCACAGTTATTGGGGAGGTAGTTTCATGAGGATTGCATATTCTCAGCCCCAAGCTGCCTACTCCACCGAGATTTGTTGTGCTGAGTCATGTACTTGCTGTTACCACAGTTATTGCCAAGGCCCAGCACAGTTAAAAGGCAAGACAGAGTAAAAGCTCTGATCAAAAACATGGTACCTGTCCAGCCAACTTGTAGCCATGGATATAAGGTTGTTCAGTAATAATGAATACAAAGAGAAGGCTAATTTAGGCTGCCAAGGTGAGCTGTTTAACCTGTCCTGTACTTCCCATGTGGTCAATATAAATAGAAGATTATCACAGATGTCATACTGTATCTGGATGGATGTTGGGTTAGCACAAAAATATCAGTAACTGTATTGAATTGGAAAGTTGGAACAGAAAACTCATCTCCTTAGAATAGTAATTTATTTATCCCAGTGTCCTGGTTTTGGCCAGGACAGGGTTAATCTTTGCAGTAGCTGAGAGTGGGTCTGGCTAAGGCCTCATTGCTGTGAGTTGGGAGAAAGGACTTTCTTCCAGGGAGGAGGGATTACTTCTAGTCAAGAAAACATGACTGCAATTGGGTTAAGTAGGGCTCTGCAGTGAGCAATTTGCAAGTAAATCACGTACACTTTTGTTATTTATATTGTTGCTGTTACTGTTAGTTTTCTTATCTCATTGCTGTTTCCAGTAAATTGGTCTTATGTCAATCCATGATCTTTGCCTTTTGTTCCTCCATATCTCCTCTCCAATCTGCTGCAGCAGGAAGGGAGTGATCGAGCAGCGTGTAGTTTGGAAAGTCTTGATGGAGGCACTGAATTGGGGAGTATAATTCCTAAACCACAACACCCAGTTATATAGCAAAAGATAATACACGACAAATCATTATGGAGATGTGCGAGAAAAAATTTGTGAATGACAAACAGAAAAACAGATCTCTTTCTCTAAAAAAGGTGAGGAAGGATGCACAGATGAGTAGTGGCACTGATCAGAAATGGGGGATCCCATGCTGGAGCAGTTTTCTTTCTGCTCTTCATTTGCTATTGTTTATATTGAGCTGTAGCTCTTTTTATACCTTCTTCTTATCTCCTCATACATAAAGTCTTTTACATACATTGGATATCTGGAAATCTTTTTTTGCTCTCTTTACTATGCTTTGAAACGAGTTTTGCCTGGCCCTGCAGATGGCTTCACCTCAGTCATGAATAATTGACGTTTTGCGATTTGTGTCTGTACGTGTGAGAACTGCATTGTCATCCTGTACTTGTACTCTTTAGAGCACAGATATTGCTACGTTTTACAGACATAGCAAGCACGTTTGTAGAAAGAAGCAAACTCTTTTATGAGACTTACTAACTATAGGGGAAAAATGTGCAAACTGATCTGAAGATAGATAAGGACCTCACTGCTCATGTGTGTGCCTATCTCTTTCTGATAGTCGGACAGACTTCTGCCTATTTCAGAGTGCCTCAGTTCTGGACACCCCACATTAGGTGACGTTAGTCCGACTGAGAGAGAAACACAAAGAAATATAATATTGAACCACAAAGTACATGTCTGTGTAGTTGTGCCAGGACAAAATGAAGTGGAAGAATACTGACAAGATGACTTTACAGGCAGTTTAGGGGTTCCCTATCAGTGTTAGGAAGCATTATGGGCATAAGGCACCAGCTTGAAAAATAACAAATTGTGATGAATGCTGACACCAAGATACAGCTGAAAACATTGCACTGTGAATAAACAGTGAGATGCTAGTCTACAGAAGTTGACAAAGCTTCTGCTTTTGTAAGAAGAGAACTAGTGGAGAGATGCAAAGAGAATCCTGCAATGATTGAACTTTTGGAGCTTAGTATTTCTTGAAGTCAAAGAAAACGACATTGAGAAGCTAAAGAGTCATAAGTTAGTGTTTTAGTTATGTGAATGGTCAGGAAAGAACATTTACACACAGGGCTAATCTACAAGTGCTTTAGATGAAGCTTGAAGTGTGAGTCCAAACTGATAAATGACATGTGAGAGTAAAGAGTACAATGAAAGTGCTATGCAGAAAGAAAATAAATGGAAAGATTTACGGGGGGGAAAAAAGAATGGTGCTGGCTGTCACGTAAATTGATAGCTAGACATCAGTAAAGACCTTGCAGAGGAGTGCACTGAACTTTGATTTGAAGAGAGTGAGTTTAGATTAATTGGAGGGAACAGGATCAGTGAATTGTCGCCAGAGAAGACATTGCTGAGTTTCATGTAGTCTGTGGTGAAATCATCCAGAGATGAGAGGTGGGAGAAGTGGGAGAAGAGGATCAAGGACAACATCTCTTTGGTGAGAAGACACAGTATGAAGAGAGATCAGTGAAGAGCTGGAAGATAAAGTGGCCTCCAAAGCCAAGAGTAGTACAGGCAGCCATGGCAAAACCAGTGACTGCTGGGAGGAGCTTCTAGTTTCAGTTAAGAGGTCAATGGAGGGTTCTGCAGTAAGAGTGATTTTGTTGGCAATAAAATGAAATGCTCTGTTATTATAAAGGATTTTTAAAGTTTCTGTCCCTGACAGAATTGAAAAAAAGAAATGGATTGAGGACCAAGCTGAGGCTTGAAATGAAATCTCCTCTTGGTTGTAGTAGTTTACATTACAGCTTAGTTGAGGAAAATTCTATTTATTTATATATATACATATATATATATATACATACACACTAACACGGAGGAGAACTACATGACCTGCATTAGATTGTAGAGCTGATCCCACCAGATGCTGTGAGCATTGCACAAGATTTATGCTCTTTACAAGGAGAAATAGGCAGAAGGTAATGTGTGTCTTTTTCATTGCCCCTGCAGGGCTTTTTGACTTACAGCATAAAATAATTTCCTTTCCCTGCCACAAATGCATGTACATACATACCAAGAAAAAGAAACTTTATGTCTGGTATACTAACATTCAAAAAGCCAATGGTTAAATCTGTAATCGCTTCACATGTTTACATGGACTTTGGTGTTCTCTTGTTGTTCTCTTCAGACTGCAGAATAAGTATTTCACTTAAAGGGTTACTAAGATTATCCCACGTTTTCATTATTGTATAGCAAATCTAGTGAGTACATTCTTCTGACGCAAAGTATATTTAGTTAGTGTATATTCTGAAGTGCAAGCAATTAGTATGTCAATGCATAGAAAAATTTGAAATACTAAATATGTGCTGAAGCTTATCATTAAATAAATTACTTCAGGGACACAGAGCATAGTATATCTGGTGCAAACTAATAATGTAGTTGCATTTAGAAAAAGTCTTCAAATACATTTTTCATCTTTAATAATTTTAACCAATGCATACAAGCAGTTCACTTGTTCTTTGTATTTTGGTAGATATTATTCTTCATCGTAAGAATAATTGGAGTTTTCAGTTAAGAGACGCACTGCTGGAATATTAATTTTTGGCTTTGTGAGATTTCTGAACAGTATTCAGAATACGTAACAGTTCAGAATAAAAACTGCATGCAGAAGTATTATCAGTTTGAGCCACAACCATATGTTATTCCCTACTTTAGTAATGTTTTCATGTTCAATAGATATACATCCGAGTAGTAAACTGATTAAAAAGCTCATTACATTTGCATTTTGTTAGAGATCATTCATTAAGTCATACCGCTGTTTTACAATATTTTGGTAAATGGAATTTCACTTTTCTATTCCTTATTAAAGTCTGAGATATATAACATGGAGGTGTCAACAGCAGCACACTAATTAAATCATCTTGAAATTTAAAATGAAATTGTGATAATAATTTTTCTTTTTTATAACTTAATAATGGAATTCTATTTTTTCTATTTAATTTAACAACTCTTTAGGGATTACATGAAATTTCAAATCAAAATGTATGCTAATTCATTCTGAATTTTAAATCCACATTTCTTTGCCTTCCCTGTTATCTTTGCACACCTATAAGCACTCTGATAATACAGAGCACTCTGAGACTAGAACTATATATAATGTAAGCACATGCAAAACTAGGTATTTCTGTCTAATCCTTCCTGAGTTATATCAAGTTATCTCCTTGTAACAAGTATGTTTCAGAAAAGAATGCCTTTGAAAAGCTTTTTTTCCTCTCTTTCCATCAAAGCCTAACTTTTCATCTGCTTTCCTGTGCAATCATCTTGCTGTGAATATGTCGTTGTGTTTTCCACCTAATAACTTCTGAATATGCTTATCAACTTCAAACGCTTTTGAGAGGGGGGATAACGGTGGGTAAAGGGGGCTTCATTTCTCAAATATAATTAAAATCTCTGAAATGTCATCAAAGTCAGTGGCTGGGAAGAGAAAAAGAAACCCTATTAATATTTCCTCTGAAAGAAAGAGCAGTCTGAGGCTATACTTCTTTACACATTGAAAAAATCCATGCAGGTGAGCATCATTATAAGTTATAGTAGTAAGATTTCTACTTAGACAGAAAGTCAATCAATCTTAAGACACAAATTGGTACAAAATAGGGTTTCACTATTTTCTTGTGTTCATGGAGCTTCTTGTCAGTAACAGAAAGATTTATCTCACCTCACTTTTCCATTCTACAGTGTTGATATCTTTATTTCCACACTTGTCTGTCATTGTAGTTAATGTAAAGGAACAGCTCCTAGAAGGTGATTCATTTCAGTTATATGCCCAGAAACAGGGTTTGAGCTCCTAAACAAATTGGGTGGAAGATAGTCCTGTTCTGACAAAATGTGTGTCATAAGCTGGGGATAAGTGAGTTGGTGGGAGAAGGGAGGAAAGGGAACTTGGGAAGGGAACAAGTTCAGCCAAGTAGAGATGATTGTAAGAAGAGAAGAACTGATGAAGCGCTTGCTCATTTCCACGTTCTTTGTAATTTGACTCGGGAAGATAAAAAGCCAAACTTCCTGAACTCAGTTTCAGTTTCTATTCCACCTGGGAGATGATATAAATTTCATACAAAGTTGTTTGTATTGATCAACACATTTGAATTCTTACATGTGTAATGTCTTATGTGCTGATACAAATTGCCTTTGTTTTCCAAAAAATTCCTACTTTTTTCAACTTCATTCAGATTCATCAGTTGCCAAGTTTCCAGTTAATTATAACGTGCTAAATTTGATTAGACAGTCACTATAGTTGCTGAACAAGAGTCTTATTCAAATATTGCTGAAATTAGAAAGTAATTTTCTAATTAAATAAGGTATTTTGGCAATTACCAGAATTAGACAGAAAATGCTGGATTGAGAATACTTGCTTGGAGAAATTATGTATCTCTAAACACTGTTTTACAAAAAGAGTTTGCAGGAGATCCAAACAAAAAGGTAAGCTAGATGGCAGAAAGAGACATAAGTCTGGGAATCTCAAGAGTACATTGTCAGTGATTAACAAGTGTTCTTAAGAGAAAATATTAGTTCTCAGCTTGAGCTTGTTTTATTACATGCTTCGTGTTTGCCTGCCAAAGCATCATACAGACATTTGGAGTTACATCATAATCATGGTTTTACAGAACATTTCATTTTCTCAAATAATTTGATATTTTTAATAGAACTGGCAAAGTGATTTCCCCCTCTGTTACTAGATAATGTGTCAGACAGACTATTCTGATGTCTCCCAACACAATCAGAAGAAAGGAGGATTTACTGTTTACATTATTTTCATTGGAATGCATTTGAAATTAGGACTGCTTGAAGGAAGTAGTGCTTTTAATGCAATAGTAAATAGATTCTTATCTTCTTGTGTAAACTAGATATTATTTGTCACATAACAGATGTAGTGGTATTTACTGTATTCTTTGCTTTTTACTGCTTGAACTTAGCAGTGAATTTTGACAACTTAAAAAAAAATAATTATCTTCCTGATTATATTTACACTCAGGGTATTGCTTTAATGTAAACAGCACTAGTAAACCCCTTGAATAATAACTTCCTGTTCAGCACTTGTAGTTTTTTATCTTCAATGAAGGTTACTTAAAAAGGGCTACTCTAAATTTTAAAACAGATATATAGCAATTTAATAGGCTAAAATTATAATGCTTAGGTAATGATAGTGGTTTTAAATTGATAGTGATTAAGAGCCACTTTTATTGGAGCAGATACCAAACTTGTTCCTGAAAAATAGATAAAGTTTTGTTGGGTTTTGGAGTTTTTTGAGGGGGGTTTGTTTGTTTGTTTGTTTGAGTTGTTGGGGTTTTTTTATTGCAACATGTCAATTTTATTCTACGAACCTTGAAAAAGTTACTAAAGAAAAAGGAAAGTATTCATTCTAGGAAAGTTTGAAAACCAGTGCTGGGTTGGAGGTTTTTCATGTTTATTTTTTTTGTCTTTGTAGTACTGTTTGACATATATTACTAAATGTTACTAAACAATTTAAAAAACATTTGTGTCTTTTTCTGGGTTCATTTGTTGTTAAGCCAGTTATTATTTCCATTACTATTTGCTAATAATGAAGGCTAAACAAAAACTATTAGAGATTCAAAACCAAGTGTCATACAGGTAAATTGCTTTCCTAGTACTATGGAAATTATTTAAAGAATAGAATTTCTAAAGACAAAAGGGAAAAAAAACCCATCTAATTATTCCAGTCAAGAAATACTCATATTCCATCTCTGGCACTGTAAGGATATTAATACCATGGTTTTGTTTCAGATTTTGTTTCATAATGCTACAGCTGAAATGCATTAAAATGCATTGCTGTACCTTCCTAAGACAGGAAATTCAAAAGTGTATTGACCTTAGCTGGAAAGGCCAAATTCGGAGAAATAAACTAAAACAGAAAATGTCTTAAACATATCAGAAAAAATAATACTGCTATTTAAGAAAGTTAATAGTGTGTTTCTGTGGTGGGATTAAGGATGGTACAGAATCACTTGATGACACTTAAACCAACTGTTTAATTGTTCAAAAGACTAAAACAGAAAAAGGACGAAGACTAGGGTGCATGTAGCCTGAGTGTAAATGGTTGGCCCAGATGATCTCTACATAATTCACTTGCTGGCAAATTTCTATGACGCTCTTGTGTTCTGTTACCAGTTCAGTGTAGGCCCATGAAGAAATGCCCATATGGGTTTATACTCCATGCTTGTGTTCCTGGAGTAGCAATCCATCTTTTCCACTGCAGAGGTGGAGATAGGAGGAGGGAAGGAGAAACTAGTGTAGCAACCATCTTAGTTTTCACCCATTTGGGGGAAATATGAACATAGTTAATTATCTTCATAATTAAAAAAAAAATCTAATTATTTTATTCTTGTTTTTCCCTCATTTCAGTCACTCTAATTCCTATTCCCAAGGCAGGCCTGAGTGACACCTATCTGCCATCTGTAACAATTAGACAGTGATGATTCTGATTGACTTGCAACATCTGTGAGCTGGCTATGTAGTTAAGCCCACATTAAAACATCCTGCTAGTGGTACTTACCTTCCTCTCTCTACTATATTTTTTCTATTTTTTGCATCTGTTAAGTCTCCTCAGCGTAATCTAGTTGTGGCCTTCCAGTACCTGAAGAGAGCCTACAAGACAGGTGGGGAAAGATTATTTACAAGAACATGTAGTGGCAGGACAAGGGGTAATGACTTCATATTGAGAGTATCTTTAGATAAGATATAAGGAAGAAATTCTTTACTGTGAGGATGGTGACACACTGGAACAGGTTGCCCAGAGAAGTTGTGGATGTCCCATCCCTGAAAGTGTTCAAGTCCAGGTTGGATGGAACTCTGAGCAGCCTGTTCTAGTGGAAGGTGTTGTAACTGGATGGTCTTTAAGGTCTCTTCCAACCCAGGCCATTCTATGATTGTCTTTCATCTCGTTGGAAATGTTGGTATATATCTGCGACAATCCAGAGGGATATATTTATATATTACTTATTTTTTTAGTGCTTTGTATCTGGGAACTTTAACATGCTGTGGAATGGATACACTTAGAGTAGCATTCACTTTATTTAATCTTAGTTTGCTAGTGCACTTAAAATTAGACCTGTAGTTTATAGAAGTTTTCCTTGTAGTGAGCTCATATCTGTGGCTTTTCTGGGAGGAAGACCTGTACAGTGTAGTTCACCGTGATGGCAGTGAAGGCTTTGAGGCTCCATCTGCCCCCTTATTTGCCTTTGACTGACATTTCATGGTGGGTGGGAGAGAACCCTCCAAGTACACACTGCTGGAATGAAAATCTCCACTCTCTGCTCTTCGCTTAGACTGTGTGGCCTATAGCATGTGGTTTGTGGTGAAAAGTTTACTGGCCTTACATCATCAACAGCCTTTTAGCAGTAGGCATCTGCTGAGTTCATAATGAAAAATCATCATTAGTGCACAAGAAACATCCTTCTACTTCTTAATTCAAAATGCAATTGCATTGCTCCTTTGTCCTGGTGAACTGCTGTACGTGAGCTCTCTAACATCACATTGTGTGGCACGTGAATGGGAATCTCGAAGTGGAGAGAAAGAGAAGAGGGGAGCAGGGTGGAACATACTCTTTCTTATACAACATCTGGCTTTTTAGCAAAGTCCAGGGCTTTTAAAATAGTTGAGAGTGCTCTGATGAAATTATTAAAGAATTGACTGATTAGTCTCTTCTGTAAAAATGTAATTTCCTTTTATCTTGCGCTTTAATCAAAATGAAAGAGTACATTTGGAAGAAAATAAAACCTAAGAAAAGTGCCCCAAGATACCATTTGCGAGGGTAGGGATTAAGGGCATTAATGGAAGTAACATTCAGGCAACTTCCATTCTTGAATTCATGAGAAAATGCAAGATAATACAGAGTCTGTCAAGGTTATTTAATTTGAAACATTTCGGAACCAAAATAAATCACAGTTAATTTCTGCCATATCCATTACCTTTGATTTGTTTAGACTACATAGAAATACAGTTTAGTCTAAAAAATTTGTGGATACAGTTTGTTTCAAAAATACACAAAACATTTTATTTTATGAGACATTTCTATAGCAGAGAGATTTGAGCTATAAAAAGGTATTTTAATGAAAATGTCCTTAAGCCTCAAATTTGTTTTTGCAAGGCAAAAAAGCATATGATTGTCAGAAGTGAGTTTACAATATGTTAAATGTTTCATAAAATGCAGAAACTATAACTGCAAACATTGCAAAACCTATTTCAGCAGTCATAATGTGTTCATTTTTTGCACAGTAAACCTTATACAGTTTTGCATAAATCTGTCTCATTAGTAGAATATTTGTATCAGAACCATTCAAACAATTAATGAAAACAAGTACTGTCAGAGAAGACATACTTCATTGATTTTCTCTTCTAGTTGGCCATAATGATTTTAATCTTCTTAAGCTCAGACTCACAACTACATCTCACTACACAGTTATGTGGGAGAGGAATAAGTATGGCTTTCCCAAGAAGCTGAACCAATTACATATATTTGCATTTCCTAGACTTTAGAACGGCATGAAGGTTTCATAACAAAGCAACAAGTTGAGGACTAAACTTGTTTTGGAGTCTGCCTAGAGGATGTGGAGAACAAATACATTGCTAAGATATGACAAGAGATCCAAGGATGACATGAAGTGTTGATAAAATAGAAAAATCACTAACAGATCATCTTGAATCTTTATGCCGCACTTTATCATGACATGTTCTACTTTAGTAGGGTATGAAGTGAACTACTCTGTCTATATAGAAGATGGTTCCCTGATGATCATAGAATCTTAGAATTATTTATGTTGTAATAGACCCTTAATATTATCAAATCCAACCATTAGCCTAACACTGCAGAGTCTACCTCCAGGGATAGTGAATCCACATTTCCCTGAGCAGCCTGTTCCAATGCCTAACCACCCTCGAAGCGAAGAAATTTTTTTGAATATCAAACCTAAGCCTGCCCTGGTGCAACTTGAGGCCATTTCCTCTTGTTCTGTCTCTAGTTGCCTGGGAGAAGAGGCTGACCCCCACCTCGACACAACCTCCTTTCAGGTGGTTGCAGAGAGTGATAAGGTCCCCCTGAGCCTCCTTTTCTCCAGGCTAAACATCCCCAGCTCCCTCCTCCGCTCCTCATAGGACTTTGTCACTAAACCCTTCACCAGCTCTGTTGCCCTTCTCTACACGTGCTTCAGCACCTCAATGTCTTTTTTGAAGTGAGAGACCCAGAACTGGACACTCAAGATGTGGCCTCACCAGTGCTGAGTACAGGGCACTTCCGGTCACTTCCCTAGTCCTTCTGGCCACACTATTTCTGATACAAGCCTGGATGCCACTGGACTTCTTGGCCACCTGGGCACACTACTGGCTCATGTTCAGTGGCTGTCTGCCAGCACCCCCAGGTTCTTTTTGATAGGGCAGCTTTCCAGTCACTCTTTCCCAAGCTTATAGAAATGCATGGGGTTGTTGTGACCCAAGTACAGGACATGGTACTTTGCCTTGTTGAACCCCATACAATTGGCCTTGGCCCATCAATCCAGCCTGTCCAGATCCCTCTGCAAAGCTTTCCTATCCTGCAGCAGATCAACACTCCTACCCAGCTTGGTGCCATCTACAAACTGAGAGTGCACTCAATCCCCACCTCCAGATCATTGGTAAAGATATTAAACAGGACTAACCCCAGTACTGAGCCCTGGAGAACATCACTAGTGACTGGCCACCAGCTGCATGTAACTTCATTGACCACCACTCTCTGAACTTGGCCATCCAGCCATTTTCTTACCCAAGAAACAGTGCATCTGTCTAAGCCATGAGCAGCCAGTTTCTCCAGGAGAATGTTGTGGGAAGCAGCGTCACAGAATTTACTAAAGTCCTGGCAAAAAACATCCACACCCTTTTGCTCATCCACTAAGCGGGTCACCTTGTCATAGAAGGAGATGAGGTTGGTTAAGCAGGACTTGCCTTTAATAAACCTGTCCTCGCTTGTCCTGATCCCCTGGTTGTCCTGCAAGTGCTGTGTGATGGCACTCAAGATGATCTGCTCCGTGACCTTCCCCGACACTGAAGTCAGGCTGACAGGCCTGTAGTTCCCTGCACCTTTTTTCTTTTGATAATCAGAATTTTGGGAGACCAAGGAAAGGCCCATTGCTTGTTCTGCATATAACTGTGTTGAGGTTACAGCAAAACACCTTTAGGAGGATGTTCTAGACTGTAGGAGGCACAATCTAACACCTTTATGTTTTCTCACTCAGGATATGATTTTCCCTATCTTAAGTTTTATTCCTGGCAGTAATTCTATGGGAAATCTTGGCATAGACTCAAAAGAGATAGAATATCATGAGAAATTATTATAATTTCAGCAAGCAGAAGAAAATAGAATTATAGGTTTTGTTCTGTGATTTAAATTACACAGGAACTCCTGTGTATGGTAACTAGCAGGTAACCACACTGTAATTTTTAGGTAATTGCAGACTATATGAAATTCAGAGCAATTTAATGTTAAATTAATGATCACTTTAGTTTTAGCCACCTGTTTCTGAGCTACAACAGGTGTCTGGATTTGAAGGAGTCATGGGCGTGTGATAAACATTTTGAATATGTTTCCTTTAAGTTGTTATTATAGTCCATATTTTCCTTTAAGAAGAAATGGATCAGTATGTCAAAGACTAGGAATGATGGAAATGTTAATACAACTGAAATGATAGGAGGCTCATAAGGTACTCTGCACTGAAAGAAAGGAAAAGAAATAGGATGAATACTGTGGTTATATCCTTTTGTTGAAAAGAACACTACTTTGCAAATTGAATTAAAAGGTGTAACTTCATTAAAACGTGTAACTTTCATTCAGAACTAACCTTATGTATGTCCTAAGTATGCCCACACCCACGTCTCTTTTTTGAGGCTGCTTTCATAGACTTTTAGATATTCTTTTAAAATGAGCTCGTGATTATCATAATTCCAGAGCAAAGTGCTGCATACAATGAGAGACTGTCCAAGATTGAGAAGAATTATATGTCTTTTGTTCTTTGTTAAATATTTTTTGGTGAGATGTCAGTCTTCAGGTGTGCAGATGGTACTTACTTATCCTGTGTTGAATAACGGAGGAACAAGTAGGTGAGTGAGAATCACAGACTGACTGAGGTTGAAAGGGACTTCTGGAGGTCCCTCTCAAACAGGATGACCTAGAGCCTATTTCCCAGACCCACATCCATGTGACTTTTGAATACTTCCAAGGATGGAGACTCCACAGTCTCCCTGGGTAACCTGTGCCAGTGCTTTGTCAACAATACTGTAAAAAAGTGTTTCCTGATGTCCAGATAGAACTTCCTGTGTTTCAGTTTGTACCCACTGTCTCTGGTCCTTTTACTGGGCATCATTGAAGAGGGCCTGGCACTGTATTCTTTACACCATCCTTTCAAGAACTTAAACACATTGATGAGTTTCTCTCTGAGCTTTCTCTTCTCCGGGCTGCACAGTCCCAGATCCCATGCCTTCCCTTGTGTTACTGATACTCCGGTCCCTTAATCATCATTTTTGTGGCCCTTCACTGGACTCTCTCCATTATGCCCATGCGTCTTGTACTGGCAATCCCAGAATTGGATGCAGCGCTCCAGGTGTAGCCACATCCATGCTGAATAGAGGGAAGGATCACCTCCCTTGATCTGATGGCAATACTTTTCCTAATGCGGCCCAAGATACCATTAGCCTTCCTTGCTGTAAAGACACATAACTGGCTCATGTTCAACTTGGTGTCCACTATGAACCCTGTGTCCTTTTCTGTAAAGCTGACATTATACCTTCTACATAACTTATAGTATGAAACGGAGATGAAGCAAGAAAAGCAAAATTTTAAGCCTGATTCAAACTCCATCAGTTGAATTTAAATTGTGCATTAAATTGCAAACACAAATAGGAGTAGAAATTAGCTTTAACTCTTTTTAACTCTTACCCCTGTCTACCACCAAGGTTCTTTCACTGCCAGTGGTTTGGTCTTGGGAGATTTCTGCTGTTGCTTTTCCACTGAGAATCCACTGAAGGTTCCCCATTTCCTTGGAGGTGTGCTCCTTCCACAGATTTCCCCATGGATGCACAGGCTGTGCAAGTTATGAGCTGTCCATGAAGGCAGTGCCTATAGGCAAGGTTTGCATGCATGAGAACATCTTATATTTCATGTCCCAAATCAGGCAGAACAGGGCACTGAACCTGGGTCTTACTGGCTCTTGAAGCATCACAAAATAGAGCTTTAAGGTAATGTAGGAGATCAGTTTGTCCAAGAAAACTCAATTGCAACCCCAAAGGCTTCACTATTATTATTTAGCAAATAGTATTGGGTAAACTTATAACCTAAGAAAACTGTAATATTCACTTCTGTAGAAACTTATTTAAAATGGAATTTATTCCCAGCATAATCATACACAGGTTTGCTTTTCTCTAAGTAAATACAGGGCCAGAAATCTTGCAGTGAGGCAGAATTAGAAATATTTAGGTCACTTCCAGTGAAAAGCTTCACTTTCCTTGCTGTTCTTGTGCCCACGGTTGACTTCTAATACATATTTCACACTTACCTTCACAGAGTTTCATTTTCTTAATTTCAAATTCTCATTTTGATTTGTTAAGAACATACTGAATTCTGGTCTACACGGAGTCTGACATTAGTCCTGTGCTGGGACGATTTGCAAGCTCTTTGTTACTGGTTCACTGAAGTTATTAATAAGTAAAACTTTGTCCAAGATAAACGCCCGGGGCTCTTACTAGAAATACTCTATCTCACACAGAGCTAACATCTGTTTTTTGTGTATATTTAAGCTGGTCGATTTCATTTAGATAGCAGTTTTACATGTAAGCTTCTATCATGAAGAGGTGGAGGGGAAAAGTGGGGTGAATGCTAGATCCGGCCATCCTTCCCCTCCTTGTATCTGACCTTGCTTCCTCTCTGCAGTGGTAAAAACTCCCTCAGCTGGCTGTGGAGTGTCAGGATGTACCTTTTAAACCATGCCAGCTATGTGTATATCCCTGTCTGCAGAGAGGGAGAGGCAAGGAAAGCCTGCCCAGTGCAGGACACAAAAATGTATTTTTATGCCAAATATCCTTACTGTTTCTTATGAATCTGAAGTTTTAGGACAAGAAAGGTTTTTTTGACTTCTAAACTCTACTGATCCTTTCTGCTGGACAGGAGCAACTGAATGACATAGTACTTTTTGACTCCAAGAAGTATGCTGGAAATTAGAGTTCCTGGAAGTAATTTTTCATTGTTTAAAATGAATTCTTAGACTTAATATTTAACTAAAGAAAACATTTGCAGCTATACATTGTGTTGTATGTGGCCTGAGACAGGAATTTTATGTTCCTTGGGAGCAATGGTTAGTGTAAATAGCATAACAGGGCACTGAACCAACTCAAGTAATTGACTAACTCTGCGGTAACTAATACTTACTGACTGAGTTTATCTCCTCTCTCTCTGGTACACAAATTCCACATTGAATTTGATCCAATTACATTAGTGCTCAGGCCAGCATGTCTGAAATTCAGACCTCAAGTTGAGGGGTAATTGTCCATGCAATGAGAATAACAGTTTCGCAGTTGTGCCCTGTGCAAACATCCACACCAAGTGAAATGAGGTTCCTCCATAAACTGACTGTTTCTGGCTCCAGCTACACATCTGACTGGCACTGTGATGGTGGGGGTGTGATCATAGTTCCTGTATGTAGCCTTGTGTAATTAATCCATTCTCTTTCATGCAGTTCCTCCAAGCTCGAGAGAGCTTTTTTGTTTTGTTTTCAGTGGTCAATTAGACTTTCAGTCTTTCTGGGTCCTTCCCTCCCCTTGCCAGTCTTCACAAAGACATATTGCCATTTGCTGCTGAACTACTGTCCATTCTCCAGGGAGATTTGTTAGGTTGCATTAATACAGATTAAGATCTGCTCTGTCCCTGCTCCTCCCAGTGCCAGCTCATTGTTTGCTAACTGTGAGGTCAATAGATTTATGTTTTCAGTCAAACAACAGCCAGTGTTCTTATGAGAGTTGTAGCAATCTCCGGCTCACCAGCCTGTCATATAGACAGAGCTGTGAAGAGCATTCATTAGATATACTGAAGGATGTAGCAGGTTTTTTTAGCCACTCTATTTTATTTTTGTAGTTCTTGCTGATTTTACTTTTTTTGTCCTATTAGGACACTTTTGTCTAAGTGAGATTAGGAAATCCTACAGATCAGATTTGCTGAGAGAAAAAAGCAAAGAGTCTGAGAAGCAGTTTGCTAGTCAGCCAATTAACTTACTTAATTTTTGCCATTTTTTAAAAATTAAAATAACTTCAGGAGATGCTTCAGCTCAGCTGTTTTACAATATTATCAGCTCTATCATAGTTTAGTGACTGAATAGTGATTCAGCTCTTTCAAGAAACTAGTCGTTCAAAAGCAAGGATCTGACTGGTCAGACTGGAAAAAAAAAATAACACTTCTCTGCAGTATTATGCATGTTCATATGAACAAAAAGAAGAAAAATAAATCCTCTAAACACATTTCAGACTTTGCAGGAAATATTTGAAAGTTGTGACAATTCTGTGACCCTTTCTAATAATTTTTCTCTCCTTTCACCATTCACCTGTTGGACACAGCTGGCCCTTCTCTCTACTCACACTTTCTCTTTTCCCAAGTTCAAATAGCAGTTTAACATTAATGTCTTTGGAGCCAGAACAGCAATAATGATGCCTGATCCCAAAATTGTGGAAGAGGCCAGCATACCAGGTCCAAAACCCAAGAGAGAGGAAGGAGAAAACCTCTGGAGCCAGGCATGGTGGGAGCTGTCCTTCTGGGCAGACCTTGCAGGCAATTTTGGGTGATGGACACAGGAACACTTTTGGACACATGGAGACAGTCCAGCTTCTTCCAATGAATGTCAAGGAGACAGAAATGAGATGATCTGTCAGCCCTGTCAGTTTTCTCTTTGTAGGTGTTTTCATAGTCTGAGGAAGTGGGGGCCAGATTTAATGCCCCAAATGGTCCCTTCTAGCTGTAGATTCCTAAAGGAAGGAGCTATTCATTCAACTAAGCTCAGAGAATGGTGTCCTCCTGTCCACTACAAAAATGGGCATCTTTGTTAGTGCTTTGTTAGAGGGGAATAGGCTTGAGGAACCTTCCTAAGGGCTCCTAATAAGTAAGGCAAAAAGGCACAGTTAATATAGCCACATGGAGTAAGTTGGTCTTAGTTTAAGGAAAAGAATAAATGAAATGCTGTACTTCAGAGACCCTTGCCATGCTTTGCTGAGTTTTATGGAAACTCTTGTCTGAACTTGACAAAAGAAAGTATATAAGGAGGGTCATTAGTGGCATGACCATTTCTCATCTCAGTTCTCCTTGTGATTTTAGTAGTATAAAAAAATGAGTGTGATCACAGCAGTGGTTCTTCACAGATCCCAAGTATCATACAATAATGCTTTTGAGTTTCAGAAAACTTCTTTCTTTTCACACATCTGAAAGACCTACAAATTTAGGAGAGCAGGACTTGGCCAACTCTACAACATCCTTTCCACTTGTCTGTCTCTGCTGTCTCTGTTTGTCAGTCTAAAGAAAGCTATAAAATCTTGTTCTGTGGGGAAAAAGAAATAGTTGTTTTAATAGAATAGCAGAGTTTTAACATTTTTACAGGTGCCTGGGGTTGATTTCCAACAGTCTGTTAGTACTCAAGTCTGTTAGACTTCTTGAGGGGTATGTATGTAAGAAGAATGATAGCTGACAGATCAACAGGGAAACCATTTAAAGAGTTTCGTCCATATTAAGTTACAAAGTGCCATACCAGCATTACACAACTAATCTGAAGTGATACACCTTTGAAAATCTATTCTAATGATGCATAATTTGTAAGAATCATTATTTCGCTGGTATGTTGTATGTTGAATTTGAGGAAAAAACACACAACAGTAAAACAAAAAGGCACACCAGATTCTGAGACAGTGTACATTGGAGGAGATGTCCTGAAAACAATGAAATTATGTGAATTTTGACCTTGTATCTCTAAAATAGGCTGGAAATAGAAATATAATCTTGAATATTAGACTGTCATATGCTCAGTACAACTATGCTTTTGGCATTCCTGTAAGCATATTTGTCACTTGGAATGTGTAGGATAAGTTAAATTTCCTTTTTGTAAATTGGTTGAGAGCAAACTATTGTATCCTTGTTAATCTTTATTTTCTTGTTCTTTCAGGTTAGGTTTCCCCATGATGATTGTATCCTGTACCATTGGGATGTGCTATCTTCTTGTTGCTCATGTTGTAGTAGGTTGGAACTCATAGTAATTTATACTTTCAAGACTCAAATAAGCTTTCTCTTTCATTTAGTTTATATCAGAATGCTAAGAACACATATAAAAGGAAAAAGGTGTAAAACCCCAACATATGGTATTAATCAAATTGATTGTCAGCATAAACATCAGATTTGGTCATTCTTAACCTTCTGTTTTATGAACAATTTGCAGAACTAGACAACCAAAATTTTAAGAATCCATATATTTAATTACGAATGCAGTTATTGTGCAGATAAAAAGGAACCATCTCAAGGGAGTATGCTGAGCCTGAAAGTTTGTATTGACACAGTCTGAGTATAGTCATAGCTGATAAACTCATTCACAATAGCAGATGTTCAGTAATTTCTTTTTAGGACTTCATTTTTCTTTGTCAATATATTTAGCTATTTGTATGAAAGTAACTAATATTCCAGTTGTAATAATTGACAGTTAAGCAGGAAGTCTGTACACTATGAAAGATGTATCATTATCTACATTTAAAAATAAACACGTCTTAAAAATGTGCTGTGGAAGGAATTATTATTTTGGAACCGGGACTGCATTCTGTGGAGGCTTTGTTTCTCATCTTAAAGCTCCTAAACAGTGTTAAGCTACCCTTTTTTTCTTTAAAATAAACTAATGCCCCTCTTCTTACAAAAGTATGGACATAAATTGTGATAAAGCATTGGGCATCTTCCATTTAATTATTAATTCGCTTTCATGAAGGAGTACTCTAAATATTTTAATAGTTTAATACACTATATGGAAGAATGAGATCATACTTTTGCTTTGATTTCCTTATCTCTGATCATAGTGTGTTAAACCACATATAATTGGCTGTCAGAACGGGTCAACATTCTCATTAGGAATATTAAGTCCTGTGAGGCATTTAATGGCTCAATTCCCATCTTCCAAAACCTTGGTGGGTTTGATCTGAATTACTGGTGGATCTGTTTTATCTTGAGTCAGAAAAATCGACAATCTGTTGAGTGCAACCCAAGTTGACTAGGCTGAATTACAGGGAGCCTTCTGCTTAGTCCTTGAGACAAACCAGGTGAGTGAGAAAGAAGCAGTATTTCCCACAAAAGGGTGTGAGATTAATCGTACATCCCATTTTATTCATATGCAGGCTGTATTCCTCACCATGATTTCTTTTAAAAGTCTGAAATTTGATATTAAGAGGCTAATGGAAATGAGGCAAAGCACCCACTCAGAGTAAGGGTTGCTGCCACCCCTCCTAGTAGATTCAGTGATAGTGGAGAAAGTGTGTGGAACCAGAGAGGAAGAGGTCTCTCCATTGATCCAAAACTTCCCACCAACATTTCCATCACAATCCATGCTCAGCGCCCTGGATCGGTGAATTCTCCTATGATGGGGCTGAGTTTTGAAACACTGTTGAGAAACCTTGAGGTTGCTCTAACAGTGACCACCTGTAGAACACAAGATCTTGTCCCAGAATGAACATAATCTCTACTTCCTTATATATATATATATAAAAAACCAAAAAAACCCCCTCAAACCCCCAAAAAACCACCAACACAAAAACAACCCAGAAAACCCCACCAAAGCCCTGCAAAAAGCCTGGATCAAAATAATACAAAACAAAAAATAAACAGATGAGCCTAAAAGACACTCCTCAGACAATCTGAAATTGAATTTGGCCTGTCTCACTCTCAATGTCAAGAGCAGTTTACTGTGTAATAACTGGAATTTTGTTTCAATTAAAGAACATTTTTTTAATCAGCTTAACATTGATCTCTGGTTAAAAATAGTCACACGGTATTTTATAGCCCTCAACATTTCTCATTATGGAGTAATCCTGATGCAGTCATTGGTTGCACAAAAACTGTTGTATTAAGTCCTAGAGAATGCAAAATCAGCTTCAGGTAAAACACAATGATTTAAGGTTTTCTTTTCTTTCCTATTCTATTAAAACAGTGTTGGCATGTAGGAGTATAAAAATGAGACTATGGTCACACAATACTATGTGCTAATTATTATTGTGCTTTGTAAAGGATAGAAAAGTGAAACAAACCCATATCCTGCTTCTGAAACCCTGAAACCCTCCTGCCAATCCTAAGCAAACTCACGCTAATAATGAGTTCGTATTAGTTGACATGAAAATGCATGTCTGCATTTACAGTTTGCAGGAAGGAAGAAGGCAGAAGTGCAGCAGTTGATTTTCATTCACTCATCTTAGCAAATACTCTGGAACACTTGGTGAAAGAGAGATCTCATTGGCTTTAGAAGGGATACATCAACAGAACTCAAATGGGATTTTCTTTCTGTTATGTTACTTGTTCTGTCAAAAGAAGACAAGTAGTGCACAGGGAGTACAAAATCATATTGATCATCATTTTAGGCAACAAAACTTAGGTTTATTCTGCTTCTAGGATTTTTTTTAATGACATATGGTTTTCCTGAGAATTTTCTTCCTTTAAAATGACTTCCCTTCCTTAAACAACATTTTTGCTTCTTTTGCACGGCCAAGAAGAGCTCACTAAGAGTTTATGTGACAAAACAAATTGTAAAAAGAAGATAAAATTGTCTGTTTACACAGAGCTTTATGGGAGTGTAGGGGAAATTACCCAGATGCCTCAGATAATTTCAAGGTAATGAAGTATAGTTTTCATTGCCTTCCCTTATAGTTATCAACATAATCTGCGCATCAGAAGGGGCAAGTTACAGTGGCTACATCCTTGAAAAAACTAGCGTGCAGGATTCCATAAAAATGGATTGAATCTGAAGAGTGGGTGATGTTGCCGTAAGAGAGTGTGGAGAAAAAAACTCCAGGCCAATTTAGTGGATAAGATAAGATGAGAGTAAATCTGTTCATGAAGCGTCAGGCCAGGGGAATACACAACGTGCCCATGCCTGCCCAGACAGTGGTTCTATTATTTTATAAAAAGGTCCATCCAATCCCAGGTCTGCCTCCTGACACGCCCCTTCTTCCTCATCTTCATCTTCTTCACAGCATACACAGTCCTTGGAGCTTCTCCAAAGTTCTGGGCTTGAAGGTCGCTGTGTTTGTATGATAATTTCTGGTCCAGTCTTTTCTACAATTCTACTTTGAAAAGAAGACTAAACATGCTAACAGAATTTAGGGGGATTGATATGGAATGGGATAATAAGGTTGGGTATGTGTAAACATTATGCTACACAGTAAGGGATATAATACAGCTACATTAAAATCTACATTCACTAAACAACTTCTAAAAGCTACAAAAGTTAAAAAAATCCAAAAAGCTCTGAGGCATCAGTGGAATTTATTTTTCCAGTGAAATTCTCTCTAAAAGGCTTAACAAAGTATGAGTTAAGTAATAAATAATGTAGAAATACATTATCTTTAGTATGCTTGTGGATGATCTCATAGGATTGTATTGTTATTTTCATTGACATCCCATTGGGCTATTTGATAATATTTGTTTTAAGCCATGTAGTAAATATAAATGTATAACTACTGTGAGATTCCTTTAACCCTTCTGAATGGTATAAAATGCAGTAAGACAGCAGTACATGAGTTATAGCACTACCGGGCAATGTAAGTAATGCCCAGTAAAATAAACCATCTCCAGTAGATAAGCTGGGCAATTACTGAAAACAGGGAAAAGAATCAAGGGTATATTAGAACTTCACCAAATACTGAGCTATCTAGCAGGAATAGCATTGAAAGTGGCCAAGGGTCTGCCCAGCCCAACATCTGTCCCTGACAATGGGGCTTGGCATCTGACTCTGACAAGGAGTAGAGCAAACATAAAATTATGTTCTCTATGACCCAAAGATTTTTGAATGAGAGACAGCATCTTTATTACGCTGCACCTGATGGACTGTTCTTCTACAAACTTATCCAGCTCTTCACTGAACCTGTGCACATTCAACATCTGTCATAAGAAGTTTCACAGATAAACTGTGCACTGTGGGAAGAATATTCCAGATGCTTGTTTTGAACTTGTCTTTTGCTAATTTATTTTTATGACACCTCTCCCCCAACACCCTTACCAAATCTTTTGGTTGGGAAGGGGTAATGCATAGGCATCCTTTTTTCTAAATCATCTAGATATATTTTTAGTCTAGACATCACGGTCTATTTACTCAGTCGTTATAGGGAAATACTCCCATATCTTTGCTTATCCCTTTTTCCACCTTCTGAAGTTTCACTATGGCCTTTTTGAATTGAAAAGATGAGAAGTATAAACACTAGCCAAGACAAAAATATACCATGGATTTACACAGCAGCCTGCTGATCTACTCAACACCTGGTCTACTGACACCTAGTAAGATGCACCTATCTCAGGGGGGAAAAGAGTTCTAGCACAGGAGCTACTGGGGCATTGATAGATCTTTAAACTAGCTTGGAAGGTGGAAAGAGACAAAACCAGGTTCACCAGTGATGAGTGATGGGAAAGTGTGCCAAAACTTGAAGAAATGGGCACTAATAGGATCCCTCAATCGTCTTCATGAGGTATTGACTACAATGTGCTGCACTTGAAATGTTTCTACACCAATATGCATAACATGAGGAACAAACAAGAGGAGCTCGAAGTTTGACACAGTTCCAGAGATTTGACATAATTGGCATAAGTGAAACCTGGTGGGATGAGACCTGCGACTGGAGCATCCTCTTGGATGGTTACAGGATCTTCAGGAGGGACAGGCAGGGCAGAAGTGGTGGAGGGATGGCACTGTATGTAATAGAAGGGTTAGAATGTACGGAGCTCACAGCTGACAATGGCACAGTTGAGAGCCTCTGGGTAAGAATCAAGGGGCAAACAAATACAGATGTCACCATGGAAGTCTGCTATAGACCTCCCAGCCAGGACAATGATGCCAATGAATTATTCTTTTTGGAACTAAGGGACACTTCCAAGTCAACTGCCCTTGTCCTTATGGGGGATTTCAACTTGCCAGAAACTAACTAGGAGCATCACAAAACTGGTAGAACCTGGGTCAGAGGATTCCTAAAAAATCTGGATGACAACTTTATGGAACAGGTCCTAAGGGAGCTGACTTGGACAGATGCTCTCCTTGGTCTGCTGCTTCTCAACAGACTGGATCTCGTGAATGAAGTGGAGATTGAGGGCTGTCTTGGCAGCAGAGACCACGAAGGGATTGAGTTTAAAATCTCTGTTAACAGGAGGAAAAGTGCCAGCAAAACCTCAGCTCTGGACATGAGGAGAGCAGACTTCAGACTGCTCAAGGAATTAGTAATTAAGGTCCCTTGGGAAAATGTTTGCAGGTGCTGGGGTCCATCGGTGCTGGTCCCTTTTTAAATATCACCTCCTAAGGGCACAGGAGCAGGAAATTCCCAAATGTTAGAAGTCAAGCAGGTGAGGCACAAGGCCAGCTTGGCTGAACAGGGATTTTCTCTTGGAAATAAGGCAAAAAAAGGAAGGTGTATGCCCAGTGCAAGCAAGGTCTAGTGACATGGGAATAATTCAGAGTTTCTGCTTGCTGGTGTAGGGAGAAAATTCTTGTGGCCAAAGCGCAGCTGGAGTTGAAGCTGGCCAGAAATGTGGGGGATGATAAAGAGTTTTTTCAAATACATTAAGGGAAATAGACTGTATAGAAATATCAATGGCCCATTACAGGATGAGGATGGTCACCTCACAAACAGGGACAGACACAAGGCAGAGGTGTTTAATGCTTTCTTTGCCTCTGTCTTCAACACAGATGATGGACCAAGGGGGTCTCAGTGCCCTGAGCTGGAGGACCATGACTGTGAGAATGATCAGCTCGAGTCGACCCAGAAATGGTGCTGGATCTGCTACTCCAGCTGGATTCCCACAAATCTATAGGGACTGATGGGATTCATCCCAGAATCCTCAAAGAGCTGGCTGATATCATTGAAAAACCTCTCTCAATGGTTTTTGAGAGTTCTTGGGAATCCAGAAAGGTCCCAGCTGACTGGAAGCTGGCAAATGTTGTCTCGATTTTCAAGCAGGGCAAGGAGGACCCTGGAAACTACAGGCCTCTTGGTCTCACTTCAGTGCCTGATAGAGCAGATAGAGCAGTGCCTGATAGATAGAGCAGATTATTCTGGGAAGTATCGGAAAACACCTGAAAGACAACACAGTAATTGGTCACAGCCAGCACGGCTTCATGAGAGAAAAGTCCTGCTTATCCAACCTGATTTCCTTTTATGACAAGGTAACCAATCTAGTTGATCAAGGGAAGCCAGTTGATGTAATCTTTTTGGATTTCAATAAAGCTTTCAGTGCTGCTTCTCACTGTATCCTGCTGGACAAAATGTCCAGCACACAGCTGGGTAAACACATCATGTGGTGGATGAGCAATTGGCTCATGGGTGGAACACAGGGGGTAATAGTGAATGGGGTAACATTAGGCTGGCAACATATCACTAGTGGGGTTCCACAGAGCTCCATCTTGGGCCCTGTGCTCTTCAACATCTTCATAATTGACTTGGACACAGGACTGAAAGGGATACTAAGGAAGTTTGCAGATGACACAAAACTGGGAGGAGCTGTTGACTCCCTTGGAAGCAGAGAGGCCCTGCAGAGACACCTCAGCAAATTAGAGGGCTGGGCAATCACCAACCATATGAAGTTTAACAAGGGAAAGTGCCAGATTCTGCACCTGGGATGGGGCGACCCTGGATGTACATACAGACTGAGGAAAGACATACTGGAAAGCAGTGCCATGGAAAGGGACCTGGGGGTCCTGGTCGATGGCAAGTTGAATGTGAGTCAGCAGTGCCCTGGCAGTCAGGAGGGCCAACCATGTCCTGGGGGGCATCAGGCAAAGCATCACCAGCCAGTCAAGGGAGGGTATTGTCCTGCTTCACTCTGCACCGGGGCGGCCTCCCCTTGAGTATTGTGGCAGTTTGGGCACCACAATATAAGAAAGATAATAATCTATTAGAGAGTGTCCAAAGGAGGTCAACTATGATGGTAAATGGCTTTGAGGGGAAGCCGTATGAGGAGTGTCTAAGGTCACTTGGTGTGTTCACCCTGAAAAAGAGAGACTGAGGGGAGACCTCATTGCAGTTACAACTTCCTTGTGAGGAAAAGAGGAGGGGCAGGCACTGATCTCTTCTCTGCAGTGATCAGTGACAGGACTCAAGGCAGTGGCCTGAAGCTGTGTCAGAGGAGATTTAGGTCAGATATTGGAAACAGGTTTTTCACCCAGAATGTGGGTGGGCACTGAAACCGGCTCTCCAGGGAAGTGGTCACATGACCAAGTCTGATAGAATTCAAGAAGTGTTTGGATGATACTCTTGAACATGCAGTGTGACTCTTGGAGTCCTGTGGAGGGCCAGGATT
Organism: Lepidothrix coronata; assembly: GCF_001604755.1. Lineage (NCBI taxonomy): Eukaryota > Metazoa > Chordata > Aves > Passeriformes > Pipridae > Lepidothrix > Lepidothrix coronata. The sequence continues at coordinate 3,569,787 of NW_016690248.1, read as the reverse complement.
TGAACCCGATGATCCTCGTGAGTCCCTTCCAACTCAGCATATTCTATGATTCTGTGATTTCTTCTCATTGTCCGTTTTATTCTTTATAATTATTAATATCAGTTCTCGGGCTGTTATTGACAAGCTGAGGAATATATTTTTATAGAAGAACATCTTACAATAACGAGTAGCATTTCCTGAATTATAATTATTAACTCACATTTCTTAGTATGTAAAAAGGTCAATTTTGCTTCTGTATCTACATGACTTTATAATGGTTCACAGTGAATGTCACAGACCAATTTTTCCCAGTCACTTGCTCTTGCAAGGGTTTTATGTAATTCTTTGCTATTAACTGCAGTCTTCTGAATAACCCCTAGACTTCCACATTTAACATTTTACTTAAAAATTTAGACCATTTAAAAATATGTTGACTATTGCAGAGCTAACCTGATGCCCTCTAGATTGTCATGGAGGGTCATACCCCTTTTTCTGTGGTAGTTTAATATTTTTAAGAGCTGTTGGACTGGATATATTTAATCTCTGTAGTAACTACAGACCAAATAAAAATGAGTTTAAAAACTGGAAATGTTTTCCTGTATGGCACAGTGATTCCTGCTAGCAGATGTTACTGAGGTATGATTGGAAAAATGTTTCTCATTTTTGTTAGAATATTTGAATTAAAATGTGGGATTTAGAAACAGTCAACTGTCTTGAAAAAGATATAAATATTTATTCTTCGAGGAATAAGCCAACTTCCTATAAAAGTAAACTTGCCTAATTTAATGGATTGTTCCACAGCTACTCATAAGAGCTTATTTTAGGCCATACTAAAGCTTCTGTTACTAAGTCTTCGTGAGCACCAAGTCTAGTCCTAGAAAGTAATTCTGTTTTTTGTAATAAAAATTGAAATAAATTGCCTTTTTTTCCCAAGAAACTACGATTAAAATGTATAGTTAGAAATGAAAATTGCTTGACCACCCAAAAAGCTAAAGTATTTGCAAAAATTGTCTTCACACAACTTGCACTGCAGACTTCCTCCAGTGACTCAGAGTGATTTTGTATTTAGTAAGTGTGAACAAGTTCAGAAATAAAAGGCTTGTATTTCCTGCTGTGTTGCTGGTTTTCTTTGTATCTTTTTATAGTCAAGGGATTTGTTTACATATTTGTTTCCTGAATGTATCCAACTGTCTCAAGTACTTTTTCTAAATGGATGCTTTGGACTTTGTAAAAGAAATAAATACTGTTGATCTCATAGCAGAATATGCAGTTATATGCAAGCACCATCTAATGTTTTAAAGACACTAACAAAAAATGTGGCAACATCAGCGTAACAGTTATCAGATGGTTACTCCCTACATTAACCACCATTAAAGAATTCATATCTTCTGAACAGCAGAAAAGCACTGGCACCTGAAATAGATAGAAAATAAATATGCTAAGCATGAGCCTCTGTGTTTGTTGCAATGGGAAGCTAAGAAAATTATTGGGAATCAAGTTAAAAAAAATGAAGTAGCTGAAGCATTAAATTAATATTTCTGATGTGAATTTATGATAGGAAATCCTAGCAACTCAGAATAAGTTCTAACCAGTTCAGATGAAGTAGCATATGAAGATTTGAGTGATTTGTTAAGGACAACTGAAAATGAGCAAGTGTTGGCGATTTACTGAGAAGAGGATTAAAATCTTCCCCCATGGATACTCTAAAGGGAGAGGATGACAGAAGAAACCTTTCTTCACACATTTCTCATTAGGGAAAATATTACAGGATTAGCAATATCCTAGTGGCAGTCAAAATAATAAAAAACAAAAATGGTTTTGCACTACGTTTAAAGTTGACCACATGCTGTTATTTTCTCTTTACAGGTTGCTGTTGCAACTTTGATAGGCAGCAGTGATTTATTAGGAGTAGTTTCAATTAGTGCTTTGCCTAATGAATCGGTAATGGGAAAAAAGCCCTCTCAAGATGTGGTCTTGTCCATCATTACTATTATCCTGGCTGGAGTAAAAGACTTGCTGCTATTTTTAAGAAAATCAACACTTACTGTTTTGTCCATGGTGTATGAGCTGCCTAACTGTACAAGATAATAGGAGGAAGGTTGCTGCGGAGTGCTACAACAAGAGGTATAGTAAGTGGAGAGTTAACAGATTTTTGTTTCTTTCCTGCTTCCTCTTGTCTCCCTTTTTCCTCTCAAATTTATTGTCTACCAGATCTTTTCCCTTCATAGACACCTCTTGTTTTAAACCTTATCCCTTGTTCTTTCACACTTTGTTTGCCAAACAAAATCCTAACTCATTTGTGTTTGTCTCCCACACCAATTCTGATTTAAGAAAAAGCTTGAATGACATTCAATGCATAATGTGTGGCTACATCATGAATTGATGTAAAGCAACATGCCAAAAAAATATTTGTAGCATTTGTTGACTAAAGATGGCTGCATTTTTTTAAGAAAAAAATATAGAATCATGAAAGTGAAAACTGTGTGATGAAGTAGGTGAGTAAAGAAGCTGCCTTCTACTTGAATGTAAAACTTTTAATTTGGTATTTTTTGATTCTACAGTCTTTGCAAATTCTTTTCTGTTCCCATGTGCAACAAAATACTTGTTGTGACTGGAAAAATAAGTAGGTGGTCAGATTTTCTCCAGTGCAGGTTAGATTTGGAAATTTGTTTCAAGATAAATACTCCAAATTAATATAAATATTCTGTATTTCCAGAAAATTGACATATTTTTTGCATTTTAATTGCTGTAAACAAGTTTAGATGGCAATAAAATCCAGAGATTATCTGTTATATATTCTGCATATAAATAGACAGGAGAATTTTAAGTATTTAAATTTGTAAATATTTATATTTTAGATTTAGCATTTGTTAAAAGAGCTTTTTAAACCTCTACAGTAAATTTCCCCTAAGATAATTAAATTTTACATTAATTTTCTGTGGGCCATATTATGCATGATTTTTTTTAAATTTCCTTTGTAAAAAAATTGTCAAACTTGGCATCTCTGCACAGGAAAAGAAAATTAAGAATTAACCCATCAACTGCTTTTTTCTATTCATGGGATGGATATATGTACACAATGCGTTTACTTGTTGCATACACAGATTGAAAGAGTTTGCAAGGCAAACACTCAGGAGAGGAAGAACACCAAAATAAATGTTATACAACAAAGCTTAGATTTGTTCCTTTGTGTTTTACAGATAAAACAGAGCCCTGTGCACCTCTTCTATGATAAATAGCTGCATTTATTCTTTTTGTGTAGTGTTGCCTGTGGAAGTCCTCCTCGAATTTCAAGTGTATGGTTTATGTTTTCTGTTTTAATGATTAATAAAGATACCACATAAATTGGACCTCATACAAAGCTCACGTAGGTTCGTGTGAAACAGCTCCTCCCAACCTGGTGTATTAAGCATATGTTCTTTAGAGAAAGTCCTTAATTTGGGAAAATATTTTTTATTTATGAAATATTTAAGTGATATTTTGTTTCTCAAAAGGCATCTGTGCTCTTCTTGAATGGCGAAACACTTGCTTCACTGCTTTCCTGAACTGGGCTTTGTTTGAATATTTCAGGTTATCATCTTGGTTCTATTACTTTGACCCTCAGCACCTGGAGAAAGGGAATGAGTTTGTCCCTGAAAAGGTGCTAAACTACTGAAACATATATCTAATTGTCCCATTTGCACACGCAAATCTGAATTTGGAGGGTTACAAAATGCTTGTCCCCAAAGGGCAAGCATTTAATAAAATAAACCCATCTGTACAGTGAAGTAGGAAGAACATCCATATTTATTGGTAGAAAAGACTTCATAAAATCTTCAGAAATCCGTGGTATTAGCAGCAGTGAGGCAGTGTGTAAGCAAAGTTTCACGGTCTCTGGGAAAGTTTTACTTCTCAGAAAAAAGTACAGCTGAGGTTAACAGGTTGTCTGATTAAGATGGTATTCTTATTATGCTAACAGGTTTTGTGCTAAAACAAAATCTGAATTAGAGTCCTGGATTTTGTAAACAAGCTGTCAACAACATTTTTTATGTATTCACATTATGTTTTGGCTTATTATTCTTAGTAAAACTGATGTCAACTTGCGCTACATTTGATTGTGGAATGCTAAACACATTGCAGGGATAGAACATAAAGGGATTCATACAGTTTTCTCCTCTATAATGCTAAGCAAAGTACCTTGTATACCTTAAATACACATCTAGCTCTTCAAAGAGAAATGTCTTATAATGGCAGGAGGTAAGCAACAGTGAAGACACTGCATCTCATATCACAATTCAGAGGGTGATAGAGAAAAAGGATGGCAAGAGATTTTATGCAGCAGATGAGAAATGTATGCTCAGTTTGCAATCTGCATGCCATTAAATAGGGCAGTTAGAGTCAGACCTGCGCTCTTTTCTACATTTCTGGTTAGTCGATGCCTAGCAGCTGGTGTGAGCTTTTCACTTCTGTTGCCTTTATCATCATTATATATCAGGGAGATGAATGTGTCAGAGCTGCTTCAAACAGCACAGCAGTGACATTTGCTTTGGTAACTGAAGAATGACAAAGCTCAAGGAAGGAAATTAAAGGAGAGAGGATTTCTTCGGCCTTGCTCATGAGCCAAAGTAACCCCTCAGGATGGAGCTATTGATTTTGACATGAGATATCTGCACCTGTATTTTGGTGGCTCCTCCTCACAAAAGCCCTGATTGAGGACTCTGCAATGAATTCTCCTGGGGCAAAATGGAGCAAGAAGCAGGACTTTGTTATTAGGCCTTTGTTAGGCTGTTCAAGAACCAATTCGGACTGGTAGCATGAAAATAACACCCCCTTGAAACCATCCTGAGGGTTGCAGATCCCAGTGGCTTCTTACAGCAGCTTCATTTCACACTGAGTTCTTCTGTTTTGCTGGAGCTTTATAGTTACTGATTGCTTCCAACGACATACTCAAAACATCTGCTCAGGGCAGCCAAGGGGGCCATCACAGGACCAAAAGCAAAACCAACGAATATAAAAAAAGCTCCCCGGAGAAGACAGATGCGAGAGAAGCACCAATAAACTCCTGGCTGCACAACTGTCTCAGCTTTCTAGAAAGAAATTATTTTTTTCATCATTTGGCCTGATGGAAGGACCTACTTTCCGTTGCTGGTGTAGTCATAGATGCCAGTGGGGGTGGAATGAGACTTCATGGCTGTAAGCAATTGGCAGCAATAGTGTCTTATAAGGCAATTTCTCTCAGGCTGCAACAGATATGGAAGGGAAAGGGTAACTGAGCCACGACTAGAAAGCCTGCAGGGTACCCTAGCAGTCATTAGCAGTTGTTCATGTCATTGTAAATGCTGTTAGGTGGCGGTTAGTACTGATTTTGTGCAAGCGTAGACAGTTGTGCAAAGAAGAATTCCCTTGTCACCCATAAAATCTTGTGCAGAATTGACTCTGTTTCTGTGCACATATCTCAGGATGGGCCAGTGTAAATAATAAATAAACCCAAGGAAATGTGAAGGAAAAAGAGAATCCTATGGTGTAAGGATGGCCCATAACCAATGCCCAGGTCATGTCTGGAAATAAGTCTAGTAAGCATAATATGCACAAATGACTAGGAGTTGGGTAAGTAGTTTTGAGGCAATACTTCACATGCACAGAACTTAGTGCAATTCATACCTCCGTGAAATTCTCCTTTAAAGAGATGTTTTGGTCCCTCTTAATTCTAATTCTAACTCTTCTGATCAAACTAGAGTGTTTTGTTGTTTTGGTTTTTTTTTAAATAGCCTTATGTGTTGATCTTTTAAACCTGTTTCAGCTAAGTAACCGAAGCTCTGAAGTGGTCCTGTCCAAAATTTTTGCTAAATGCTCATTTCCTCCCCATGTAGGAAGAGTTTTTGATTCCTCTTGTTTATTTCTGAGGAGAAGGAACCCTCCCAAGTCTTTCAGCAGCTTTTTCATCTCTACAGTATAAATGTGTATCTCTTTAATGTCTCCTAAAAAATTGATGCTGTAAGCTAGTAGCTTCGGAAATGTTGTAGATTTGTGTTAGTCCTAAATGAAACTATGCTGTTTTCAAGGCCTCATCTCCTTGGATGGTAAGATTGATGGAGAGATAGACAACAGGTTAGCAAAGCCATATAGTGCTTTTGGAAAACTCCATAAAAGAGTATGGCGTAATAAACACTTGAAGAAAAGTACCAAGATCAGTGTTTACAGAGCCATAGTGCTGTCTACTCTCTTATATGGTTCCGAATCATGGGTCGTCTACTGCCACCACCTGCGACTCCTAGAACGCTTCCATCAACGCTACCTTTGTACAATCCTAAACATCCACTGGTCAGATTATGTGACTAACACGTCTGTTCTAGAACAAGCAGCAGTCACAAGTATTGAGGCCATGTTGCTGAGAACACAGCTGTGTTGGGCAGGGCACGTCTCAAGGATGAAGGACCACCGCCTCCCTAAGATCTTGCTTTATAGTGAACTTGCCACTGGCTGCCGCACGAGAGGAGCCCCGAAGAGAAGATACAAGGACTCCCTGAAACAACATCTCAGCCTTGGCCATATTGATCAACATAACTGGTCTACTCTGGCCTCCAATCGGGAGGCCTGGAGACACACCATCTATAATGCTGCTGCTTCCTTTGAGAACGCACGCGGGATCACTCTCGAGGAGAAAAGACAGTGCAGAAAGAACAGTGTCTTGCAGAATATACCATCTAAGGAGTCTTTCTGCTGTGCCTTTTGCAATCGGATATGTCTATCTCATATTGGCCTTATTAGTCACCAGCAGGCTTGTAACAAATGTGGATAGAGCCTTTCCCAAATCTTCATTTGCGAAAGCCTAGCCATGATGATGATGATGATGATGATGAAATGAAACTATACTTAGGAACCTAAGACATGAACTGGAACTGAAATTTGGTTCCTTTTTCTAAAAAACCAGAAACTCTTTTGATGGAAAATGCAAGCCAGTATACTAGCATAAGGGGGCTGATGGCACATACATCTATAGACAGTGGACAAGAGGGGTCAGAGAAAGCTGACACATAGAATCTACTTAGAGGTTAGCTTTGTCACCCTTTATGGTAAAACTTTTGTGACTCAAAATGCAAAAAGATGAGACTGTAATTTCTGCCCAGAGAAACCCTGGTTGACAAATCTGTTATGCCTGTTATAAAGCACCTGTGTTTTCAAGAAAAAGCGAATGAGGTATAGCCCTCCTTCTATCTACATCTCTGAAACAGTGGCTAGTTAGTAAGCTGATGGAGGCACAAATCTATATTTCCAGCAGTATATTTTGTCTAATAATTTATTAATTATAGCTTACTTGCTACTTTGTTGACACACACTTGGCTCTGTTATTAATGAGCTTAACTCCACTGATTTTGCTTCATTATGGAAATTTCTGTAATATAGGAATGTCTCCGGCTCTGCTGGACTGGGTTTATTAATACATAATATAGTGAAGTGTAGCCCTGTAACCTTTAAGACTGACCTACCAAGGACCTTGCTCCAGATCCCTAGGTGGTCAAGACTGGTTTCCATGATAATGCACTGGTTCACACTAGAAATAAAATTGATGCTCTGTATTCACTTGGTGTGAAAAAGGATACAATAATTTACAACAGTTCTAACTCCGGTTTGTGCTGATTTGTTTAATGTGATAAATTGATACAAAAATCCCTTGTAGACGTGAACACACAGTAGAAGAAAACCAGTTAATTAGAATTTGGATTAACTGAGCATCAGTGTTTAGTGTGGAAGTGGTCCCTGCTGCTATACAGAAAGCCTTAGCCCTCAAGAGTCTGTGACTAAAGGACACCAGACTGAATCACTTAAGTAGTCATGCTGTCAGTAGACATTAATGAAATTTGCTTTTGCATACTAATAATAGAGACTCTGGTCTGTATCCTGTAAATCTTTATTAACTTCTACCTAAAAAACCAAACCAGCTGCAAAAATATTATTAGTAGGAAGGGATGAGCATAATGGTAACTGCTGTTAATCTGTGCATGAATTATCTGGCTTATCAGATCTACCAAGATGCCCTTGGCACCCAAGCACTGGTTCAGTCAGCTGAAATCCATGGTGCCTCAAATGCAGTGCAATTGCTATGAAACTCAAGAGAAAAGAGGATTGGTTTGTGCAGCAGTCTTGTTGTCTTTGGTGTGATTCATAATTGCATTTGAAAGGCATTCAAAATATATAAGTATCAGGTTACCTCCCCAGGGTCCAGTACTGACTGCGGCGGGTCCCTGCACAGTGGGCGGATGTGTGTATCTGCCATCTACCATCGGACTTGAGCTTATGTGCAGTGAAGAGAACTGAAGTTAGAAGCCCAAAACTTTTAAAAAGTCTTCTCTTAGAACCTCAACTATGTGTGTGAGGAGCAAATGAAATTGCCTATATTGATAATAATATTCTCTGCAAAGGAGAGAATATTCTTTTACCAGAAAATGTGCAGTTGAAGTCTATACCTGAGATATCTTGGCAAGAGAGGGAACCATGCAAATTCTAAAAACCTTTGTTTGAAAGCTGAACATTTATTGTTGATTGTAGAAGTGAAACCTGTCTGCAGTAAAACTTGAGGCTCCATTAAAAAGCTGCTCTGTTACTGCTGAGTAGAATCTCTTTCTTTTCCAACCTGACCATGGCTTTGCTTTTACTGCTACTAGCTGTACTGCAGATTTTCCATTTCTTTTACAAATATGCTATACTGATACTAAGTTCTAGACTGCTGAGTCTATGCTTGGGAGGTTTGTCAGTACAACTATTTAGCATGATTAAAGCACTATTATTCTTCTGTCATTATTCTTTCCCGGAGGCTGTTTTGCCTCAGATCCATGATCATTTGATCTCACTAGAATCTTCCTACATTTACTCCTTTTTAATTATTTTTCTTTTTACTTTCCCTTCTAAGATGTGTACATTTCCCATTGCTGCCTCCCATTTTTATCCTCTTATGTCCTAGACTTCTATTTCTGCTTAACTTCATCTAGCTGTTTCTCATTTTTTCCATCTGTCTTTTAATATCTTTCTGGGATTTATTCCTCTTCTTCTCCCATCCATCTACAGGTTTCTTGAAGGTGGAAATTCGTCCACTTTGTTATTTGCTTATTCTTTGGGGGTTTGTTTGTTTGGGTTTTTGTATTTTTATTTATGTTTTGGGGTTTTTTTTAAGTTTCAGGTATTTACTCAAGATAAATTTTGAAAAAAACATATGCATATTTGATGTCTGCCACCTTTTGGGGAGGGAAGGGAAAAGATACTGCTACTTTAAAAGCCATCTATTACTCTGCCATTTTTTTTTTCTATTTCTCTCCTAAGTTTGAGAAAAAAACAAGATTTTAACCACTTGTCTGGTGCGGTCTGTTTAACTCTTATTTTATCATAGAATCACAGAATGGTTTGGATTGGAAGGGACTTTAAAGACCATCTAGTTCCAACCAAGAAATCCCAGATAGAAAAACAAGGATCTCACAAACCAGGGTGCCACATTTTAGCTGTTGAGTTGCAGCAGGTGTAATACTGTTAATCACATTCCTGTTGTTGTCTATAGAAGAGGTTTTGTCATGCCATTATTTTCATATGCCTGTCACCTTCCTCCAAAGCAAGGTTTAAAAATCAAAAAATCTATATGTCTATACCTTATAAGATACAAATGATCCCAGTGGTGCTTAAAATAAGAAAGCCTTTTTGTCTCATGATAGTACAAAATCAAAGAAGTGCCATCAGGAAACAATCTTAAGGCTAGGCAAACAATGCAACTGGGTCTGAGATGTCCATAAATTATAAATGCACTAATTAGGATTAATTAATATCACCTTGCTTATTATGTAAGTGCTCTAAGCCAGTGTGATATACAACATCTGAGAAGTATTTTGTGACAATGTTTAAGCATTTTACAAAGGTGTGCAAACAACTTGAGCACTAAAGGGACAAAGAAAGTCCTGTGCAGTTACAGATGGGAGGCATGGGAAAACCTGTACGTAGAAATCCTTGTAACCAAGTTTCAAGCAAAATAGCAAGAGTGAGTTGGTGATATGGTTTGAAGCTGGCTCCCTGCCAAGTCTCCAAACCTCACCACAAAAACTCCCCCCCGCCTCCTGAACCAAGGGAAAAGAAAAAAAACCAAGAGAACCGAAATGAGAGAGAGACAGCTAAAGCAAAATATATAAATATATTTACACTTATATTACAGTTATATACAATTGAAATATATATACAATTTCAGAAGGAAAGGGGAAAGGGAAGGGGGAGGGGGAAGGAAGAAAAAAGGAACAAAACCAAAATAAAATATACACAACCTAGCCCAAGATCTAGCAACTAAAAGAATTAGCAAAAGAATATCTTACTACTCTCCTTGGGACAACAGAAAGTTGTGCTGGAACAACTGCCGGCAACCTCTGTCTCCCAAGATTTGGCAAGGCCTTACCAGGCCTCACTCCCCAACATGACAGACTCAACAGCAGGGAACCTGCACCTCCAAAGCCGCCGGAAGGAAAGAGGGGCGAAGGCCTTTCCTCCTTTCCTTTTATACCCTGGCTTACGTAAAAATCGTAGGGAATACCGGGTAAATCTGGGCACTTCCTTGGTTACAAACTGGTCACCAAGGAAGGCCTAGACTAAACTACAACAGTTGGTAATGAATAAACTTGGTAGTTTTGTGGGTTTCTTTGGGTTTTTTTAAAGTTTAACTCTAGACTGTGTTTAGATGCACACTTAGTTGCAATGCAATGTAGCCTGTTGTACAGCGTATCTAAAGGGCTTCTCTGCTTTAAAGCTGAGACCAAAACAAGAACCCTGGTACAGGGACAAAGTAGCACTGGCCCTGCCAGCTGAGAAGTCTGAGATTTGATCTGCCTTGGCAGAGTTGCTTTCCTCAGAGAAAAACCCATGACCTCCAACATCTTCTTGGTCTTCTAAGTTTGGTTATTCTCAGAAGCCAAATGCCTACAGCAACATCTTCCTGAGACACAGGAAGGAGAAAATATTAATTATTTGCCTTCCCTGCTCATGAAGTCTCAGCAACAGAGATTTTTTTTTCTCTTTGTTCCATTTGCTGTAACTCCTGAATTTCATGTGATTGGGTACTAAAGGCCCTGGCCCTCAGACTCATGAGTATCTTCTTTCAATAGATATTAGTATGAGCAATTTTGATTAAAGCAATAAAACCCCAAGTTTATTGCTGCCTGAGATTTAGCTGATTGCAGGGCTTATAATTATTGCAAACAGGAACAGCAATTAGGAGGGAACAGGAAAGACATGGCCCATGGAGATGTTGAAAGCTGCGGGGAGATGGTGGTCACTGCACTCTGCGGTTCAGACTGCAGGAAAGGCAGCCTGGAAGCAAGGTGGGAAGAAGCCCCACAACGGTCAAGAGGCTCACCAGAAATAGCCAGCTGGGACTTGTGCAAGGATTAAGGGGTTAGGCAAAAAGCCTTCATCTCAGGTGGAGGAGAAGGAAAAAAGGAGAGGGGAGAAAAAAAGACGAGTGTGGGAGTTTGTTCCGAGTGACTAGCATATCTGTCAGGAAGGGACAGGATGTCTCTTCAGCCTGTAGGAAAGGTTTGGCCCCGTTAGGTAAAGGTTAACCACAGTCCCAAAGGCTTGTGCTGTGGCAAGGGTTTTATAAGCCAGCAAAAATCAGAATGTGAAGCACAGATAACCTCACTTTGGTGGTTCTTGCATTGCCTTTGGAAACATTTATGTGTAGCTTTTGACGTCAGCATATAAACCTTTTATAAGTTTCCACTAATTCAGTCCAAAGAGGCATTCATGGATTCACCGTATTAAATTAAAAGTGTAGAATGCGCTTCAGCAATATGGTATTTGTGTACAAATATTCAGCAGCTATGATGAAAATTAATTCCAGGATTAGACTAATCTACATATTCATCTTCTTCGGTTGTGTTCAAAATGAAAAGAAAGAACACTTGAGAAGTAAAGTTAGATTAACTAGCAATGTATGAATATTCTGGGTTTGATTAACCGGTTTTAAGACTACAATTTTTCTACTGAAAAGAATCACCATAGCACTGTTCCTCTTATCTTGTACTTTATAGCAAGGGTTGGCTTTCATGCATCTCACTTGCTACAGCCTGAGTTTTAAATTTGTATCTTATTCTTTCTCAACAGTATTTGTCTTTCTTTCTTGCCTCATTGGTTCAAGATAATTATTTATACCAATTTTACTTTTAGATTTTTGTAGCCTTGACAGCTTTGCCTACAGGGATATTTTCCTGGTTTACCATACAATTTCATAAACACCCATCTGTTCTTCTGCGATCAGGTTCTTTAATAATTCTCCTGTATTGACAGTAAGAAGTAACTTGTGGTAGTAGCCTATACTTTGGGGTGCTTTCAGTCCTGAGTCCCTTACATTTCAAAAGTGGAGGCATTTTTACTGTCATGTCCCTGATGCTTCCTCATGTCCCTATGGTGGAGCACAAAGTTTTTTTAGGCACTGTGACACTGAAATTTTAGCTCCACAGTTTTGGTTTAAATTCTGTGTCAGGGAAGAAAGACAGACTTCGGTTGTTTACTGAAATGTTCCTATTATCATTTAAATGCTGCAATCACTACTAGAAGAGCTATGGCTCTGATCATTTCTAATGCTGTAGTGACAAACCCAGATGGCACTCAGGTCCCTATTATTCTCAGCCAACACTGTAAGGAAGTCTAGATGAGAGATGTCCATCTCTGCACAATGGACAGTTCTAAGACATTCTAAGCAAGTCAAAACAAGCTCACTGGGAATTTTCTAGCCAAGATAGGAAGTGCCTAAGGAGTTGCAGGACCTACAGACCTACCAAGAATCCAGCACCATGTGACAACAGAGATAACATTTTCAACAAGTTAATCCTATCCAGGCTGTGGACATTTAAAACATCTGTTGAAAAAAAAATATTAAACATCATGGCTTTGTTTTGCTTTCTTATCCGAGAAAATGACAAAATAGTGTCTTTTTTCTGACTGCTTCATGTAGTTCCATAAAACATTGACAGAAACAGTCATTTTAAGCCTACTGTTTTGTAGCATAGTTTTGTGGAAATGGCATAAAACATAAAGAACAAAGTGATGAGTACAGTTAGATATTTTCTATGAGATAAATGATTCAGAGTAAATGTGACAATTTAACTCTCTAAGATATTCCAAAGTGCCCTTTCCTCTTTTTCCCTTGTTCTTTACTTTTGTTTTTAGTTTAAATTTGAGAAAACTTAATGCCTTTTTTTTTTTTTTGAGTTTGGCAAACTGTGATTGCAGATACTGGGACAGAAAGGAGGCATGAAAGGTGCTGGAGCCAGAATCAGTCACCAACAAAAATTACAGTCTCCACATGTCCCAGTTCCTGTTCAAGGGCAAAGGAGTAATGTGTGCGGGAGACTGCTGCTTGCTCTTTCATCCGCTGCTGTGCTGAGACAGTCAGTGGGCGGATACTTTAGACATATTGCTTTTATAAAGGTGGTAAATCCTTGGCTCCATTAAAAGTAATGGAAGTTTTACCACTAGATTTTGAAATGCACAGATCTGTTTACTCTTCACTTCTCTGGGTGTGTTTTGTTTTGTTTTGTTTTGTTTTCCTCAAAGACTTCTCTTGCAATTAGATGGTCCTACAGAATCTCACAGGACCAACCATCTGGGGGTCTTGCACTCCTGCCCTCTCTATGTAGTGGATTCCCTCAGACAGTTGCTGCCTCTCTTGGACATGGGAAACTTCCGTAATACACTGCCTTACCTTACTCTTAGAAGCATCTGTGTGCCACAGAGGATGCTTCATATCCTCTGAGAGCTCAGATGAGAGAAGAGATATTTCAAGATGGGAATATACGAGTGGCTGGGCACAGCTGGTATTTTGACACTGCTGCTAAGTAAAAATCTTCTGTAGATATCTTGTCCAAAAAGTGTGTACACATACATATATGTATATATATATGTGTAAAGAGTGTATACATATATGTATATATGTGTACACCTGCATACAAAATAGTTTTAATAACCTTTTCTATGTGGGAACCCTCCCTGCCTCCATGTCATGCACTGGCTACTGATAGCATGGAATTTTTTTCAGTTGCAGTTTTCATGACTTACGGACAGCTGCCTCTGTGTCTCTGTTGTGATGACAATACATTTGAATGTGTATGGAGAACTGCAATACAGAGTAAATTAGTATTGTTATTATTTTATTATTTCTGTGCTTACATTCTTGCATTATTTTTTTAAAGAAAGGCCTGAAGCATATGTTTTACAGTCCCATTTACTACCATTAGCACACAGACACACTCTGTTTCAAATTGACTTTTAGAACAGATGTCTTCTCAAATCCATTTTAAAAACAGTTTGTACATACCCCAGGGAGATCTGGAATCCTTCAAAGCCTACAGCAATTTACATTCAGAAAAAAATGTTCAAGTCAAGCTTTATCAGCTCATGCTGTGCAGTTTGGTGTGTTCAGAGTGGATTGAGAAAAAATAAGAGCTTTGTAACTTGTAGCAGTGTGAATATAGGGCTGATACAGTGTTCAGGATAAAAGAACAGCTTCTTTCTCTTAAATAAAAGGAACAAAATCAATGTTTTGAACCTTGCATCCTCTGCTTGATTAGAGGTGTTAATTGTTTCAGCATAATCACTGTCTATGTTCACAAAGTGTGGTCCCCTCAGGACTGCTGTGCTACCTCTTATCAGCTGTGTTTGAATAGCACCACTTGGCTCAGCTGTAGCTGTGCTTTGCAAAGCATGTCAGATGGGGTCAATAGATCTTTTCAGCTCCTACTTTGCAGCCATGTATCTGCCTGAGTGCTCTTTAGTTATTCATATGCTTTGGGTAACTGGGCATCACAAGAGGAAAAGTCATTTTCCTTCTGTGTGTTTTAGTCATACACCATTCCAGCCTTATCTTCAGTAAGTTTTAGAGACCTATTTTGGGAAAGGAGTAGGAAAGTTTATGGGGTCATCTGCAAACCCACTTATAAAGCTTTTCTGAACCAACTTTCACTGCCTTTCTGGAGTAATCCCAGATGTGTCTCAAAGGATTGAGGAAGGGTTTTGAGCATCCAGGCCCTTGAGCTTCTTATGGGTGCAGCTACATCTTGGCAGTAGGAAGGTATGTATTTCCTAAGGGGAGATTCTTCAGCCTTCTGAGTCAACAAGGTGGTTAATGAGTCTAGTAGAGGAAAAAAAAGGAAAGAGTTAATGGGGAGCCCAGGCTTTTGAATCTGTATGGTCTCTTCAAGTGCTGATAGGTTTCTGATGACCTCTATCCATCCTTAAGTTTACAAGACTTCACTCTCAATTTTTATTGCACTAAGCCATTGTTAACATTACTATTCTTCAACACTGTCTTGTTTTCTATGTTTCCTCATGCCAAGTAATAACTTTTATACCTTTTCCTCATCTGTTTGTCTTTTCTGTAGAACAAGAGTTGTCCTGAGAGAATTCTTTATGTTAGCAGGAAAGTTGTGTCCTAGCGTGGATATTGTAAATTTATATCATACTTGAAAATTACTTATAATTTGTTCCTCTCAAAGAACAATCTCTTCTTCCTTTGCAACATCTTCCTTGGACAAAGTTTTCATGTGTTGGAGGCATTCTCCTTTATTTCTTCCTGTATCCCTTACAAGAGAAAAAGAAAGTGTAATGTATTTCTTCCTATTCTGTTGCCCTGAATTCTTGTACTGCCAGGTCATAATTTTAAAAGAAAAAAATTATTGGGAAGAAAAAAATCCTAAATAGTAAACCCTAAATCAAGAGACAAGCACATCATTTGACTGTAATGCAATGTATGAGCATTTCCATCAAGCTGAAACATGTTTCATGATTGGCTGCACACTGGCAGAAACATTCTCTGGTGCAGTCTTGCTGCAGGTCCTATAATTCGTACCCCTTAACAGCTTCAGGAGCAAGCTGGAGCTTTTTAAATAATAGTTTGCAAGAACGATAATTGCAGACCTGTCATACAGTGGGGAATGCTACAGAGGCATTCAGTGCACAAGGCAGGCCTGTGATTTTCTGGAAAAAATCATGATTGCCTCTAAGGATGGTTGAATTAGAAATAACTGTTCCATGACATGTCAAGAGAGCAGCAGGAGATCAAGCACGCATCTGTAGCTGAAATACTTAAAAGATGGACTAGAAAGCATAAAACTGGCTTTTTGCATTTTCCCTTCCATGATGCATGAGATCTTTCAAAGAACAGTGCATTTCTTCTTTTTCTCTTTTCCCTTTTTATTTTATTTTCTTTTTAACATTCTACACTTTAGATCAGTGTAATGGTTTGAGCTCAGCTGGAAATTAAGCACCATGCAGCCACCTGCTCAACCCTGCCCTCTCTCCCCTCCCACCCTGGTGGAATGGGGAAGAGAATCAAAGTAAAACTTGTAGGTTGAGATAAGAACAGTTTAATGATTGAAAATAAAGTAAAATAAAGTAATAATGGTAAATTATAATAATAATGATGATAATAAAAAAGGGAAAAACCAGTGATTGCTCAATACCTGCTGACTGAAGCCAGATCCCCCTTTCCTGAAACCAGATTGGGCCCCCTTACAGGTAACTCCCCCCCAATTTATATACTGGGCATGATGTTCCGTGGTGTGGAACACCCCTTTGCTCAGTTCAGGTCACCTGTCCCAGCTATGCTGCCTCCCAGTTTCTTTTGCGAACCTCCTCGCTGGCAAAGAATGAGACAAGAGTCCTTGACTTAGGAGAAACATGATTTAGCAAAAACCCAAAACATCAGTGTTTTATCAACACCATTCTCCTTCTGAATCCAGAACACAGCACTGTAACAGCTACTGAGAGGAAATTAACTCTACCCTAGCTAAAACCGGAAAATCAGGTACCTGAAATAGTAATGCTATCCAAAGACACAGTTAGCAGTCAAGTTGCCTTACTCCACCTACTACATTAACTGGAAGAACCTACTACATTAACTGGAAAAACCTCTTATTTACATGGGCGTCATCAATATTTGGCCTTTCAGAGGCCTTATCAAAAAAAGCTTAGAGGGAACTGAAGCAATTTAGTACAGCAAGAAACAAGAGGCAGTTAAATAGTTGTGTGAGCACAAACAGTTACCTTTAGCATGGACATGAGCAGTGTTTTGTAGGTTATATAGTATGAGTAATTTACATAACAACCAATGGAGAATGATTTGGATATTGCCCCTACTATGGGACAAACTCTTAAGGCCATAGAGCAGGTGAAAACTGGCAAGGCAGCTGGGGTTGATGGAATTCCACCTGAAGTCTGGAAGCATGGAGGCCAAGCACTCCATGCTAAATATCACGAGTTTATGGTGCGCTGTTGGGAACTCGGCGAACTAACATCAGACCTTCGTGGTGCAGTCATCATCACCTTGTATAAGAAGAAAGGAGATAAATCAGACTGCTCAAACTACCATGGTATTGTTTTGCTCTCCACTGCTGGCAAGATCCTGGCAAGAACACTCTTGAACAGACTAATACCCACTATAGCAGAAGAACTTCTTCCTGAAAGCCAGTGTGGTTTCAGAGCCAACAGGAGCACCACAGACATGGTATTTGTTCTCAGACAACTGCAAGAGAAGTGTAGAGAACAGAACAGAGGTCTCTATGTAACCTTTGTTGACCTCACCAAGGCTTTCGATACTGTGAGCAGAAAAGGTCTGTGGCAGATTTTGGGTTGTCCCCCCAAGTTCCTTAAAGTGATCATCTCACTTCATGAGGATCAGCACGGCCAAGTCAGATATGGCAATGCACTTTCTGAGCCCTTTCTAATATCTAATGGTGTGAAACAAGGTTGCGTTCTTGCACCAACCCTATTCACAATTTTTTCAGCGTGATGCTCCAAAGGGCCACAGCAGACCTCGATGATGAAGATGGTATCTACATTCGATATCGTATCAATGGAAGCCTATTCAACCTAAGGCAACTGAAGGCCCACACTAAGACCTTAAACCATCTTGTCCGGGAGCTGCTCTACGCTTATGCCGCTGCCCTTGTCGCTCACACAGAAGTAGCTCTGCAGCGTTTAACATCCTGCTTTGCTGAGGTTGCTGAGCTCTTTGGGCTGGAAGTCAGCTTGAAGAAGACAGTTTTCTATCAGCCTGCACCTCAGGAAGTCTTCCATCATCCCCATATCACCATTGGCCAATCAGAGCTCAAATCAGTCCAGCAGTTTAATTACCTAGGTAGCCTCATGTCCTTGGATGGTAAGATTGACGGAGAGATAGACAACAGGTTAGCAAAGGCATATAGAGCTTTCGGAAGACTCCATAAAAGAGTCTGGCAAAATAAACACTTGAAGAAAAGTGCAACAATCAGTGTTTACAAAGCCATAGTGCTGTCTACTCTCTTATATGGATCTGAATCATCGTCATTTACTGCCACCACCTGTGACTCCTAGAACACTCGCATCAACGCTGTCTCTGTACAATCCTAAACATCCACTGGTCAGATTATGTAACTAACACATCTGTTCTAGAACAGGCAGCAGTCACAAGTATTGAGGCCATGTTGCTGAGAACACAGCTGCGTTGGGCAGGGCACGTCTCCAGGATGGAGGACTACCGCCTCCCCAAGATGGTGCTCTATGGAGAACTTGCCACTGGCTGCTGCAAGAGAGGAGCACCGAAGAGGAGATACAAGGACTCCCTGAAGCAACATCTCAGCCTTGGCTACCATTGATCTTCATCACTGGTCTACTCTGGCCTCCAGTCGGGAGATCTGGAGACACATCATCCATAACGCTGCTGCTTCCTTTGAGAACGCACGCAGGATCACCATTGAAGAGAAAAGACAACGCAGAAAGAACTGTGTCTTACCAATACCATCCAAGGAGTCTTTCTGCTGTGCCTTTTGCAACTGGTCTTGTCTATCTCGCATTGGCCTCTTTAGCCACCAGCGCGTTTGTAGCAAATGTGGGTAGAGCCCTTCCCAAATCTTCGTTTGCGAAACCTGGCCATGAGTATGAATCATCCCTGTTACAAAGAATAAACAGCTGTAAGGGAAGGTCTCTCTGTAGCAGAAGAAATGTAGCCTCCCTAACATTTTTAACTAACTTAGGGAGACAGTAGAACAGATGTGAAAAGGGAAAAGCTTTTTAAGCTTCTTGACTCTGGAGGAGGAAATGACATCATATGAGATATCCTTAGGAACAGATGCCCATCCATTTGATGCTGACAGGGCTAAAGACTGGTCTGCTGGGAACCTGTTTACTTCCTTTCCTGCCTGCAAGGCAGGAAAATCACTGCAAAATTCCTCCCCAAAAGGCCCATTTGTTGCTGTTTTGGATTTTCTTTGTCTATCTATCCCTGCTCTGCCCTCACTCCCCAGCTTTCTAAAGCATAGCTAACTCTTTCTTTCCTTCACTCATAAATTCTGCTCTTGTTTTCATCACCCTGTGTGGCAGTGTTTTCATATTAGAGAACATCTGAGATTGCCGTGCCATTACTCTGAGACTTGACAAGTCTCCCCACTGACTTTTATCCCCTCTTCCTTTCTCCCATCTCTGTCTGACTCCACACTGTTCTTTCACTTAGAAAAACCATACACTGTGTGAGACCCAAAGCATGGGATGTCTCTGACTTGACTGGCATGCCTGTTAGTCAAACTTCAATCATTTCTTTGTTAGAGGCTCTTTTGACAGAGGATTTATACTTAGCAGATTCGCGAAAACAGCAGTTATCCAAATTATCCCTACATTATGTTTATGCTCCTCCATCTCCTCACAGTGGTGCAGTCTAGACTATTTCTTAATTTTATGTTCTTCAAAGAAAAGAAGAGAAAAAAAGAAGGATGCTGCAAAACCCAGAGGCCATGTAAAAATCTCCATTATTCAGAGTGTGTTGGCTGCATTTCTGTCTTTCAAGCCTGTACAAGTTCTGCTGACACAGTAGTGATTTAGTGTGGTGCAAAAAAACCGAAGAATTTCAAGATGTTAAAGCAAAATAGTTTAAATCATACCCAACTGAAGACAAAGAAAGAAAATAAATTATAAAAAAGCTTTGTTTTCAGCAAGTAAGTTAACTTTTCTGTTTTCTCAAGCACATCATATCTTTCCATGTAAATCACTTTGGAAAGTGGATGTGCTCATTCAGGTTCAGCAATTTCAATGTCGCCATCATGCTGGTATAAGTCACATCAGCTGATATCAGCTGTTTTAGTGTTGTGTAGCATTTAGGTACAAACTGCATCTGACTGGGGATACATGGAAGTTTTCATACAGTCTGGTTTCCCTAACTGAAAAAATGCTTGAGGTAGGAACTAAAACTCACAAAGTCTGAAGAAGCTGATCTGTATAAAAGAATACAAATAACATCCTAAATTTCCAATAACCTCTTGAAGACAGAAGTCTGATCCTGATGTAAATGTGAAGTAACTGATGATATCTTGCTGAACAGGGTTTCAACACAAGAAAATTACAAGAAATAAACCCAGAATGATTTGAAATATTAGTTGCAAATTTATTCAGCTTCTTTTATTTTTGAGCAAATTATGACCCTGTATTTCAAAGTTGCTGAAAAAGAGTAGGGACAAACTCACACTGGAAATCACAGCTTTTGAAATAAGTAGTATTCCTCAGACTTCTGGGAGATTGCTTGCACTATTGCAGATGAAACAACAGACTGTGTCACGCTAGCAGAGCCAAACCCAGTGAAAAATTTGAAAGTGTTAAAAAAATCTCTCAATCAGTTGAAGAATTATTCAGATGATAAGGTGAACATTAAGATTTGAAGTACACACATTCTGATACTCTGCTGGGCTATCATTTGGCCAACCCACCAGCATGTCATCAAAATGAAGCTAAAATGTTGAAACTGATATTTTTCCAGCTGTTGTTCAGCTCCATGAGCAAACAGGACTCCTCCTATCACACATTTCAAGGATAGGCATTCTTCAGATCAGTAAGTTTTTTGGACTTACTGTTCTGGTGACTCAACAAAAAGGAAGAACAGGCAGAATCTAAGTGAGAACTTGTTGTAGTTTAACCCCAGCCATTTACCAAGGCCCATGCAGCTACTCACTCACTCCCCCACAAGCAAGATCCTGGAGAGAATCAGAAGGGTAAAAGTTAGAAAACTCAGGGCATGAGATAAAGACAGTTTAATAGGGTAAGCAAAAGTCACACATGCAAGCAAAGCAAAACAAGCAATTGATTCACTGCTTCTTATGGACAGTGATCTCCAGGAGAGCAGGGCCTCATCATGCATAACAATGACTTGGGAAGACAAACACTATCACCCCAAATGTCATCCTCTTCCTCCTTCTCCACACCTCTTTATATACTGAGCATGATGGCATATTGTTTGGAATATGCCTTTGATCAGTTTGGATCATCTGTCCCAGCTGTGTCTCCTCCCAGCCTCTCACGTGCCCCCAACTTCCTCATCAGCATGGCAGTACAAAAAGCAGAAAAGGCCTTGGCTCTGTGTAAGCACTGCTCAGCAATGCAGAAACATCTCCATCTTACCAGCCCTGTGTTCAGCACAGATTCAAAACCCAGCCCCATACCAGCCACTGTGAAGAACATGTTAACTCTATTCCAGACAAAACCAGCACAGAACTTCACTTGGGTGTATATATAAAGTTTGAGCTGAATGTTTACAACATAAAGATATATGGGATGAACTTACCTTTCTCGTGCTTCTTCTGATTCAAGCTTCTAGTTGCACACAGACATCTGTTGACTTCCTCAACTGTGCTGAAATGTCATTTCCTTGCCTTTTTAAGAAGATACATATAATATAATTACATATTTGGACTCTTTATTCTTACTAGTCTTTTCCATACCTTAGCCTGTTGCCTACTGTGTTACACATTATAGTAAGGTATTTAATAAAAAAAATGATTCCATGTTAATTAAAATATTTTAAAAGCATTGTTGTGAAACCCCATTATTAATAATTGCCTTAATTTCTATGCAAAACAACAAAAAGCCAGACAGTGATTAAGAATGTGAAACAACGAAGTAATACATGTAAATAGGTAAGGTCTGTATTTGCCCTTAATTAAAATAATAATAAAAAATATTTTGCATTGTAATGGGTCTTAGGCCTTTGGGCACCTATCTGTGATTAATACTATGTATGATTTTCCTTTTATTCCTCTTTGTTTTGTCTGCCTCACAGCAATTTGCAGTTGCAGGGGAACTACCTAATCACTGCCTCACTTTATACATCTGTAAAATAGGGGGTATATTACCATGCCTAATCCATTTTTATACATGTGAATGAGGAGTCCTGTACAAGTTTTCTTTTTCTGTTGCTAGCTGTTGAATAGAGAATATGTTTTTTCTTTCTGAGTTTCTCAGAAGAAAATTTAGTGCTGGGAGTAACTTCTGCTATAACGCAGATCTCTATCACCTAAGCACTGACAGAAGAAGTTGTTGTCTTTCCCTTTTTTTTTTTTTAATTCCCTTCCCTTTTTGGCAAACAGCCCTTGCTGGACACCTAGAACACAGCCAGCAGATGCTGCTGGGGCAAGCCTGGGAACATATTTCTTTTGGCTACTTGTTGGCAGACACTGTACAGTGGTAGAGGACTATTCTTTATGTTTCACTGCTGCACCGATCTGATTAAAAAAAGCAGAGCAGACTTGTAGTGTTTGAGCTGAAAAAGACTTGAGAAATTATGCTGGCTACACAGGACCCTGAGCCCCAGCTGATGAGCCGGGGACCTTTGCAAAGCCATCTGGTCACTCAGCAGCAGACATATATGAGGAGGGAATCACAGAATCATTTAGATTGGAAAAAACCCTTAAGATCATTGAGTCCAACCATAAACCCAGCACTGCCCAGTGCACTACCAAGCCATGTCCTTAAGTGCCAAATCTACAGATCTTTTAGATATCTCCAGGGATGGTGACTCAACCACTTTCCTGGGAAGCCTGTTCCAATGCCTAATATCCAATCTAAACCTCCCCTGCTGCAATTTGAGGTAATTTCCTCCTCTGTCCCTTGTTCCTTGGGAGAGGACACCAACCCCCCTGCCCCTCCCCTCACTGCAATCTTCTTTCAGGTAGTTGTAGAGAGCAATATAGTCCTCCCTGAGTCTCCTTTTCTCCAGGCTAAACAACCCTAGCTCCCTCAGCCACTCCTCCTAAGACTTGTGCTCCAGACCCTTCACCACCTCTGTTGCCCTTCTCTGGACATGCTCCAGCACCTCAACGTCATTCTTGTAGTGAGGGGCTCAAAACTGAACACAGGATTCAAGGTGTGAACACTAAAGCAGGAAGAACTACACTGAATCTGCAGACAGCCTTGGCAAGTGCTGCTAAGGTTCTGGGTAAGTTTTTTTATAAAGGCTGATTATGTCCTTCAAATAGTTTCCATTTAATTTCCTTTTATGCTTAATTTTCACATATGAACCTTAATCAATTCATCTGGAGCTAGTTATGTGTCTCAGTTTGAGACAATTTGGAAGGGCAGAGACCTCAGACAGAAGAATCTTCCCTCAGATTCAATACCCCTGGCTTCTCCAATACAAAAAGAGAGACCAAATAGGCATGGATATAAGTGAAAAAATAAATTCTTTACCAAGAAGAAACGCTAATAACAATACTGATAAAATTGGATTAAACCAACTGATGAGGAGAAACTTCCCAAGCCCCGCCCACCAGACCAAATGGAGATGGCAGCCAGTCTCCCCGACCTGGAAAAAAATCCACATGTGTCCACAGGTGAGAGATCAGATAGCTGTCCTTCCATGTGTTTTGCCTCCCCTATGCCCAGAAAAGCCGGCAGGAATGGTTAGAGAGCCATCACTGGCAGGAAACGGCAGATGGCTGGGATTTGATACCAGCAGATACTTGTGTGGCACTGGAATGAGGCTGTGGTGCTGGTACAGGCAGTCAGAGCAGGGCTGCAGACCCCCCAGGCCACTGGAAGGACCTGCAAGGTGCCCATTCCATCCAACAATGAGAGTGATTGTTGTGATTGCAACATTTGTTGGTAAAAGTGGTGGTTGTAGTCCTGTCAATGTGGTGGTCACAGTCGGGAACTGTTAAAGTGGTGATGGAAGCCCTGAGTGGTAAGGGAAGCCCCGAAATTCAGAGTTACATATGATCAGGTTCAGGTGGGAACATCTCTGGTACCTCCTCCAGGATGGGGAGCTTTACACTGGATGATGTAATACTGTGAGTCATGGATATTTCGGGAGTCTCTGACACCTTCTAAGATATTGCAGCTGTCTCCTAGGTCCATGCAGATCAATCAACCATGGCTCATTACAGCTCACCAACAAGAGATGAGTACCTTCAGGCTAGGTGTGAATGTTCCAGGGAGTCATCACAGTTGAGTCACCTGTGTAAGGAAAAATAAATACGCCTCCAGCTTGCAGGATTTGCCTCTTTCCATACCTTGTTTAACACCCAGCTTGTAGCCTGAGGTGTTGGATGTGCACACTTTCAGCCCCTGGCCTGGGTTGCCACTCTGCAAATTGTTAGCAAAGCACACATCAGCAAAGCACACTGCTGATTGAGCCATGGGCACCAATAGTCCAGTCCCTGACAGCACCTGGGTGGTCACTGCAGGTGGTTGAATGTTTGAGTCCTTAATCACTAGCAATTCAGTTTCTTTAAGGAATGGAAAACACCAAAAGGCCATATTTGGAGAAAAGAAAAGGTGTATACCAGAACTTTTGTATAACCCGGTACATCACACAACAGGTTCCTTGGACAGCTTAAAACAAAAATTAAGTTCTAGTAACTGTTCTTGAATTCGTCTAATTTTTGTCTGTTTAATAATGAAGGAAGAATGAGCATAACTTTTGTGCCTGTATGAAGTAGTACCTAAATATTAGGAGAAAAACATAATGCACTGGATCTGACAGTCTGGGAGAGGCTACAACAGCTCCATGCCTAGGTTCAAGCAGTAGTGAGGCTGAAGATGCACAGTTATGCACAGCACAGCACATACACGCATCATGATTCACATGATAAACATGGCCAGCCACACAAATTCACAGACAGACACACAGAACACTCATATGAGAACAAACAGCACCAACAACCTCATCCTGCCTTCCTCTCTAGCTGAGCAGGATGGAAATCACTGGTAGAAATATATATATATACACTTGTACAGCATGGATGCCTTCAGCAGCTGTGCTTCTCAGACATTCAGTCTGCCCAGTTGTTGGCTCCTGGCTGAACATATGAGCCTCTAAGGCCACAGCAACCCTCCAGGTGCTGGTACAAACTCCGAGCACACACACACTCACACAGACATAAGATTCGCCCCTAGAGACCTGGACAATGACATCCCTTTGGCAGCTGGCTGAGACTCCCCTGGTTCCCACTGTCCAATACACTCCTGATCTTGCTCTGGCACCCAGCCAATCTACACACTAGTTGGCCTTGATGCTCATTAGCCATCACATGTGTACTCACTGACACTTGCCCCAGTTGCTAAGCTTAGACCCTCAACAATAGACAGGGCATGGCCTGACAAAGGTACCAACCAGCCAACTACTTACAGGTGACCAGCCTCTTATCTCTTACCCCTCTACTTTTTGATAAGTGTTCCCTCCCAGTTGTTTAAATCCAATACGTTGTTCTTCCCTAAGCATCCTGTTAGGAGTCTTGTGCAATCCCCAAATGTTTTTCCCCTGCATAACCGTCATGTGTCCTGCACCTCTAGAGAAGCGAGCAACCTCCCTCAGCTCAAAAGGTGCTTTGGAGTTGACTCCTCTCAATGCATTTCACAACTGGGCTGTGGGACCGAGGCTCTGGACAGGGTTTCCCTTCCTCAGAGTCCCTAATTTGGGATTCCACCTGTTTTTGAGCCTTTGTGCTGCTCTGGGCTTGTGGAGATGGGCCTTTAATGGGCTGATGGCTCCTGTGATGTGCCTGGGAGCAGGTGGAACAGTGTGTCGTGTGGACTTCCCAACTGTGCTCCTTTGTGGGTGTGCAGATATAAAGTTTTATCACATAAACTAAGAATAAATATATTTCTACTACTGCACCATCTTTAACTTTATAACTCTTCCTTCTCTGTGAATCTGAATTCTTTGAAACTGTAGACTTTCTCTTTAGGCAATGCTATGAGACAAAATTTACAAGAGAGTAGCTAAACACTTTAAAGGTAAACCTTCTAAATGTGAGAATTACAATAATGATGTTTAATAAGTGTTTTCTAGTTCATGATTTAATCTCAATATACCAGAAGAAATATTTTTCCTGCAGTTTTCTACAGACTCAGACTAACTGTACCAATCTGATTCTGCAAATGACCTCTAAGGCTGAATGTTTCTGTCTGAACCAGACCCTATCAACTTCAATGGGCTCTGTGCAGGCTTAAAAAATACCTAGAAATTCAGAGGTCATCTGTATGAAGCAAAAAGTCCTCCATGGGAAACTGTTCTTGTGTCTTTGTAAGCAAAGTTGCTAACTTTCCTGATATTTGATCTATGTGTCAAAGCCCCAGAATCTTGGTTCTCATTTATTAATTTTTATCATTGCAGAAGGAAACCTAGATTTGTGGCAACTTGAATAAAAAGAACAAAAATATAGATTTTTTCTTTTTTATGTTATCTTTACACTCATATCTTCCACTGTTTTTCCTTGGTATAACATCAAGAGTGTTGTAGAGAGCCAATATAGCAAGTTTTGAAAGTAAATTATTATTTAAAAATTTCAGCAGACTCCAAGGGAAGCAATTAAAAAACTACGAAAACATCCTTACAATTAGATGCAAAAAATAAAAGTTTATTTCAGCTGGAAATAAAGAGTGCTAAGAAACAAAAAAAAGTAGCTGTTTTCATAAATTATAGAACACCTAAGCCTAAACCCAAACCCTCTCACTCTTCCAGTTCGGCATTCTGTAGTTATGATTCTCAGTGGAACTATATAATCAGTATTTATGCTTAACATACAGAAATAGCATTTCAAGGCAGAATACAGTGTAGTAAAATCAGAGCATTTTCAAAGCTCAGTTGTTTGTGTTTCTACAAACCCTTGAGAATATCTCTCTTATTTTTTTTCTAATGGTAAGAGGTGCTTAATGGAGACTTGACTTGGAGACATAGAATGTAGAAGCTGTTTGCTAATATCTTTCTATTTAACAAATTTGTGTTTCATAGCAAATGCTTGTGACAAATGCTTTTTGTTTCACTTGGAAAAGGAATAACTTACTAAAAATAATACTGAAAACCATATGGGTCTGTAAGCAACGCACCAGGGACATCTACCAATCCAGTAAGCTCCCTATGTTCTAAAACTTTTGTCCGCAACCTAGAAATGTGGAAATGCTTGTTGATGTTTAACACTTCCAGTCTGCTNGAAGAAATGATATATATTTTTTTCTTCTCTTCTTTCTAAAAGTACATTTCATCACTCTCCTGAATGATCCGGGAAGATTAGAAGTGTGGAGCTATCGTATGTATCACAATACATTTTCTAGATGTAAAAAATCAAGCACTTGACAATTAGAATATCTATTCACATGCCAATATAGCAACAGAGCTGATATTTTCCATCTCAATTTGTCATTTGAAAGGTGGATCCTACTGTGGTGTTTCTTATTAAAATGTATCAACAAAAAGAAGATGAAATAGAAACTGACAATTTTGTCATATCTCTAAGAGCAGCAGTATGTCTTATGACTTTTCTGAGGTGGTAAAACTTGATATCAGAGTCACTCTTTCCAGTGTGTAAGGATTTCATGATGTACTGTTTATAAAATTACAAGTCTAGCTTTTACATTTGACCTTTGAAAAGTGGTGATGCTCTTATTATTTATAGTTTCCTTGCACTGCTATTTTTCTTTAGGCACAATAAGAGGAGTTCAAAAGGGTCCTAGATACATTTTATGGTGTTGTGGATCTGAGGAGGAAATGATTTTTGTTGGTATCGTTGTGTCTATATTCAGAAAATATCATTTACTTCAACTGTCAGGAAATTACATTACCTTGAAAACAACAAAGCCCTAAACTAGTTCTATAACATACATTATATGTTGAACAAAAGGCAATTAATAAATATCTAGTCTAACTTTTTAAAACTCTAAAAATAAAAGACTGTGTTTGTAGTTCTGTAAATTTTCCCAGATTGTTGCCAGAAAAGGAAAATGTGCAATGAAGGTAATCTCATTTGGAAGTGACATCACAGAGATCAGAGGCACTGAATGGCTTTCATCTCTGCCTGGAATTCACTTCCTTTGAGAAACCACATATGTTCAAATAAGGCCAAATTAGGTTTGTGTCAGCCAGTCCCCTGCAAATGCACATCATCTTCAAATACGCATTGGCGAAGAGAGTTTAAATTTGTCTTTGAATCCTAATCCTCTCAGGATAACATCAGAATTATCCAAACACTGTCACAGCCTCTAAGTTAAGTAACAGCATCCAAACCTGAATACATCTGTCAGTGGCAGATTGCAGCTAACACCATACAATTGGCACCATGCAGGCATAGACTGATTAGAAAGAGCCAAATGATTTTGTTGCCTAATCCCTTCCTTTTGTTTGCTAATTAATTAATGTATACGTTAAATTAAAAAAAATAAAATCCAACTTTCCTGGTTCATGTTGAAATAATCTGTAATTAGATGGATAACTTTTTGCAGGTTTTTCTGTAGGTGTCTGTTGTAATTTCCCAGAAGAATAGAAAAATGTGATTAGACATAACTTTTCACAATTCTGCAATAGCTCCCTGCAAGATCTCTCTCTAGTTTATAGATGAAATTTATTACTGGACACATTTTTCAACCCAGTGAATTCCCCTTGACAGCTAAAAATATTGGATGCTTGCTATTTCAGAAGTCTTCTATTTATCTAAAGCATTTGGAAGTTGTTCACTGTCCTCCTACTTTGAGGCTTCCCTATGTCTAAACAAAGATTTCTCCTACATATAAATCTGCCCATCAGTGAGCAGTTGCTATTTGGCAGATAACTAACATCAGGAGAAAAAAAAAGCATAGTAGATGGGTGTGTTTCTTTCAGCAGATAAAAAGAGCCTCTATAAGTCGATGTAATAAAGATATCTGACTTTCTCAATTTCCAGGAATGATGAGGGCATTTGTTCAAAGTGAATATGCACTATACAATTAATTAAATATATGACTTTCCTTATTTGAGAAGCTGTAGGCATCATCACTTCTTATGGATGAAAGAAGAAAACCACATTAGTGTTCTCCTGTTTCATTCCTTTGCCCTCAAAAGAAGAAGACAACAAATATGGGAAGTGTTTTAAAGAGAATTTGTCTTCTACTTCAGCATGCAAGAGACTGTATGTAGAACAGATTGCTTTTCCAAAACTAGATTTACTGCCATGTACATGTATGTTTCCAAAAGCCAGAATTGAATTCAGTGTCAGCTGGATGCACCTGTACTTGACTACACACACCCTGCAGAGGTCACAGCGCCATGGTAGACAGTAGTGATGGAAAGAATGGAGCAAGATGGAAGGAGGAGGTTGTTGTTGGCTGATGTTGCTGGCAGTCCACTCATACCCTCTGCTGTGTGCTTTTTGTAGCGCAAAGGAAGCAAAGCCAGTCTCCCAATCTAGGTCCGAATTAAGGAATTTGCAGTTATTTGGAAAGTAGAAATGCAGAAGATTATAGACTGAATTTGTAAAAACAGGAAGGTGTTTGGCTTGCCCTTGGTGCTGGGCAAGGTGGAAACCTGAGAGAGAAAATGATACTCTGCAAAGCAGAAATGTGGTTTGAAGTAGAAAAGTGTTTGAAATTTGCCCCAAAGTAGGATAACTGCATCTCTTATGCTGTTTGTAAGCAACAGTCCTGAGCTGCAGAGATTATGAGTAGTGCTGTGTTTGTCACAGTGCTGAGGGGCTGGATGAGGGCTTAGAAGAGCAGTTCCTACCGACAGGCACAAGGCTGCCACTGAGCTGCTTGGCTGGGTGGTCTGGAGGCCAGTGGGAAGGCTGTGAAGAAGGCACATGCCTTCATCAGAAGAACATCAGCAGGGCTCTTGTAAGCCATCCAGTTTTCCAGAAACCTCCGGGATGACACGGCTCTGAGGGGCCTTTGTAGAGCCTTTGACCAAACACTGCAACCATTCATCCCATCCCCCCCAACCAACCCATGCAACCTCTCAGGATATGTCTGGTGTCCTGTGTAACATGCAGAGCTGGCACAGGGAGATGCACCCTGACACAGATCCAACATCTAGCAGCATTTCCTACTTCTCTCAAAACCATCTGTGTCCCTCCCAGTGAGGTAGGCAACACCTACTCACTCTTGGGCTTCCTTTAGTCCTGTGAGGAACAACCAGATCCTGCCCCAGCTGTGTCTGGATGCCTTTTAAATGCACACTGAGTTTTGACAGGTAAGGAAGAACTCGCACTGTGCACAAGTGGTTCCACCATTCCTCCCAGGAGCACTAAGGGGTTGTCACCTCTTCCCACATTGTGACACCAAGTGCCCTTTGCCCTAGTGTGCATCTCCCCAGTCCTCAACACTGTGTGTTCTCCCTCTAGAGGTAAGATGCAAAGGCTATATTTGCGTTGTACGTACAAGTAAATAGTAGAGCAGGTCTGCAGATCAAAGCAGATGTTTGTGAAGACCTGGGAGATGCCTCTCAGGGGAGTTTATTTTGGACTAGTTCTTGCTTTCTCTGGTGGACTATATGCTAGTTAGAAGTTGAAGTGCTTTACATGTGTGCTCCTGGCACACTTCCTCCAGTTTACTTTAATCCATGAGTAATCTAGTTCATGCCCTTTGATGATACTTTAGTAATGTGAACCAAAGCATAACAGGGAAATCTGCTTCAAAAGTGTACTTCTGCTGAAACACCAATATAGAGCTACTTAGAGAAACCTGGAAGACTTTAGACTGAAAAGTCAATACATGTGATCTGCCTGAAAATGTGGTCCACAAAGCCCTTAAACATCCTTTCTCTAGCTACCCCAGGCTCTCTGTGTATTTTTTTGAAAGATGAATGCAGACTATACTAATCCCGTTGAATATAGCAAGATATTTCCTCAGGGTGACCTCTTCCATTGGCAGTGGTAGTAAGATCAACTGTGCCAAAAATTTGTAATAATTCAGGAAAGGATAGAGAAAAGAACAGAAGGGTTTGTTGAATTTTCTTTCGCTGTAGGATACTAAAACCAGAATAAATATTTAGATGCAGAAAATTGTTTTTCTTCCTAATGTATCCCTCATAATTTTATGGGGGTACTGAGTGCAATTCCTCACAGAAAGGCTTCACATCGAATGTTTTACTTGTAATATGTGCCAAGTTTTTCCATAATCAGCCACTGCTACTGCCTTTTCCTTATCAGAGCACAATAAAATTGAGCGAACAACAACATCCTAGCTGTACTAGTATTTGAATTTCTGATTTGGCCACTAAAATGAAACATTTGCAAACATTTACAAACTTTCAGAATAAGGCTCTTCACTTATAGCTGTTACACATCACATGTTAAATATTTTTCAGTCTCAGAAAAGGAAAAAAATCTCAGGGGTAATTTAATTAAGGACCTTGCTGCAAAATGTTAGTTTGAATAAGTTTGTAGGAATATTCATTTTACACAAAGTATAACAGGAGATATCCTGCACTTACCTGATAGATTAGGTGTCTTCAGGGAGAGTTGCAATCCTTGCTCTGAGTCAGGCAGATTGGGGATTGAAATCTGGAACTCTCATATTTCTGACCAGCGCCTTGACTCACTGAGCAGGATCTGGAGGCTGTCGGGGGGGGGAAACCGGGGGGGAAACACCTCATTTCCCTTATTTTTGTGGATGGTATCAAAGTCCCGGCCCTTAAAAGCAAAATACCAAGGATGGGATGCAGATGTGTAAACGTAAGTGTCTAAATTTGATCTTTGTTAGGATAGATGAAGTATTTACACAGAGCTGGGAGATAGGGCCCACACTGCTGTAGGGTGGGAGTCAAGTCTGTTCAAAGGATATTAAGGTGGCTCTAGGTGCCTATACTAAGACAACAGAACCTCAATCTTAATTTCAGAAATGCAAACCCAAGATGCTAATTTTTTTTTCTTTTTTCTTATTTGGCCAAAGCCGAATGTTTATCTGACAAAACACATTCCCCAGTAATCTCCTGATTTTATCTGGTAATTACTCATGTGAAAATGGAAAACAAGTTGCCAAGATCACTCCTACACTGTTGCTGAAAAGAGGAAAAGGCATATTTCCATTCATCCACTGTTTCACTCACAGATATTTGTCTAGGAAAAAAACACCTGAGTAAAAATTTTTCAAATGTCACACATCCTTATGAAGCTCTCTAAATGTCTAAAGAAAATGAGGTGGTAGCGCAGAGCAGTGAATTCCTCATATAAGTGGAAAAAATGTCTCAGTGGCAACCAGAGTGATTCAGCAGCAGCAAAGGTTTTGCAGTGTGTGCTGCACTGGGCTTTCCTAAACGGACACTTGATGTTAGAGCAAAACCACATCTGTGAAGGTTGCTGGATTTTACCTGTCAGCACAGATCATGTAATGCATACAGCAGCTCAAACATATTGCCACAGCCTCACTGAAAATACAGGCTGAGATACTCTCAATTTTAGTTAAAACTATTTTTTAGTTTAACTACTTTCAGCTGTAGTTACATGAGAAAATTGGGAAGAAATCATTGTTTTAATGCTTAAAAATTCAGTTAATGAACAAAATTATCCTTATAATAGGGAGTATTCTGGTTTCCACATAACTGACAGATTGTTTACCGGGGTTTTTTTTGAAGGGCTCTGCACAGGTCTCACTGGTGAAGCACTCACTGACAGTAGTGCTCAGATGTTGTACATGCAGGAGCACTGCTGCTGTCTTTACATGAGCTGTGTGAGCAGCACTGTTTTTAATATCTTCCTAAATAGGAAAATGAGCTTAGCAATGGTATATGCCCAGAGCAGACACTAGTGTTCAGTGGTAGGTGTGTGGATGTGTGGGTCACTGAACTCAAAGCTTTGTTTAACGTTAGTGTATGACAAGATCCATATGAACATTAATCAGCTGTATTTTAAGAGCACAACCTCACATGTTTTATATAAGTGTGAAGGAATCTCATGTATTAGAAACATTGATAGGATTTTCTGTATAGTCAAGGAGCAGCTGATACCTGTCAGCTTCTCCTCATAAACTACAGTTGTTATTAACACATGAACAATCCTCCATCCTACTGAAGTCCGTGGCCTAGAAGGATATTTTTGACTGTGCATATATTTTGGATTATATTTTTCTTCTTTCATACTGGGCAGAACTGATGTATCAGTTTATGATGGCACCATATTGAAATCTAAACTGAAAAATGCTTTAAGTGTCCTCTCCCTACCTGCTTTAAATTCATCCCAGGATGTCTGGTAGGTTGTTGTTATTGCTATTATTTGGATGTCAGTAAACAAAAACAAAATGTCCTTGGGTTCAGATCAGCTCAGAGTTGGGATGTTCTTTGTTTCAGAAAAGGGAACAACACACACTCTCAGGATGTGGGAAGCAAAGGATTATTCTTGCTGTGTCACAGAGGAAAAAAGTGGCACACGGACAGACTGGGTGACTTGCTTGAGCTCACATAGGGTCCATACAGAGAGCTGGACTCTTTCAACAATATTTCAGTCTTATATCCACAAGTTCATCCCTTTCCAAAGAGAAAATTCAGAGGAACTTGCAATGCAGGAACCCAATTTCCATCTCTGACTCATTAATTTCTCTGCTAATGATCCTCTGCTCTCCAAGTGTCCGACATCATCTTGCACAGTAAAAGAGCTAAAGATAGGATCGACCTCTAATCCTCCTGCTGCTAAAGTCAGCTAGCAGCTCAGTGGTAGCACACTACTTCCATTTTGATAAAAGAGAGGGCTGTTTACCAGGGGCTCCTGTGTTAAGCCCAGCCCAGCCCTGCTGACAGGGAGCAGGGTCTGAGTCAGTGCCAAAACAGCCTGGACTGTCTTCTGACTGGGTATGAGAACACTCCCTTTGGTTTGGGAATTATCTTATTACCCTTTCTTTTCCTCGTTAACTCAGTATATTGTACCTAATAATTTTCGGCTGCCATTGACCTCTGTTACAGTGGCCTGAACATGTGCTGGCAAAACCTTTGGAGACTGTGGAGTACACATAGATCTCTATTTTGTCTCTGAGCAACCCACGATACATACTGACTGCTTATTTCAGCAAATATTGAAAGAAGTTCAGAGCATCTGGAATCTGAAGTCCTTCCTGCATTTTTAGTGTAAACATTACCATGCTGTTACTTGGCAGACTGGCTGTGGGTACTCAGGCAAGATGCAGAATTGGGTTAAACATGGTACCCCTGGACAGTAAAATTAATCAATCAGCTGAGAAAATTTACACTATCTAGTTCAACACTCTCCACCTTCTTGCTTCTTGCATGGCTACATCTGGGGGAAGTCCTTCTGTCAATCCTATTACAGGCAGGCTACAAATCGTCATAAGGGTTTACTCAGTGTGACATGGTAAGGTGCTAATGAATTTTTCATGTTTTTTTAGCAACACCCCTCTTTTCTTGCTATGGCAAAGGAAGAAGTCCCAGAAGAACTGTAATACTTGGTCTCTGTTCAAAAGAATTATCTTTGCAATGAGATAATCCTCACCATTTCAGCTTGAACAAGGCTTTAGGCCTGGATTATGTTTGCAATGCAATGCAAAGTGATGACACCAGATCAGAAATCTGACCCATTTTGTGTGGTGAGTGATAATTTTGCATGTTGGAACAGGGCATCTGTCATTAAATGTATGTGTGCAAACAAAGAGAAAGAAGGGTTTTTGGTTTTATTCTTGCTCATTATGTAGAATTGCAAAACAACCTTGACCATGGTGCTGGAGCTCTCTTCCAGGGATGCCAATAAGAAAAATAAGGCTTCAATTCATGAAAAAAATCAGGTAAGTGAACAAGATTTCTGGTCTTCATCATAGATATCATTTTAGAGGAAGATTTGAGCACTTTGAGATAGATTTTTTTTCTAGAATATAAATTTTTTTGTTCAGAAATTTAACTGGACAAATCCTAGTCATTTTATTCTGGTAACTGAGGAACAAATTAAAAGATGTCCAGCAGTCAAAAATATAAATCTGCATGTATTTATTTAGTCTTTTAAATTATGCTTAGACATATGTCCCCCTCCCCTTAAGTTATGCAGGAAAAATGATATTTGCAAGCCAATCAGAACCATTTACTTCAAAGTAAAACAAAACTTTCTTTTTAAAAATAGTTATTATTAACTGCAGGAGGAAATTTATTTACTGCCTTTATAGCCAGATTTAAATATTTCTTTATTTAGGTTTTTTTATACCTCCTCCTGCCTGGCATCATGCCATGACTTGAGTTCATAAAATGCTGCCAGCCAAGCATATTCAACCCATCTATGAGACCATGCTTTTCAAATGCAAACCCACATATTCTACAGATACTCAGATTTTCCTTTCTTCTTGTTCTGTTAGATCTACTAAAGTAGAATTAAGTAACTCCTTTCTGGATAATGAAAAAAAATAAAGCAAAAAGTACTAAAGCATCAAAACTTGATGCATGAAGTTAGATATATATATTTGTCAGGAATGACATTACTCCAGCTGATCTGACCTAGGGAAAGGTTTGACAGGTTTCCTAGTGTCCCTTTCATGACTCTCTGCCTCCCAGTGAGGCTCATTTTTGTTTGTGCCAGGCTCCTCTACACCTTCAGGTCTGCAGGACACAGTCTTCCTGCAAATGTGTTTGGCTCAAGCCCAGTAGCCCAGAGGCAGGGCATTGTATGCTGCAGGGCTGTGCTGGTCACTCTGACATTGTTCATGTCAACATCTGGTCTGAAGCATTTTTAAGGACTGTAAGTAACTAGGTTAGCTGTCTCATTCAACCTGCCTGTGATTTATGTGCTGTCACAAAATGGGCTCAGCAGGATTCATAAAGTATATAGCAGGTGTAAGCACCCCATGTGGCTGACTGAGAATGTGCTGGGAGGACTTAAGTTTGCCTGCACAGTGTTTTTTCACAGCAGAGACAGATGCAATATCTCAGTTGCCTGAGTTCTCACAGCCAGACCAAGAGGTAACACTAAAGTCCTATTTATGCTGGAAATTGATATCTGCAAAAAAGGTTTTCAGATTTCAAATACTCTAAATTTTTTCAGTATTTGTAAACCCAAGGACATAAAAATAAAATAATACTTGTAACTTAAGATGCATAAACAAATAGAGTGGTGGCAGTTAGAAGATTATGGTCAAATTCAGTGTCCATTTGATGTTCAACTAGCCCATGGGAAAACACCATTCCTATCTCAAGTGCTTTACAATATCATGTAGCTTCCTTAAAAATTAAAACTGCCAGCAACATATGTCAAATAAATTTTAAGCAGATTTTTTATGTAGTAGCCTCCAAGGTGAACATTGACTTCAGGCTTGTTTGTGAGGCACCTTTACAGAAGGGAAAATCATTGGCTAAGCATTGTCCGTGTATAATAGTGAATAATAGTCATCATATATATAGCTAAACTAAAATTTAAACAACACGGTATCGGGAAAAGCAGAAAAAAAGGGTCAGTTGTCATCCCAGAGCAATCATCTCCTCTGAGAAATGGTATATGAGCTTAAAGGTGTAAAGGCATGAGAATAACAGCAGGAGAACAATGCAGAAAAAATATCACCACAGCAGTTTAGGTGAACGATTACAGAGTGAAAGACGGGCTACAGAATTGCAAATCTGAGATCTTTAGCATTACAAAGGTTAAGGCACAGCGCGATGTGGGGAAGTTAAAGCATTTGATGAGACAGTCATTATTCCTCAAAGAAAGAAAGGCAGAATCGATACGACTCTTCAGCTTGACAGGGTTTTACAAGATCCCCTAATTGCTTGGTTCCCTCCCTTTGTATCTTTCAGAGAAATAATGATACCTGGCTCTATAAGTCACTGCTAAGAAGCCAGCTTGACAGATTCAGCTGAGGAGTTTAGATTTCAGCTTAGAGCCCCTCCACGGGCAAGACACTACTGCAGGAAAGGAGGGAATTATTAGGTGTGTGGCAAATATGCCAACAGCTATGGCTGATGGATGTAGAACTGTAGTCTCTTTGAGGGATATAACCAGAATAATTCTGTGACTTTCAGGGCTTGCTGAGCTGGTGATGCTGTCATGACTGTTATCTGCTGACATGCTGAGGTGTCTCCTTCCACTAAGTGAGGATCCCAGCTGCTTGGTCAGCCAAGGCTTTAACTGTAAATAAACTCAGGCCAGCTCTTTAGAAGCCTCCATCCTTTTGATCTCTAAGGACGCACAAAAGAAGGGGACTATTGCCATGAGTATTTCCTAAGTCAGAACATCCTTGCTTAATCTGTCCAAGTTCTGTGAAACTTCTCTTTCTCAAGAGAAATCCATATCTAATTGCTTAACATCAACTGCTCTAGTGGGTATGGAAGCCAAAAATCTGGAAGGTTTAATAAGATAGAGAGCTAACAGCCAGGATCTGTTTGTAATGCTGTTTCCTGATAAAGAACAAGCACCTGGCAAAGATTTCTAACCCGAGGAACTTGGTAGAAGATACAGAGAGTGGTTTTCCTGGAGGATGATGTGATGCCCTTGGCATAGGTTGGGGTGGTCCCTGGTAGTGTGCAGTAAATACTGATGGGGTTTTCGGTATCTGGCAATTGAAACAATATTGTTGCTACTTCTTTCTTATAAATATTTTCAAGTTCTAGGAGTCCCACTACTATAAATTGAATGCAGAGAGATTTACTTAAGAGTAATATTTTAAAACTGCAATCATCTATGCACAAATTGCAAAAAACCATGCTGGTACTCTTGGTTTCATGGCTCAATGCTCAAAGTTTGTAAAAAGAAGAGTGATTTTGCATTGAAAACCCTTGAGAAATACCAGTCTTCGATTGCTGATTTGGGAATGACATTAATTACAAATATTCAGGCAGAGTAACTACATACAAATCTGTCAGTGACAATAGCATGAATATTCCTAAGGGTTTTGTCACACAACTCACCTGTTTTTACATCAATTCCAGTTGATTAATAAGATAACAGATTAAAATGTTCTTTTTTCCAGCCCCAAAATGTAATCTTAGCATTGCTGCACAACTCAAAATTGCACTCCTGTGATGGTGTCCCGTTGGGCCACTTGTTCCTGCATGTTAAGCCCTGTGCAGACTCTGCAACAAGGTATACAAAGTTTTAAAAGACAAAATAATTACATCTGAGCCAGCATACACAAAAGATAGCTGTGTTTACCAAGCCACGTGATTTATTATGTTCCCCACCCCACTAAGACACTGAAAGATTTTTTGCAGGCCAAGTAGGCATTAGTCAGGAAGAGCATTGAACTACTTTTCTCCATGGTATAGATGCTCTTCCTCAGTTACTACCCTTCAGTATTGCATTTATTTGTTTGTGTGGGTTTTTTTTTTAAATACCCTTATATGACAGTGCTTTCCTTCTTGAATCCTTGAGCTAGCAATGATTCTGTCTCAGAATTCTTACCTGTCTGCAACTTTCTCTTCCTTATCTTTGCTCTACAGACTTTTTCACAGCTCTTTCTCATACTGAGCAATTAGAAATCTGAGCCAAGGTTGTGCAGTTGGGCCACATTATTATGGGGCTTTGCATTCCTGGCATATCTGGGACAAGCTACAGAGGCGTGCAGAGATGGAGACCTACACCACCTTGCTTTTCATATTCTCCACCAGGAAAAGGTCAGTGAAGCAAGGAACAGAAACTACAGCAAAGACTTCCCTATATGCTGAAATTTCACTTTAAAACAGCTTCTAATTTATATTTGAAAGAGCTTCTGAGGTAAATTCTTTGAGATTTTCCTGACCACCTTCAAGACAGAATGGTGTTACATATTTTACTTTGTGCTAGAAATGTGATCCTGAAGTACAAGTGCAGAGTGATTAAAAAGATAAAGAAAGACCTTCACGTGTGAGTTTGAGTCTCACAGGCCTCTTGTGCCCTCCTGGCACAGGTCAGACCCTTATAAAGATTATAGTAACGTCTTTTCTTCTGCAGAATTTTTTATGGAACTGAGCAATATTTTCAACCTCACATAAGATCAGAGATTAATTTAGGTCTCTGAAGGTCTCTAGTCCACACCTTGCCCAAAACAGCGCTGGCTTCAAAGCTAGATCAAGTTGCTCTCATCCAGTTATGAAAATCAGCAAGGATGGTAATCACACAAAATCTCTTGGCAGGATATTCCCATATTTGACAGTCATTTGGAACACTGGTTTCTTTGTATTCAGTTAGAATTTTTGTGGCAACTTGTGCCTGTTTTCTTTTGTTCTTTGCAGTGCAGCTGAGAAAGAGCTGAGAAGAGTCTGGCCTCCCAAGGAGAGAATGTGCACCAGTTGCAATCACAGGCAACACAGACTCAGCTTGGGGAAATGAATTTAATTTGTTACCAATCAAGTCAGAATAGGATGATGAGAAATAAAACCAAATCTTAAAACACCTTTCTCCCACCATTCCTTCTTCTTGGGCTCAACTTTACTCACAATTTTTCTGTCTACTCCCCTCTCAGTG
This sequence comes from Lepidothrix coronata, assembly GCF_001604755.1. Taxonomy (NCBI): domain Eukaryota; kingdom Metazoa; phylum Chordata; class Aves; order Passeriformes; family Pipridae; genus Lepidothrix; species Lepidothrix coronata. The sequence goes on along the minus strand of NW_016690248.1, from coordinate 3,530,413 downwards.
GCATGAGGGATAGGCAATGCACATTGTCTCTGCCTTCCTCCTCAAGGGAAAAACTCCTCAGACTCTTCCCCGGCTTCACAAAACTTAGTTACACAACTAAGTATAGGATCAGATGTCCAGTTGTTATGCACCACCATTATTTTCTCCACTGTTTTCCATTGTTTTTCTCCTCTCACTTTTGGATGCGTAAGAAAGATGCAAATGAAATCTGAACTTCTTCCAAAATGAAAAGAAATCTGTAATTTAGTTCAGTAGATTTTTGTCAATATTTCAGCTCTTCTGTTATAAAAAGACAAACTTCAGCTGAGAAAACACAGTGAATGAAGAATATACCAGCATGTTTTATAGTTTACATTGCTGAACATAACAAAGCATAAAAAGCCTCAGAAGTTATATAAAAAACACAAGACCCTTGCCCTTAATGTTCAGTTTGGCTTGTAATTTGCTTAAAAGCTTTGCAGATAGAAGCATTTATGTTTCAATAAAAACAGTTAGCATATACATTAGTGTACTTAGATTGTCTTGTTTGCATGGGAAATGAAGTTTGAGGTTAATCTCATTTAATCTAAATGACGCTCACATTAGATTTTGCCGGGGAGCTGCATAGTGAGGGATCCCATGCCTGTGCAGCAAAGCAGGCACTTACCTCCCAGATTTCTTAAAAGGAGCATTATTTCCAGATGCCTTATGCTTATATTGTATCCTTAGTTCAACCCAAACATCAGAAAGCAATTAACTGTTTTCATCCCTGTTTCTGGCTGGATGCACAGGAAGTAGCAAGCTGCTTGGTTTTCAGAACATTTAACATGAAGGGCTGAATTTCCACTTCAGTGCGTGAGATTCATCCCTTTGCCTCCTATTAACATTAATGGGGATCCCTTCACTAAATCCCCTGCAGTACACTAAAAATCTCTTCCTATTTATAACTCAGGGTCATGTTGTTGTTTCTCCCTGGATTTTGTCCTGAGGGGATTATTTCCATTTTTATGCCCATGCTTTCACATATAATAGGGGGAGATGGTTTTACATTTCAGGCAGTATAATTTGCTTTTTATGAGTCTCTGGGAGATTTAAGATGATTAACATGTTGTAGTTCTAATCTTCCTCTAAAGGTGGTCACACCAAGAAATAGTTCCTCTGGCCCCCAAACAACAACATCAAAAAAGAAGAATAACATACATCCTCTTAGATGTCTTGTTTGGTTTTATTGCAAGTTGCTTCAAGACCTGAAATCCCAATCTGCAGCTCATCTGGACTGTCACTTTACAAGAATACACTGTCATTCCTGCCTGGCCCACGTGTATAGATCTTGCTTTAATGTGCTACTGGGAATGTTGATGAATTAAACCTCTGGAAAGAACTCACAAATTTCATAGTATATAGGTAGTCCTTCTGTGGAAGCACATTGCACTGTGTGTGAGTTACTGAATTGTCTTTGCAGCTGGAGATACATAATAGTACTTAGAGTTATTTGGACAAAGCTGGTCACAGCTGTCACTTTAGGCTGGAGCAAAGTTACAATAAGAGTTGAAGTGAGAACACTGTGCAAACATTAAGGAGTAAATGCTTTAAGAAATCCCTGAAATGTCTAGTATGACCATATAGCAAAGTGAAAACATCGTGTTCAAAGGCTGCGTTTATAGTAATAAACAAAATGTGCCTAGGAACAATCCTGGGCATTGACTGGTATCAAGTGGTGTGCATCTCTGCAAAGAAACTGTATTACTCTCCTGACCTGTTTTCAGTTGGGATAGAATTAATTTGCTTCTTAATAGCTGATGTAGTGTTGTATTTTGCATTTAGTATGAGAATAATGTTGATAAAACATTAATGTTTTAACTGTTGCTAAGTAGTGTTCACTCTAAATCAAGGACTTGTTGGTTTTCCATCCTCTGTCAGTGAGTAGGTGCACAAGAAGCTGGAGGGGATCATGGCCTGAATAGCTGACCCAAACTGGCCAAGGGGCTCTTCCATACCGCAGAACATCGTGGTCAGTATATAAACTGGGGGAGTTAACTGAGAGGGGCCTATCCTATTGCTGCTAGGGGACAGTCTGGGCATCTGTCAGCAGGTGTTGAGCAATTGTACATCACTTGCCTTTCTTGTGTTTTAGTCCTATCTCTCCTTTTAATTACAATTATTATTGTTATTATTATTATTATATTTTGTTTAAATTATTAAACTGTTCTTATCTCAACCCACGAGGTTTACGTTTTTTTCCTGGTGCAGGTTGGGGTTTAACCATGACAGCTCCCAAAGCAGTTTGCCTGCCTGCAAACTGCACATGTGTGGGGAACGGTCCCTCCCATATGCTGACTCCTGAACCATGCTTGGGAATAATTTGTATCACACTGACTGGTTTGGGTCAGAACAGTCCCAAAGTTCACTTATTTAACCACAGAGAAGGTTGTGTTCCTTAATTCACTAGCATAAGTGTATCTGTACTGCTTGCATGTATATGTTTGCTGGTTTAAATAACTGGCATAAGAAGAGTAGTAAAGATCCATCAGCTCAGGCTTTACCTGAGGAAGCTGCCAAGGTGCAAAATTTTGACTCCAGGAACTGACTCTGTATGTGACCTTCTAGTGGCACACGCTGACATTGACTCTATGCCATCCTTGTTGCTGTTGCTGCCCCTGCTATCTAGATTAAATCTGCCACATTCATTTTTTGGTGTGGACAGGCCATATGTTCCTTAGAATTTAATTTCCATTTTAAAAATCATTTGGGTGTTCAGCTGCCTTAAACTTCCTGAAAGTCAGCAGAGTTAAGGTCACAAAACACTCAGAAAACTCTTCTGCAAATGTATCTCAGTGACTGTCACAGGCAGCTGGCAGCAGTGACTGTCACAGGGGAGCAGTGCTGCAGCTTGCAGCTGGTTCTGGAGGACCATGCCTGGACCCATTCTGCTTCAGGGCAGACTCTTGTTGTGTAGACCCCCAGTTTAGCCACAGATTTCCATGATACAATAAACAGATCTCTGTATATGAGTTAGGAATTCACATGCCTGTTGTCAACCTGCCCTTGCTCACTTAATTCAGTTTCTACCATAGCCCAGTCATACTTGAACACCTTCAGTTAGCTGTCTCTCACATATGGTACTTGGGACCATAAAGAGCTTCTCAGGTGAACTTTGTGGCCTGTGTTAATCTCAGTGTTTCTGATTTAGTGTGTAGGCTAGCTAATTTAAGAGTAATTCAGATCTGCTTACATTAATCCACAGGCACAGCATGGTGTGCAGCAGAGCTGCATGTCAAGAGAACAAACAGCCATGCAAACTACTGCCTGTGCATATTTGGATACTTACAGAAACACAGTTTATTGCTCCTATAATATGCTGTAGGCCAGAGAGGCTTGTCCTTTCCTGGCCCAGTCCTCCCACCAAGCATAGTTCCTTCTGCACATATGGAAGGTCCCAGGTAGACTCAGGTCCAAGCTTGTGACATAAGCTGCAGGATGTCAACTTCTGCTGTTACCTGTATTTCCTTTGTTTCAACCACAAGCTCAGGGCAGAAGATGAGGAATAGTGCATTCAATAAAAACTTCACAGGCATAGTGAAAATGTGGCTCACTCCCTATTGCTTGTGAACACTAGCAGGGAATCTCTAATAACCATAAATGGCTGGGGCTCAGGATTGTGGTTCTTCATGGAAGAAAACCCAAAAACCAAAGGCAAACACTAAAACACTTTTAGTTGACTACACTATGAAAAGTATTAGAGCTTGAGTCAGAAGAGAGAGTTCTGTCAGCTGAGTGACTCGTTCATCTTCACATTCATACCAAATGTAATTATCCTGGCTACTGGCAGTTCTACATCTTTAAATATGTAGATGTAGCCTGTTGTAGAGCATGCATAGGTTTTTAAATGGACAAAAATAATTTAACAATAGGAAGTTTTGTTGTATTTTTGTATCAAAATCATCTGTGTCTTAACTTGAAAATCTACAAAAGACTCTAACCTTTCTCCTTCTCCCTTTCAAATAAACACTTGCACTTTAAAAAGGGGAGATCACATATAGGCAATGTTTAATCCCCAGTTTAAAAGCTAAGACATGTGGTAACAATTATACGTATTTTATTGTCTGCCCTATTTTTTTTTAATTAGCTTGGAGCCAGATTCATTAGATAGTGGGAAAGACTGAAGTATAGTCCCCTAAAAATCAGGAAAAACTCACATAAACTTTTCCTTTTTTTTATTTTTCCAAGTCCACAGTGTGCCAAGAATCACATTTCTGAGATTTTTTATGTCCCTTCTGGCTATTAAAAGGCACTAGTAATTCTACAGTTACATTGTTCATTTATCACTGACTTCCAGCATTTCAGAGTATAATTGTTTTTTTTTCTCCCACACATTTCATGGGATTTGATACCAAGTTTTTAAAAAAAGCTAAGGGGGACATCTTTATGACAGCTGTATCCTGGTAATGGACATAGAGATGCATCCTCAGGGAATGCTGGGAGCTCCTTTTAATTACCTGCCTAACCAGGGTCCAGTTGATTTCACTTTACTCCCTTCTCATTTTTCATTCAGACTGTATTCCTTTGGGGCATACTCATTGCACTCTAATAAATTACGTTTGCCAATCTATTGCAAGCAATGTTTTAACTCCCGGGTGTCTGTAGCACCTACATCCGTGCTCAGGATGCCTGCTGTGGTGTTGAAGATGACACTTCCTGCGGTATTCAGGTGAATTGAGTTGAGCTTGAATTGATGGACCTTGGCTAGCTCTAGTGTCAACAAGAAAACCTAAGAGTTTCATCCAGGCTGTGAGTTCTTATGTATGTAACAAGGTCCTTTGCCCCCTGTACTCCCTGTGTTTGTGTTTTATCGTTACAAAGGTTGTTGTTTGAACATGTGTTTCCCACATTTCTCATGCTGTGTTGAAGCAAAGAAAATAGGAGCATATAGGATAACAGGCAGCTTGGGAAAGCTATGTATCCCAGCTTACTTGTGTTAATACATTCTTTATGACTTGGATTTTTAAAATTTTCTTGTGATATAAACCCAGAAAGTTCATTTTATCAGGATGTTAGTCTATCACTTATCCTTTTGAAGGGCCTAAACCCGCTGTTGAGTACTTTTTGCACATAAGCACTGGAGGAGATTGTTTAGGGGGATAACCAAATGTTTTTTACTGAAGGTCTTCAAGAATGTCTGCTAGAATGTCATAGGTTAACAAGCCCAGGTGTTGGGAGAAACTGAGTGTTTTCTTGGGGTCCCTTTGTAAGTCTGTCTTATTTGACTTTTGTATGAGTTAAAATAAAAAACCCGGCCCAAATCCATGAAGGAGATACATGACTCAAACCAGGTTTTTTCCTCTTTGCTCTAAAAGGCTGTAGAGTGCAAACCTGGGAAAGGGCTTTGGTTATCCTACAAGTTTTAAGTGGACAAAATAAGCTGTGAGAAAGTTACGAAAATCAAATACTATCCTTGGAAGACTGCATAGATATTAAAAATATGACACTATAGATCTGGTTACTTCCTCCCTAATAGCTCTGTTTGTAGTGGCTTTAGGATGCTCAGGCACCATGTCAGAGTTCTGACGTTTGTCATCTCTGCTGCAGAGAAAAATTCCTACTTCTTTTTCTTCAGATACTGGAGTTCTGACATTAAGATGAGATAGAAATCACTATATAAGACAGATTTTTATGTCACCTCCCATCTTGCAACACTAATGTAGCTTTCTGTAAGACTAACAGAGAATCATCCACATAAAGACAACGGATTTGACATCTCACAGAAAAGGGACACCTTCCATTTTTTCAAAGGTATAGTGCAAGGCTCTCCACAGATTTTCAAAGGCATGTCCTTGTATCCATTACGTTTGCTTCAGCTATTTCCATAATGGCTAAGATTTGCTTGCTTTTTTTCATTAAAATGCTGTAAATTAGGGCAACAAACTCAGAGAAATGTTGCCAGTATTCAATGTATGTTCTTCTAATCCTTTCTCTGCATGCTTGAATGAGGTCTGCTTGTTCCCTCTATTTGTTGTCATTGTTTGTGCTACGTTTTGGTGGACACCTGGGCCAGGGGAAAAAAAAAAGGATAGAAGAAAGAGAGGGAAAACAGGTCACAGCTGAATAAATGAAGTGTGTGAAACAATAGCATATGAAGTAACAGTGAATAGCATGATAATGAAATTTCCCTGTATGTTTTAATTTTATAGCATAGTATATATTATAACATCTGTCTAGATATACTGTCTCTGTCACTGTAACGGTCATGATCTTACACTTAAAAATAGTAGTAACTATGGAAAGTTATTTCTGGCAAAGATGAGCTCAGTGGAAGTTTGGAAAACAGTCAATAATTCGGGCTTTGTGGCCCATCTCTGACAAAGAAGATCTATAGCATGGGCAGTGTCACAGTGATGTTTCTAGAAGGTCAAGTATTCCTATGGGCTGCTAAACAAGTTCTGGGTCAGCTCTGGAGAGACTTGGAACAGCGGTATAATTGACACCTTTGCCTCTTGGTTTCTGGCTTGTGACATCTCAGAAGGCTGAATACTCTCTGTAGGTAAATAATATATAGCACTAGATTCCCTAGAGTCTTTGTAAGATGCTAATGCCCTGTGAAGAAGAAAAGAATTTTATTTAATAAAAATGAGGTTGTTTGTATTTATTTTGAAGTGGAAGATACAAGGCTTTGGAGAACTTGAATCCGATGAATCATTCAGTGTGGGCTTCTCAAAAATTTAACCTTCCTGCTGAAGGCTTTTTCAGTAAGACCCGATATATGATTTTAGAAAATATTATCTTCCTAGTATAACTATTGATAAATCTGTGTTAGAACTAATTTTTAGTTTTTAATACCATCTCCCACCATTACAAATCAGACACAATCAGGTTGTCCTAGCATGGAACAGGATGTACAGAAATGCTAAAATTCATGACGTATTGTACATCTTCTCAAGCCTATGCAAGCATGTCCAGGATTAAATTCAGGCATAAGCTTCTTCCCTTTATCACATCTATCAATAGTTTCTGTAACAGGTTTTGCATGAGATATGCCAAGAAAATGTACTTTTTTCATTCTTTATTGAATCAGTTTCAAATATGAATCCATAAGAAGCATGTGTCTCCACAGATCCATTTGAAAATCCTGATGTATCAGAAAATTTGTCAATGCAATAATAACCAAAGAGAATGTATCGGCATGACTTACAAGGGCATCCAGAAGTACATAAAAAAATTGATCATCAGTCCAGTGATACCACATCTGTCCTTGACATAACTGTCCGTAATGACCTAAGAGCAAAGAAAGAAGAAAATCATTGCTTTATTAGTATAGCACAATTTTGTTCACTGGAAGCTTATTATGCCTTCAATGAGTTCTTCAGAGATTAGTTGGAATGATTAGTTCATCTCTAACAGAGAAAATATTCAAGTTCTCCAATGCCTTGTATCTTCCATTGCAAAATAAATAATAAAACACCTTCAAGGAGACGCTCTTAAACGCTCTTAGACAGTCCTGTGTGGAGGTTAATAATTGATAAAAGACTGTCAGGAATTAATTACTGTCTTAGTTAGGAGGGCTGAGACCAGTTCATCACTGGATGGGTGTAACCCAAAACTGTATATTCTATAGCCTTCCATGCCATTTCCCAGAAACTGTTGTCAATAGACTATTTGCACCCTCTGCCCAGAGCAGCCTGACTCCTCAGGCTATAAACTGGGTGTTAAGAGGCCTGTGAGATAGAAGGGTGTTTTTGTCCTCACGCACATTGAGGAACCCCCCGCCCTGAGGGAGGTACTGAGCATTCCTACCTGAACTGGAGGATATATAATCTTGGAGTCTTGGGACTTTTTTAACCACTCATGGGATCCAGAGCAATACTGCAGACCATCGCTCTCAACCAGACTGCAACCACCACTTTTCAACCAGACTGCAACCATCACTCTCGACCAGACTGCAATCACCACTCTTGACCAGACTGCAACAGCACTCTCACCAACAGGTTTTCCCCTCTCCTTTTACTTTGGACTCAGGGGGCCCAAAGAACACCACCCTGTTCATGCCCCAGGGTGCTGGGTTATATATTTGGGTTTTGTGGGTTAAAACCAATTGTTTGTCTGTATAATTGTACTTATTGTATTATTTTATTAAATTGTTATTCTAATTTATAATCTCTCTTTTGAGTTGAGTCCATTTCCCCTGCTGGTTTACCTTTAAACCAGCACAATTACAAATATGGAAATAGCTACATTATTTTTTTTAACTTCTCAAGGAGATAGCACACTCTATTTCTGTGCCAAAGCTCCTCTAAATGGTGTGTGACACTTAGTCTGAAATGTGAGCCTTCTTTGAGATCTAGGTGTGCAGGCCTTGTTCTGGCCTTTGAGCTCCAAAAGGGAGGATTTTCTTTAAGTACTGCTATAGTTCTGTTAAAACATTTGAAAAGTAAATTTTAAATGGTAAATTTTAGAAGCTTTATTTCAACTGAATAAAGTTAGGCTTCTTTGATTATAAAATTAAATAGATAATTGTGTTCTTAGGGGAAGAATAATATTAGTAGCTAAGGCTAAATGCACATTTTAATTTGGCTAACCAGTGAAACATATATGACACCTTATATAAGGTTTTAATCTTCTTCCTTTTGGGTTTTTTGCAGTGGACTCTTACTCCCTCCTAGGACCCTCTCATTAAAAAAACCCTGTGTATTCATAGAGATTTGGCATGACTTTTGGCAGAAGAGATTAATCAGGGAGAGACAGACAAAACCCATCTATCCATATCAGATCTAATTCTGTGAATTAAGGATTAACAACTCAATTTTGTTTGGACTGTACAAGTATGTTAGGGCAATTATTATCCAAGCACTCTATCTGGATGAACACTGTCCTCCAAAGTGGATTTATATTAAACATGTACAGTTTAGATTGTAGTGCTCACCTGTATTCATGATTTTTAAGGCAAATGAGGTTGTCATACAGGGATTTTTTTCTAATGACATTAGCATTTTGAGCAGGTTTGAATGTAACAAAGACCCTTGAAACAGCTGCGTTGATAGCAGTGTGCAACATTATCTTTGGTTCATTTTTTAATACATCTATTATTTTCATATTTACGACTATAAAAAGCTTTTCTGTGTTTAAACAGCTGTTTGATGCTGGATGGCTTAACCTGCCACTTTCCAGTGAGGTCAGCTGAAGAGGAATAGCCTTTTTTTCAAGTTGACAATAATATGCTCGTTGGTTTGTGTAAACTTACTTCACCCATCCCAGTAGTTCCAACGCAAATATATTACTGGCTTGCCTTTATTATTTGCAGAAAAATTTGAATTGGTGCTATCCCTGTTAATCTTAGAAGTGCCAGCCTGCACTGTGCTGTCCCTGAGTAGCTAGTTAGATGCCCTGGTGCCAGGTATGAACGGGTCTTGATGAGACGAGTGTGCAGAGCCAGGACAGACAGACATAACATTTTCTCTCATTTACAAGCTTATTCTGATCAATCTGAAATTTATTCAGGGAATTCACCTCACCTTTCCCTCCTGACGGTTTGCTCCAGAGTATGTCTGTTCCCATATTTAGGACCATTCTCCCAACTAACAGTCTAACCCTACTCATGGTCAGTTTAAACTGTGCCACTATTGTCTTTCTGTCTTAATTGTCCCTTTGCCTCTCTAGTAAGCTTTCACTATCATTCCTCCTGGCCTAGACTTCATCAAATCAGGTCAATCAATTATTCTAATCTCCTCTTGGATAATAGAATCTTTATCCTTCTACTACCTTAACATCTCCTTCTGCACCTTTTCCAAATTCAGTTCATCTTTTCTAATCATAGCTGACAAGAAATGTATGTGTTTCACGAATTGTGTAACCAGCACTGCAATAGGACTTAAATTTCTTTGTCTCCTCAAACATCTTAAGATACCATTTCTCTTTATTATATGTAACCTTGCATTGACTGCACACAGTTATGGTGTCAGAGACTAGACTTTCCAGAACTTTGTCCCTTGCTCTCTTCCTACAGTCCATCTTTCTGTCAGAGATGGGGGGTGGAGGGGAGGAAGGGGTGTGAAATTCTCCTGTATCTTGCAATTTTAGATCACAGAATGGGTAAGGTTGGAAGGGACCATGGGGGGCCATCTGGTCCAACCTCCCTGCTCAAGCAGGGTCCTCCTAGAGCACATTGCACAGGATTGCATCCTGATGGTTCTCAAATATCTCCAGGAGCTCCATGTCTCTTGTACTGAGGAGCCTGGAACTGGACACAGCACTCCAGGTGTGGCCTCACTGGGGCTGAACAGAGGGGCAGGATCATCTCCCTTGACCTGCTAGCAATGCTTTTCCTCAGGCACCCCAGAATATCTTTGGCCTTCTTGGTCACAAGAACACACTCCTGGCTCACAGTCAGCTTGTCCACAAAATAGTACAGAATAAAAGATTAAGGAGAACTGCAGTTTATAATTTTCCTGGAAAACATAAAGTTGTGGTGATAGCAGTAATAAAAAAAAATCTGTTGAGCAAAATGCATCCTAGTATCTTCCAAAAATCTCACAAACACTTGAAAGAAGCTTGAATAATAATTGCAGGAGGAAATGGAGAAACAAGGATGCAGTAAAAACAGTATCATGATTACTTGCTAATTTTGGTTACTTATCCCACTGGCTCATTGACCCTATGGATGTTCCTCTGTGTTAATCACCATATATTATATATCATAATAGCTAAGACTTGAATTTTCTTACATTGTTATTATAGTAGGCTTTTCTGGGTAATGTTTGAATTCTTTGATAACCAATAAAACATCTTCCTGTCAGAAGAGCTTTACATATTTTTTTTCTTGCCTACCACCCTAACTAGTTATATTATGACTTACAAGTAATGTTATGTTCCATGTAGAGATTACCTGAGGTTCTGAGTGAAATAGATGGACAGTGAAAAGAGTATATTGGTCTTTCAATGAGAATATTTTGCTTTGTTAGTTGTGGCTTTTTATTGAAAATCATGGAGAATAACTACAGTCTATTGTGCCCTGGAGACTCATTAAGGATGTTTCAGTGGACACTGGTGCAAATCTGATATTTAAATCTACCCTAAACTTTAAAAAGATATTCTAATCTACTCCAAGTCCACAGTTTCCAGCTGTGGGCAGTTTGTAAGCTGGAGAATGCACAGTGTAAATATATTCAGCAAAAAGTATTCCATAATGGACTTTCGAAAAATGCTGTAGTCCAGTAACAATAACTCCTTTTGAACAGTGAATCAACATGCACATAGAACTTTGCCCTAGGAGTGTATCTTTTTCTTTTAGTTTCTGTGAATTGAGAAGTCTAACTTTAATGAGAATAATGTGTGCACTGCAAAGGTTCCTAGGCCACGTTTATCTTCTTCAAAAAGAATGGAAACCCAGACCTGATCCTGTAGCAGATATTATAAACTGAAATATGGAATTAGCACTCAAAAAGGAGAGAGATTTTTTCAGACTGTAAAGCTATGGTAATGTATCTACAACCTTTGGTAACTTGCTTAGATAGGACTTGCTGAGAGGATTTCTCAATGGTCTAAGGAGACTCAGTAAGGAAAAATTGTTATGTGATTACATTGAGAAGATTTAAGGACTGGACCTGCGAAGAAACCATATCTTGAATACAGCAGTTTAGACTGATACTCTTTTCTGAGTTTTGTGATAGTAGTTTTCAGACATTTCAATCTCTCCATCTCGAGGTATTTTCCTGTAGCATCTGCACACCTGCTCGTTTAGTTTAACCTACTTCTGCGTTAATAGAGGCGGTTCAAATCCAAAGAGCAGCTTCTTAGCCTATGTGTCCATGTCACATTTGAAAGAGTAATATCCACTCTCTGAGAACTTATCTTCTCTGAATTTAAACCTAAAATGTCTTTGGTATTGATGGAAGAAAGTACCTTTGTGTTAACACTCATCTTGAGAGCTTTTCTCTAAAGCTCTAGACCAGCTACTCTCTATGATCTTTTTCAGCTTGATCTATTCTGCAAACTTAGTAATTTAAAAAATGATCCCACAAAATACTTTCCGGGAAATGACACACACTTCAATAACAATTGAACTTTCATTAACAACTGAAATAAATGTGCTGACTTTTTCCGCAGAAATCACATTTTTTTAAACAAATTGTTGAAGAATGGAAGAATGGCCCTGTTATCAGGGAAGATAGAAGATATAGTGGATCCCCTGCTTTGTACAAAAAGTGTAGCATTAGTAATTAGTGGAAATGCATGAAAAATAAATACCAGTTTTAGAAGTAAAGAGCACATAATGGTGCTGAGGAAGTTCTGTATGCTGTAACAGTTGTGCTAATAACTGTGCATAGAGAAGTTCTTAACAAATTTTCCCCTTATCAATTCTACATGAAGTACAAACACTTTCTAAAGAAAGCCAAAAGATTTCTCTATTGCGTTATTTTGAAAGAAAACTTACACAAGAACAAAAAAGAATCCCAATAACCACCCTTGGTTAAAAAGGGATACCTCTATATAAAATGTTTCTGAAGAGGCATGCTCCAGGCCAGACAGGGACCAGGTATTATCCATGGCGTTGCCAAGCAACACTTCCTTGCATTCTTAAAATTAAAATTACTTCTCTTTCATTTTGCAGAGTCATGGGATTGAAAAGGAGGGTTGAAAGGGAAGGGGCACACAAGCCATTCAAGTGAAAAAAGGAGCTGGAACTTTGTGTGGTTACTTATTCTCCATGTAATTGAGTAATGCATGAACATTCCTGTTCTCTGGCACAAAGATTCATTTATAGTGGCCATGACTGTAATGAGTGAGCAGGTGTGTATATCAGATGTAGCACACCAGTGCTCCAAATTACAAATTCCAAATTACAAAATCTGGATTTTTTTTTATCTTTATTTGTAATCACCAAATTGTTCTGTGCTAGCATGTATCCCATGCTGGAAAGGGATTTAAAGTGGTGATAACAAGTGACTAACAAGGCAAAGACAAGAACAGCTGATCACCTCTTATCAGCATCATAGGAGCACACCAGTGTTTCTGTATAGATTTATCAATTCCAAATTACAAAATCTGGATTTTTTTTATCTTTATTTGTAATCACCAAATTGTTCTGTGCTAGCATGTATCCCATGCTGGAAAGGGATTTAAAGTGGTGATAACAAGTGACTAACAAGGCAAAGACAAGAACAGTTGATCACCTCTTATCAGCATCATAGGACACCAGCTTCAGTCTAGAGGACTGGCTCTGCAGTTACACAAAGAAATCAACTAATGAAGTCCCTGGATGAGGGATGACACATTTACTCCACTAGAACTTGAAGAGAGACATTTTCTTGGCCTTAGAGGAACACAGGTTGCACAAGAATTTTGGGAGATTTGACCGAGCTGACATTAATATTTGGATGTAGAGAGTTGATCTCATGCATTTCTAAAGGCACAAAACTATAAAGAAATCCCAGAAAACCCACAAATTCAGGGGATCAGGTTCAAGTATGGATTGAGATACTGAATTCCAGGCACAGTAGGTGCCTATATGTGAGACAAATGTCTAAGCTTGTAGGATGGAGCCAGTACAGTAGATGTACTCAAGTGAGATATCTATCTCATTCTCCAACGATGGCACAGATGCCAATGTTTTGCCACCTGAACAGTTGTCTTTAGGCTTCTCCATCTTTACAGATTAGTTCAATGGCCTAGTTATGGATGGCTATGTGAAGATATAGATTACCACTGATGATAATGAGAATTTAGATGTATGGCATACAGGCTGATATCTATGACATAGACACCTGATGATGTCAGAAAGTGAGGCCTAATGCTCCCCACAGGCAATAATTCAATTGTTTAAATATTGGCATCCACTTGTGTTTCAGCTCTTTGGAGGTATCTATCTGACTGTTACCCATCCAACATGCCATTCTTGGAGGATACAACGCTACATTCACACCCCTGCCATTTTTACAAGCCTTACCCACACATCTCAGACACTGTATGATTTCTAAAGGGGTGCTGGATATTCTTGTTTAGGCAGGTCTCTGTGGCATCCAGTGCTCTGCTTCACTTATATGTTGGTACCCATTCTCTAAGGATCCAACCAATGCAATTGTAAAGCAAATGGTGGGATTCATTTAATCAAATTTCAGAGGTTTAAAGTGTAGGAGCAGGTTTCAGTTGCCAGACAGAGCTGTCTAGCCCCATTTTTATCTGTATTTTATCCAGTATTATCTGAAATTTCTGCACAGGCCTGTTACGTATGATACAGGACCTACAGAAGGACAGGTCTGGAAACAAGGTGAGATAACTTGAAATTTGAGATTTGAAATGGTAATAGGCACCTTTTTTTAGGTGCATCCTATGTGTCTATATCTAGGGTACCAATCCCATATGTCTTTTATAGTCTATAGAGGGAAACAGACCCTTTACAGGCATGATAAAAATACAAAATCCTGATATAAATATCTGTTCTGCATAGCCCATTGTAATTGCCTAAAGGAAGGCAAGATGAACATGGCTGGAGTTTTCCACTTAGTTTCATCTTAACTGTAAAGCAAGGATGCCACTAAAAAGCAAGGTTACATCTGCATTCTGTTTTCTGAGGAAACGCTGCTTAAGAAAAATAAACATACCAAATGTATTATTTTAATAACACCAGTACCTACAGCTTGTTTAAACCAGGTGTACTTTCATGTGAAGGTTTTTTCACTGGTTTTGGTTTATGCAAAACATAGACTAAGAGCTTGCACAAGATGTTTCAAATGCAGCTCTAGATCTATTTACTTTGGTAAAGAGGAATAAAGACGTCTGAAGAGGTAATAATGTAAGAATCACCTATGGTTTTCATAACTACATAAATGTTACTGTTGTGCCAATTATACACTGGAGAGGTTAATAACCTCTAAAACAGTGAGCTAATAAAGCTTAATAGTCTAAGATAGAGTGACATTTCTCATGTCATGCTCTCTGAGCCACTGTGTTCCTTGCACTGTTGGTAAGGTTGAAAATTATTCCTGATCTTATAGTTGTAAAATTTGTTTCTGTGGTAACGTTTAAGCATCTTTAGTGAGGCATGAGGTGTGAATAACTATGAAGCAGTGTACACAGTAGATGGCAGGATTTCCAGATATGAAGGGTTTGTCATATAATCATAGAATATCTCAAGTTGGAAGGGACACATAGGGATCATCAAATCTAACTCCATGCTCCTCACAGGACTACCTAAAAATAAATCATGCTAATAAAAGCATTGTCCAGATGCTCTTTGAACTGTAAGAGACTTGGTGCCATGATCACTTCCCTAGGGAGCCTGTTCCAGTGACAGACCATCCTAATTTTTTCTTACAGACAACACAACTGTGATGGTTTACCACAACAATTTTTCCATTCTACCAGTTTTCTGCAGAGCCCTATAGAAAGTAACTTGAGGTTAACCCCTTTTCATTTGTGAAACTAAGCAGAACATTTCTACCCTGACAGAAATTGTTAAAGTATAGGGGGGACTTCCACGACCTTCTCTGATTACAAGCTGAAGATCATTACTCCATTTTGTTTCCCATCCAGCTGACTGAGAGAAAAACTCCAGATATAACCCAACGGAGAACAAGGTCCTAAAAGGGAAAAGTGTTAGGAAAGGAGTGTTAGAGTAACAAAAGTTAAGAGATATCATTACAATGCAGCTAATGTAGGACATATCAATATTTCTAAGAAAATTTCCATACACTAGCAACAGAAAAATCTCTTGACATTGCTTTTTTTTTTGCTCTGAAAAGAAGACCAATACACGTGATTGATTGTCTTACAATATTTGTAATATGTTCTCAGTCTGATTTATAAAATGCATCACATTCTTTGAGTTGGGATGGAACCCTGAGTCTTAATTAATGCCAGTGCATCTTGTTTAGAAACACCCTGGGGCTAGAAAGCTCCATTATATTTCATTTATATGTTCCTGTTTTTTCTCACTGTCCTACCTTGTGTTCATGACTTTAATGAAATACTTGGGTGACCAGTAGAGATAATAAAGTGTATGACATTTGCAAATGCCAGTTTAATAAACATCTCTGGAGATTCTGTACATAGTCATTGGCTTGTCTGAACATTAGAACAATGAAAAGCAGCTGCTCCTTTCCAGTTACAGCTTATGAACAGGTATAACCTATGAACAGCAGATACACCGTTCTACTGACTGTCAGTGTGCCTAGCTAGACAGTTTGCATTCTTCACCATAATTACCATAGATTATTCTTACAGAAACATACATTTAAAGTTCACCTGTCTTCTCCAATTACTTCTTCCAAGTACAGAAGGTTATTTCACCTGGCTTTCATAAATCTTAATTTTAAATAGTGGGATCTTTTTGGCAGTTATTTTTCTTAAAGTTTTTTTTTTAAAAATTGCAGTTTTCTTCTGTTCCTAAACTTACTTTTCCCTTATTTTTTCTTGTATCTCTCTGACAGCACTAGGGCAAGATTGGACTTCTCCAGCCTAGGCTGCTCAGGAGTAGACATAAGCAGCACGATCACTTCTTCAGGCTCTGAAGAAAGAGACTCAGCTTCTCTGTGTGCATTAATGTAATTCCTTGGGCTGCAAAGGTGACTCCAGCTTCCTAGAGTAAACCACTACAGGCTGAAAAGCCAAAGCTATTCCTCAGAATAAACCATATTGTAATATTTTTAATAGACATACTGCAAATCACAGACCTTTTACAGGACAGTTGTTGTTGAATGCCTAGAGAGGTAAGAGGAGTTATTGGAGTGCTGGGGGAAAAGGAATTTCCATGGCTTCCTTCTGATGGATATTTTACAGTGTTGCTGGCAGTGTGAACTTGCTGGAAGAGGAATGTAACTTAGCTTTTGCAGTTTAACATTCAGGAATGTCTGCCAACTGGTAGAGAAATAAACATGAATGAAACACAGGAGAGCAGAAGCATGAAGGAACATGCAGGAACCTGTCATTTGGCATAAGGGAGTAACAGAAATTGTAAGACAGAACTAGTACCGAAAAGAAAGCAAATTTAGGGAAATAATGCATAACTAAAGTTTCAATACAAACAAGGATGATCTCAGATACAATTCCCCTCCATGCTGCCAGAAGAATATTCTAATCAAGTCCCTGGCATCCTTTAAAAACACAAAAATTAGCTATTATTATCCGTCATTCACTGAGAAACAAATGAAGCAAAGACCCAGGAGAGCAGCAGAGGACATTGGCGGGGGGAAAAGGATTATAACTCAGAATTCTTTGTTTCCAACAAGTCTAACCCTCTTATGTCCGAAACACAAAACAGAGGAAGATTTAAAAAGAGGGCTGGAGATAGTGATGGGCATTTCCTAACTCCTGAGTGCCTTTTTCAGAAGGCCTACTCATGTTCTTTTTGCATAGTTTCCTGTTGACAGCTGTGTTTCTGTTCAACCTGACACTCTTTTTGAGAATATATCAGTTAGATAATGAAGAACAAAGAAGCAACAGGAAGACACAGACCTTGCTTTTGTTGTTTTGTTAATTGTAGTCTGTTAACTGCACAAAATTTCATCATACCATTCAACTACCCAGATGGGACAGGATCTTGGAACAAGCAAGTTCAATGCTATTGAACTCAATGGCTTCACAGACAAAAAACTGTTGGAGTTTTTCCCCCACATCTAGAAAAATGTTTTTTCATGAGAATATGTGCTGGTAGGAATCAGATTACATTTTACTGAGATGGCTCTGGCTAAATCCAGAAATGACCTTTGTTAAAAATAAATAAATGAATAAAGCTTATGTAATGTTAACTATGTCAAATGTTCTGTCTTTGAAAAATTCCAGCACCCCACTGCTGTGGTGCAAACAAAATTCTGGGATATAACAACCTTTTCCACAAAGCTGTTGTCAGTACACTGAGTCCAAATAGTAATTTCAGAGAGAGAATGCAAAATCTCTGTTTAAACTCCTGGATGCGATCTATAAACTGCCCCCTAAAAGCTCTTTTGGTTTTTATTGATCATTCAAGTTAGCTGATGCAGGGGTTTTATTTTATTTTATTATTTTATTTTATATTGATTTGATTTGATTTTATTAGGTACTTTCTATACTGTCTCTTAAGTGGGGTGACCTTTCCATTGTGTTGTAAGCTCTGGGATTCCTGTATGATATTCACTAATGAAAAAGAAGGAACACAGAACTCTGTAATTTTTCTGTATTAGAAAAATCCACCAGTTCATTGAGAGCAAGGTGAACTGCCTGGAATAGATCAAGTCTAAGCAGAATAATGTACATCTGTGTTTTGTAGCATTTTCTGACATTTCTCTTTAGAAAAGCAAATGGCTTTCTTTTGCCTCCAGAATTAATGTAATGATTCTGCTCAAGAGTTGAAAAGCCTGGGTAATTAAATTGTATCCAATTTGAATGGTGTCTTATGTGACAAGTTGCATCTCACAGAGTTGGGATTGAAGAATTTGTCGGCAAAGTAGGTTCAATTGCTTTTTTATCTAAAAGAAGAGGAAAACCTCTGCAGAGGAAGTCCCCCTTGAATTCAAAGAAGGAATGCAACCTGGGCGTGTCCCTGGTGCCCTTCCAAAAAGATTACATTTAGAGTCCAGCTAACTCCCCAGGGCAGCAAACAAAAGCAGAATCATGGCTTATAAGAGTAACTGCTTGAGGCTTAAAAAGCACCAAGAACCTTTGGTATAGCTAAAGGTTTGGACTGTGGGGAAAGAACAAGGAACCACTAATATAGATCTTGGAAAGACTGGAAAATATGACATTGTCATGGAGAAAATCTAAGTAGCCTGGTTGGAGTTGCTGCAGTTGTCTTCTGCAATGAAGCCAGTTATGGCAGTGCATCTCTTGGCATCATGGTGAAGTGTCACTCAACCTCTGGAAAATGGTGAATCAGAAGACAACAGTCAAAACTACTGGGTACCTCAGCCCTCTAAAATGGATCTGCACACATGCTCCTGTGCCCACAAACAAACAGAATGGAGAAAACTGTAGAAGGTGAATAAGAATTCAAAGTTCAGCCTCAATTTTCTTTGACTGTCACTGAAGCTGTGAAAGACATTCTAGTGCAGGGTGGTTGAGACTGTTCTGATGTTCACGCGGCACATATTGAGCACCTTAATGAAGAACAATGCATTGTTCACCTGGGATGAGAGCACAGTTTGCAAATAGCTAGCACCAAGGCAAGGATAGGAAATATTCACAAAAGCCATAGGATCTATTCAGGCCTGACAGTTTTAAAAGCTATTGATGCAAGCAGTGTGCTGGTTTTGACAAAGTCTGCTTAGGACATCGCAAGTTGTAGTCTGTAGCATGCATTGATTCATTTCTGTCTTCTCCAGGAAAACAAATGAACTGTAATTATGAAGTGTTCTTAGTTGCTAAGAAAGCTTAAAATGATTTTACAATTTCATGTGAAGCTAACTCTTCTCAAGGGTGATCTCAAGGGCTAAGTAGAGTTGGACCTGTGCTAGGAAAACCAAGTTACTCCCAAACACAAAGATGCACCGTGTTTTGGACTAACATTTCAGCTTGTATAAAATTTTGAAACAAGTAACTGTATTTTTTAAATCTTTGTCTGTCCCCCCTGAAACATGGCTGTAAAATGAGTTTCCATTATACTGCTGAGAATCCACAGAGCAGCTTAAAGGACTGTATCATTTGGTTAGACTGGGACTTAGAAAAATCACCACATTCACATATTTTCTTGTAATAATTTTTACTAGTTCTCAATGTCCATGTTTAAATAAAAGTATTAGATCCATCAAAAAAAAATCTATTCCAAAGGAGCTTCTGGCATATAAATCATCATGATGTTGCATCATCCAATCAGTTCCTCATTCTTAATATATTCTGCACTGCAGTGCTTTTTATCAGAGTTTTCAAAAGCAAACTATACTTCTCTTGTGTATAAATATACAACACTATATCCAGAGGAAATTTTGTCAATCATTCTGCTTTCTCTCCAGTATTCATATTAAAAAAGACCCTGATTTCTCCAAAGGACACAATATATAATGAGAAGGACATGTGTCATGACTTCATTATTTTAGCGTGTTATGAGTTTGTGATGGGAAAGCTACTGAAATATGTCCTACTAAGACTTATATGTCCAGTTTAAAATATCAGTAAGACTGCTATAGCTACACAATGAACACTTGAAACGAGAAAGAATTGGGGATGAAAATGAGATGATTTGTTTCTTACTCCTAACTTGTTCCTCATAAGGGAACAAGACAATAAGGTTTACCTGTGGTATCTCTGTAGTGGGCAAAAGCTGTAAGAAGCATTTATATTAATTACTTCATTTTGATCAGAATGTGCTTTTCAAGAAAATCTCTATATTGTCCATATTTATCTTCATATAGTTCATATTCTGCAACAATACAAATGTGCAAACTGGATTCAAGTAAAGCATTTGATTTAAAGCAAAACATGCCCAACTAATTGCTAATGTGGCACCAGGTCAGAGCAACAGTTTAAGCCGGTCTGAAGGAGTTCCATCTGAAATGGATATAGTGGGGTTATCAAGTACTCAGTATCAGCTCTCTACAAGGTCCTCTCCTACTGCCCTACATTGATTGCTAATGAAGCCATAGTCACAGACCTTGTCAGGCAGTGACCAAGAATGAGGAAGAGGAAAAAGAAGAAATCACTGAAAGTTGTTGAAATCCTGAAGTTCCCTGGGATTTCAAAGTCCATAATGCACTTGGTATGATGAAATTCACCCCCAAAAAATTACAGGCATGAGATATTAAAACCCTTAACGTTGTTCAAGGTGAAAGGCTGGCTAGGTGTTCAGCTCTACAAGAGTAGAAAGGAATTTTGAGGTGACTGAAAGAATTAAGTTGGGGTGTGAATTAAAAAGAAACCAAAGCAAATAACTACAAGTAATTTCACAGCCAGTTTATGATATGAATTGTACAGGCCTAACATGTCTGAACATGGTTTCTCCCTGCCAGATATACCTACTGGTTATGAAGAGGCAGTCCCACTAAAAACATTTATCTATATAATTTATCTTTCCCCCAGGCCAAATGGAACGGAAGGAATATAGAAGATACATTAGGGGCATTTATTTGAACTCTGAGAGATCACACAATCTTTGCCAAATATTACCCACCTGTAGGCAGTGTCAATTACAGGGTGTCAAACATTGCCAGTATAAAGTGTCCTTGTGCTTCCTTAGTAACCAGCAACAACTTAGAAAGGGTGGAACAGTGAGGAACTTGGGTTAAATGAGAGAGGCACTGATGCCTGAGCCTGAGCGGTGTCTGATCTCCAGGACAAAAATGTTGTTATCTTTAGGGACACAAAATATTTCACTATAATTAACTTAAAGAAGAGGTTGATCAATATAAGTCCACTCTCATATGGAACTTCAAGATTTTAATTCTCCTTAGAGTTTGCAACTGTTGGATAACACGGGCACTCCCGTAGGCACTGGGGCACATGGTGAACAAGAGCCCAAACTGACGTATACAGAATCAGATCTGACTAACTAGCTTGTTTTTAGCATTTTGTGAGTATAAATGCACCATTTAACTTTGGACCTGAGTTAAGAATGAATGATATGCTCTCTCTGCAGGCTGCTAGCTCAAGCACAAAACCACACTAATGCAGCAATGCAACTATCAGACTAGAATCAGTACCAGTTTTCACTCCATCTCCCTGAAATGCTTTCCTTTGTGAGAGGTGTTAGGCAGTTAGAAGTAACTCATTTTGATCCCTTCTCATCTTCTGAAGGCACAGATTGAACCATTAAAGAACACAGGCCTTCTGTGGATAGAGCCAGATGTCTCTATGCCATAGGACTTATGTATTCCTCTTCCCTTCATTAGTGCCAAAATTCTAGTAAAAAACCTAAAATCATTGTTTTCTAGCACTTTATAAATGCTGGAAATTACCTGTCTTCACAGCCACAGAAGTTCATACTGAATTCCCATTGTGCAGAAGACAGGTATCTTGATCTTTTAAGTAATTTCACTTTCCTATGACTTCCTCTTCACATCTCCCAAAGAAAGTGGTAATAATTTGTACATTTTTTTTTATATTGTATATTAAATATTTTATGCTCACCTCTTTGAATTTTTGCTCTTTATCTTGTGGAGAGGCTCAGGGGACTTGGTTTGTCACCCTGGCACTTGTCATCTGCTTATGATTATTGGCATCAATTCTCAGATTAGTAGTCCTTACCTTTTCCTACAGACCCTTTCACACACTGCTTTTATCACAGTCTTGTAATGCTTGATACCCCAATTTTTGCTCTCACTTTGCCTTTCTCCTTCCTTTTGCAAACACACAGTTTTTTATGTCTTCTTCCAGCTAAGCACATTCCTCCTCCTTTCTCTGCTGTCACTTTTTTCCATTTCCCGCCTGCTCAACTCTTCTGCTCACCTCCCATGGTCATCTTAGTTCACTTTCCTTGTCTTTGTCACTCCTTGTTGTCTGCTACACCTTCCCACTTGCTAAAAAGGGGGTTTTGTGGGGAAGTTGATATGGCTGTAGGCTTAGATATTGCCTGAAGTGATGCCTTTGATACTGTGAGACTAGTGTTTGTTGATATATGCAGTTTTCCCAGTCCCCCACACTGCCACACTCCCTACTCTCTCAAATTCCTATATACATTGAAGATTGTCTTTACATATAATCATTCTAATTTTTTACTTTTTTTTCTTCTGAAGTACAAATTCATGTATTATTCTGGACTAAAACTTGCCTAATTAAAGGTAAGAAACATCAATAAAAAAATTAGTAGATTCTCATTTGATCACTTAGTTGTAGGAGCAGGATATTAAGACAATGTTCTCTATAAAAATTATAATAAGAGTTTGAAATCTAGCAATGCAGTTAAAGTATTGAGCAAATGTAACTCCTTGTTCATAATTTTTTCTTTACTTAGGGAAATGGCGTGAATACAATTGAAATAGATCACAAATTTAAAATGGAGAGAAATTTGATCTGAGATGTAAGGCTCAGCTCTGGTTGCTCTGTGTGCACCCTGAAAAATTTTCTTGAATATGAAATAACCACTGCTCCTGTTGCCATGTTAAAGTGACATGCAGATAGAGCACTGTAGCCACATAGCAACACTTCTGTACTATCTCATATAATATTTTTTTTTATGAAAGCAACTTTAATGTTTGGATGCTATTTTTGTGACTATTCATCAGCTTCTCTTCATACTGATTACACTTTTTAGTTAATATATACCAAAATTGTTTCCAGGCAAGTACTAATTAAAGCTATCTTTATGGACAAATAGGAGAACAGAAAGAAAACTGGTCTGAGTATAGAATTTTGCCTTTAACCCTTTCATATACAACTGGGAAATGTCTTCAGGGCTTCATAAAGACAATTTAATAGAAATTCTTTGTACTGCTTTTTTGTCAGAGGTATATTAACATCAATTTATTACTATACTCTAATAATGTAAGTACAACGGAATTAATATCCCTATTTTAGTGGTGGAAAAACAGCTAAGTCACCACAAAAAACATGGTTTCAGTTATTTCAGGCACACATTCTCCTCTTCAGATCTGGGAGCAAATAAGGTGAAATTATAATACAGATTTGAAATACTGAAAATGCAGCCACTCCATTCAGATCAGGAATGGCAAAAATGAGATTTTTTTGGTGCTGTTCAAAGCAGAAATTCTGCTTAGTTTAGATAATTTAATGTATCATTCTTCTGTAATTACCTTTTCAGTTTTTAGCCTGATTTTGTAAGGATATGTAGCTTACGAGATTCTGGTGAGTATCTGTGTGTGATCTGGACAATTTTTAAATTTTGGATCAAATTCGTTCACACTGACAGATTGGAAGAGTTTTCTACATTTACGAAAATAAGAACTCAAGTTTAGAATAGAAATACTTTGTTTTCTTATGGAAGAAAGGCTAAAAAAAGCTCTCACCTCTATTTTCTCATCAGAGAATCAATATATGCTTGACTATATAATTTTTTCACCATTTTACTTCCACATGGTTTTTCCGCGACTTGTTTATTCTATGCCTTTCGGCCCTTGCGTGGGTATGCATAAATATGATTCAACTCACTATCTTTCTTCATTAGTGACCAAGTCCTTAGGTCACACTGAGTTCAGTAGGATTTACACACAGGATATCTTGAATTGGGTAGTGATAAAAAGAATATCAAAAGAAGGGGGGTATTTGCCTCTTCTTCATGCTTCTGAGTGACATGACATTCACGTTGCCAATGGCAGTGCTCCAAAGATATATTAGTGTGGGCAAAGTGATTTCAGCCATGGCAGCAGCCAGGCTTGCCTTGCATATGCATGTCTTCTTTATGCCACAGCTGGATTGATATGGACAAATTGGCTTGGACAATAAAATTTGCCTGAAACAGGCTAGTCCTACAAGATTTGGGCAGCCTGGGATTTTTTTCGGACACACTGTTATAAGTGTGTCTGCTCTTTATACTGTTGCTTATACTCAGGTCAGTAAATAATCAACAGTGGGTAGGTTATTACTGCAAGTTTACAGAGAACCTTGAAATGAGACACCTGAATTTAAATACTGCCAGTGTTTTAATACTTGTGGGTATTCGCTAGAGATAAAATGGAAATACAGGTAAAACATAAAACCTTTACAATTACCCATTCCGGAGTGGAAAATATTATTTATTTTGGTCTTAAATTCAGCCATACAGCTAAATCAAGAAAAATCTTAAAAGAGCTTAGCCTTAATACAGACTTTCTGAATTACATGAAAGCTACACACTTGTTTAAGGATTTTATTATAGTGGAATGACGTCATGCAGCAGGATTGAGCCAATATTTCTCCAGGCTACAAATGCAAGACTCATCTTGACAAGGTCATGATATAAAAATGAAACCTCTGCAAGTTTTGCTAAACAAATGAAATGAAAACGGAAAGTGCAAACAGAATAGCTGTATTTACTATATGTCAGTGTGTTATGAAACTAAAAGAAATGTAAGTAGATGTTAGGACTGTGTGAAGTAATATGAAACAGGCCATGAACTATGAGTAATTTATTTAATTTATATAAACTGATTAAATGGTGTGTGGCTCTGAATTAATTATATATTTTATTTGATGTGTCAATTATTGCTGTAAGTTATTGAAGAAATAAACAACCAGGTGTAAGCCTTTAACGCACTCAACACTACTCCTATACCTACTTTTTCTACTTTTTCCTCTGCTACAGGAAATGGATCTTTTGACTTTGATTGGACAGACAATCATTTCACTTAAGTGCACTGTAAGATTTCTTTCATTTTCAGCCTGAAGTTCCCATTATCATTCTGCCGAAAATAAGTTAACTGAAGATATGTATGAATCACTTATTACCAAAGATATAACTTATTTTTTTCTCCAGTGAATAACCCTCTCTTTTCTATGTGGTCTATGTGAACAATTCTTACTAAAATCTAAATATTAATGTGTTTGGGTTCACACAATTATCCAGGGAAAACCAAAAATAATTAATACATCTGATTCTAGCAATGGGCCTGGGGCTAAATCCATGGGGATATACAGAACTATTGCATAATCTCCTTTTATCAATATACTCTTGTTCTGAGATAAATTCACCCTAACTCAGCCAAGGACTTGACACTTTTGGAGTTTCTCAGATCCACAAAATAGCGCTTTCATGAGATAAAATTCACATACAGAGCTTATGCTGGCTCTGTGTACATAAACATAGTCATCTGGTAGGTTAAAAAGCCAGTGTTACTTTTATGTTTTATTGCCTAGAATTCTGATGGTCACAAGGACATATATAGAAACATCCTTATTGTAAGCCATACTAGCATTATTTATTAGCCAGACCTTCAAGTAAAACATCAAATACTACTGTGATGTGGCCAATGAAATCACAGCAGGAAAGTACTGGGATCCCCTTCTCTTTTATTATGTGCCTTCATGTAGTCTATCAAATTTTCATTGGCAAAGCAAATAATTTACGTTATTTCAGATGCAAATGCCTTCATTTGGATGTGTGGTTCTAAGTCTGGAGGCAGTTTATTTGCATGTTAGCGTTAATCTCATCTTTAAACACTTTACTGAACTGACACTTCTGTGGAACTATGTCAGTATGTGCTGTCCTCTGAATATGTAGCTTTCCTGTACATGTCCTGTACTTACTGAATTGACTGAAACTGAATCATGGCAAATGCGTTACATGGAATTGCACAACATCAATACACACAACTGACACAGGAAAGGTCATTTACCGATCATGTTTTGCTTAGTTGAGTATGGACTTTTTTGTGAGCATTGATTTAAATGTTTGCCTCATTTGCTGTGAAGACTATGAATCAACATAAATTGTTGCTAGTAGCGCTTTGTTTCCCTTTTGTACATACTTTTCTAAAAGCTTCTCTACATTAACCATTAGTTATTTCAGAAAATAATTGCACCATGGCTATACTTACATTAAAACATCTCAGCAAGAGAGCTCTGACAGCCTGTTGTGTTTGTTAATTTTGTTCACAAACATTGTGGCTTTCAATATTTTCTGGATATTTTCCCACATGTCTAAAAATAACACAGGTCAATATCAATTTATCAGTAAGTGGCTGAGATGGTTGAAATAAATGATTTAGTCCTTTTTAAAGACATAGATGGCTGTAGGGTAAAAAATCTGTGAATTAATAGGTGTCCTGGTTCTGGCCAGGACAGGGTTAATTTTTGCAGTAGCCAGGAGGGGGGAAGGCTATGACCTGGAGGGTGTTCTATACCACCTTGTGTCATTGTCCAGGAATGGGGCAAGCAGTCCCTTCCAGGTCAGGGTAGCATGGGAGTGGTTGGGTATTGTCACGCTCTGCATGGTACAGTTGTGAGCACTTGCATAAAACAGCTTGCCTCTTTTACATTTGTTATTAATATTGCTGCAGTTACTGTTCATTTTCTCATTCCGCTGCTGTTTCCAGTAAATTGTTCCTATGTCAACCCATGACCTTTACCTTTTGTACCTCCAATTCTCCTCTCCAGCCTGCTGCAGGGGAAGGGGAGAGTGAGTGACTGGTGCATGGCTTAGAGTGGTTCAGTGGGAACACTAAACTGGAAAATATCATTCCTAAACCTAAATAGGTTATAGGAAAGACCCAGAACCTACAAGAACCAATTACCTCATTTCTTTTGTTTAATGTGCCACTTGTCTTCAACTGAGATGTTGAGGAATAATAATGAAACTAGTAAAAACAAAAGCAATTTTGTTTGCAAGATACATTAGCCTATTTTTCTTGATGGCTAACTGCAAAGCAATTTTTTTCAGTGAAAGAAACATGGCAATTTGTCCTCTGGTCTCTCCTGATTTTTAAGTATTGCAGCACTGCATATTTAGCTTGTAAAGATATCCTGTGACTCCTTTTACTGATGAGTTTGCTTAAATCTATTCCAAAGCTGTAGTGGAAACACGACTCTAAGCTAGATTGACCTAGGCTGATAGTTCAAATAAATTGGCAGGAATATGATTTATTTTTTTAACTTTACATTTACCAGTGTGTAGGACTCCAGCACCGGAGCATGGACCCAAAAAAGGGAGTTTACTTTAAAAATATACAAGGCTCCAAAAATTCACCTGCTGAATTTTTGGAAGAGCCCTCAGTTCTTTTAAGACCTTAAGAGAGATCACATAGGAGAAAAGCTGCACACATTTTATCGGAGGGTACTTTTACTGGTAAACTTTAGAAAAATAAGAGTACTTGGCAAAAGTTTGAATGGTAATATTCAACCAAAGTAAAGCATTCCACAAAGCACTGACTGAGCACATGCTAATACACACAACTTAGCAAAATCCAGTCCATCTGGTCCTAAGTTACCCAAAATATTTTAAAAAGAGATTAGGAGAAGAAGTAGTAGTAAAGAAAGAGAGAGAAAAAGAGAAAATTATAGCTACCACTGGAGTCCTGTGAGAGTTCATCTTCCACGTGACCAGGTGGCAGGGTTGAACTTTGGCCCCCCTGTGGTCTCACTCCCCAGCCCCCAGGTGGTACTTGTATTATGCCAGCCAATCTGGGTCTGTGTCAGGGGCTCCAAGGTGTGGTATAGTGGAGTGCTTCTGGTGTCCAGTGACTGACAGCTGCTCTGGGCTGTCCCAGGAGACTTGCGATGCTACCATGTGGGACAAGGCACCACCTCAACTACATGAAATTTGATCTCTCCCTTCCCACCCTCCCCAACTTGAGTTGGTTTAAGCCAATAATTAATGTAATAATCCAGTCTCTCACACAGTGTAAAATTAACTCTAAGATTAGATTAAATATTTTAAAGTCTATTATAGGAATAAGGATTTGGGAAATGCCCTTTTATTAGCTTAAACTTATGACTTTAATGTATTTTGTCTCCAGATTGTGGCTACATAAATGATTGCTTAATTCAATAAATTTTTTGTATAACTATGCCTGCCTGTTACCAGCCGGAATTATGTGAAGGTTGGATATATTTTGAAATGAGTAATTATATTTGATACCGATATGATAATGAAAAATCAAATGGCTTTACATTGTATACAACACTTAATGGAAATGGATGCCATTCAAGCTAACAAAAATATGGAGACCTACAAGAGTGCACAGAGAGACTGAAAGCTGAATAGTTTATCCTTGTAAGGGAAAGAAGGTTATTACTTTCAGAAATTACAGATCTCCCTTTATTCTCTCTACTGATTCAGCTCCTATTAAAGTCAAAGGAAAGGCTCCTGTTGCCTTCAGTGAGAGCAGACTGGAGCTTTGTGACACCTGTGAGTCTCTGAAACAGAATAAGTCTTCCTCTCTCATTACTTTAGAGCTGGCTTATTTGTAAGTGCTGAGTTCTACTGTCACCTTTCATTCCGTGCAATCCAAAATATTACCAAAGCAATTGTACAAGCTCCAAGCTAGTATCCAAGCTCAGCATCTCAAGCGACATTGGTGCTATGGGCAAAATGGGGACACAATGGATGGGACAAGATTAATGGTGCTTCTTAATGTAATTCAAGGCACAGCTACCAAGAACTGGAGGCAGGAGACAGAGTGAACTGAGGAACAGGCTAAGGAACAAGTTCATTTTTGTGACAATAAAGAGATTAATTGGAACAAAAATACGAACCAGGCTGGGGATAGATTATTGCTTATAGACAAGGAAAAAAATAGAAAATTTTGTATGTGCTAATCTTTATATACAGAAAATACTCCTCGTGAGTTCCAGTACGACGCTTCAAATACACATGTTTACTCAGTTCCAGCTGGAGTAAACCCATTTATTCTCAGGTTTGCAAACCTAACCTGATGTTTAGTTCTTTGTTGAATCATGCAGTAAAAATGAAATATTTTCAAGACAAAAAGACTTAAAGATGGCATAGAAGAAAAATAGAATATTGCAAGTTGTCATCTAAAATATATTTATACAGAATATGAAACAGTAACAAACCACTTTGGGAAGGAGTTATGATTACAACTCTCTGACCTACTACAACACAAAGCCATCACTGAATTTTAATTCCCTGAGTGTAGCAGTTTGAGCCACATTAGAAATCTAAAATCCAATTTTTAGGCTTCCCCCACCCCTTCTCAACAATTTATCCTAACACCGGAGAGAAAC